>NC_069499.1:1376431880-1376804380 GCF_027579735.1 Bombina bombina | reverse complement strand
TTTTTAGGGCTAGAAAATCAGTCTGCTTTTTTTTTTTTCCTGTGTAATCTAATTGCAGTTGCCTGCCAGCGTGTGTGTCAGGCTCACAGCGTATACTGTGCCCACTTGCCCAGTGCCACCACTCATATCTCGTGTAACAGTAGTGTACATTTAAAAAAAACAACACTTTTTTGACTGTGAAATAATAGCAGACAGCTGCCAGTACCCAAGATGGCCGCCAATAAGGCAGATGGGGAGGATTAGAGAGCTGTTTTGGGGGGGGATCAGGGAGGTTGGGGGCTAAGGGGGGATGCTACACCACAGCATATGTAAATATGCTAAAAAATAAAATAAAATTTAAAAACCTTTTATTTTAGTACTGGCAGACTTTCTGCCAGTACTTAAGATGTCGGGGACAATTGTGGGTTGGGGGAGGGAAGGGAGCTGTTTGGGAGGGATCAGGGGGTCTGATGTGTCGAGTGGGAGGATGTTCTCTACACTAAAGCTAAAATTAACCCTGCAAGCTCCCTACAAACTACCTAATTAACCCCTTCACTGCTAGCCATAATACACGTGTGGTGCGCAGTGGCATTTAGCAGCCTTCTAATTACCAAAAAGCAACGCCAAAGCCATATGTCTGCTATTTCTGAACAAAGGGGATCCCAGAGAAGCATTTACAACCATTTATGCCATAATTGCATAAGTTGTTTGTAAATAATTTCTGTGAGAAACCTAAAGTTTATGAAAAAGTAAACAATTTTTTTTTATTTGATCACATTTGGCGGTGAAATGGTGGCATGAAATATACCAAAATTGGCCTAGATCAATACTTTGGGTTGTCTACTACACTACACTTAAGCTAAAATTAACTCTACAAGCTGCCTACATGCTCCCTAATTAACCCCTTCACTGCTGGTCATAAAACACGTGTGGTGCGCAGTGGCATTTAGCAGCCTTCTAATTACCAAAAAGCAACGCCAAAGCCATATACGTTTGCTATTTCTGAACAAAGGGGATCCCAGAGAAGCATTTACAACCATTTATGCCATAATTGCATAAGTTGTTTGTAAATAATTTCTGTGAGAAACCTAAAGTTTGTGAAAAAGTGAACAATTTTTTTTTTATTTGATCGCATTTGGTGGTGAAATGGTGGCATGAAATATACCAAAATGGGCCTAGATCAATACTTTGGGTTGTCTACTACACTACACTTAAGCTAAAATTAACTCTACAAGCTGCCTACATGCTCCCTAATTAACCCCTTCACTGCTGGGCATAAAACACGTGTGGTGCGCAGTGGCATTTAGCAGCCTTCTAATTACCAAAAAGCAACGCCAAAGCATATACGTCTGCTATAATGGCATGTCTGGCACACAGTGTTGGGGCAAGGGTCCATCTGACCACTGATACCTGGTCTGCAAAGCATGGTCAGGGCAGGTATATCCCCTACACTGCGCACTGTGAAGCGGGCATAACCCTTACACTACCTGATCGATACAACATCATACCTGATGTTTTAAAGCACGTTATTCCAAACAATTTAGGAATGTTAGGTGATTTATGCCCTTTATGGATTAAAACCAGACTCTGCATCAACTATGTAATTTTCCATGGGAGTTTTGCCATGGATCCCCCTCCGGCATGCCACAGTCCAGGTGTTAGTCCCCTTGAAACAACTTTTCCCTCACTATTGTGGACAGAAAGAGTCCCTGTGGGTTTTAAAATTCGCCTGCCTATTAAAGTCTATGGCGGTTCGCCCGGTTCGCCCGTTCGTGAACAGTTGTGGAAGTTCACGTTCGCCGTTCGCAAACCCAAATTTTTAGGTTCACGACATCACTACCAGAGAGTAATCCTGTGAGAAATGGAAAATACAGTGTACAGTGCCCTTAATGAAAGCGATATGTGCGCTGGTATTACAAGTTTACGAGAACACGCTTCCACGGTCTCCGATCTGATTAATTTTATAAGCGTTAATTGCTCCTGCGATCTCATGGTAGCAATAAACATCCACTTGTAATGGCTGATTAATTATCATGCGCCCGCGAACGGGCAAATTTGCCTGTTTGCAGGTGAGCGATAATTTAACGCTCCACTTGTAATCCAGCGCTTAATTTTCTGTTTAAAACCATATATATACGTAAAAGCACATTGAAAATGTGACCACATTATGGACATCTAACACACAGGTTTGAAGCAGTTAAAGCTTCTGAAAAAGTACAAGTAAAACTAGGTGTACTGTGTCTTTTATACCTCAGTACTGTATTATCGGTTTACATATCATTACTGTAGTATACCTCAGTACTGTATTATAGGTTTATACCGTTACCGCAGTATACCTCCGTACTTGTTAGGATATGTTAGCATTACCAACGCAATCTTGTCCTAGTTGCCATTTAGTCTTGAGCATCCATGTTGTCTAAGAAGGGTTTATTATAACAGTTTATTATGTAGTGAGATGTTTGGGAGACTTGCATAGCTAGAATGGCCCTGGGAATGACCCTGACGATGTGCTTGGATGCACTGTTATCTCTACAAAGATGTCAAAAGGCCTTGATTTGTGCTGGGCTATGAGGCTCAGATTTACTGTTATCTGAAGTTAAGTATTTCTGTAGAAATTACTCCCTAACACTCCTTTCTACCAATTATATTTTAAATGAGCTGCTTTGTTCTTGCAGAAATATTATGTAAGATGATGTAGTTATGAACACGTCACTGTTTAACCCTATATGCTGTAACTATCGCCTATAAAAAGTATTGTTCATCTTCTAATAAACAGAACAGATGTTAGACTGATTGCTGCGTGGTCTGATTCCTGTTCTCTGGGATATCCCGTCAACAAGTAACCCATTCATTTCCAGGTGGCAGTATAGGATCCAGGCCAAGTGCTGACTGACACACTCCCCCCCTGAAAATAACACCTAACAATTCTAGTGTCAGATCGTGGGATTCGCACTGGGTAAGTAGATAAGTGTTTTTTACTCTACTTTTCCCTCTGTGAATCTGAACCTAAATTTTTATTATTTAAAAAAAAAAAAAAAGGTGTTAGTGATATATGTATATATAAAGGGTTAAAGTCCTTTTATAATTGATAAGGGGTTCCTGCGGTGAAGGTGCAGGTTTGCGGAGGTTCGAGTCCTGCCGGCATTTGTATTAACCCCTCTAGACAGGTTAAAGTCCTGCTAGGCTAGACAGGTTAAAGTCCTGCCTAGAGTGCGAGTATGGCGAAAAAGTTAGCGTGCATTTGACGGGCGGTTCAAATCCCCCGTGCAAAGTTGCAGCGCTGTGTTACGGTGAGTTAGAGTGTAACCTGGGTTGAAATTTCCTTACATAGCCATATAATAGAATTTTGTCTACCTATCACTGGAACTGAAATGGTACTTGTTGATGCTTTTGCTTATGCTTTGATGTGCTTAAAAAAAAAATATATATATATATATATATATATGCTATGCTGTGCTTAAAAGCATAATTGTGCATTTTATCATTGCTGCTATTATTGTGTTGTGGAAATGGGGCTGCTCATAGTACAAATTGAGATAGTAATTCTGAGATTCAGAAATGTAATATTAAGTATAAATCTGTTCAGCATGTACACAGAGCAGGTGGAAGACACTGTTGTATCTTTAGTAGCTACAAAAAGGGTTAACAGTTTCTGTTCAGGACAAAAGCATTTCAGGCAGAGAGACATCCACTCCAGAAAGGGAGGGGGATTATAAAACTGTCAGTGAGCACAGCTTTGTAGATTCAGCGAGAAAACTTGTTAAAGAATGTTGTGGGCATAGAAGGGGGGCCACCAAGCGCACACACCAGATCACATATTCAGAGAACAGGGAAAAAAAACTGTTACAGAAGCTCCGTTTGTAAAACTCTTTCTTTTGTTGTATGTGTGTTTGCAGTAACAAAACGGAGATTCTGTGTATTTTATGTGTAATGAGTGTTGGTCTGTCGGTTCTCACAGTGTCTTGTATGACGTATAAAAAAAATTAACTCTACACTAAAAGATCTGAGGATGTATTATCCTGTCTAAAATTTGTTTATGTCTCAATCTGTTGGGAAAATGGCCATTCCTTGCAAATTCTGACACTTTCAGATACATTTTAAATGTGGTGGAAAGTTAATCTTATTGTATTCCTAAATGTCTTTGGTATGTTATTAAATATATGTTTTCCTGAAAGAAAGAGAACGTTAATGTGTTTTCTGTGTCACTAAAAGTTTGATGTATGTTGAAATTGCTTTAGAATAAATGTTGGGAGTGAATTTATGGTATGCAAGTTGATATGAGCTTGTGTGTGTATCGCTGTAAAAATGACCTTGGTGCATTTTTCTTTCTGAATGGTAATTATTCAGGCTAGTTTCTTAGCTAAGAAATCGGACATTGTAATGAGGTATTTTGAAGTGTTATGGTTGTAACTTGATTTTAAAGTCATATGTATGTTCTTAATTATGTGTGTTAGTAATAGCATTTTTTAATTTTAAGTGATATTTGTTTCATGCAAATAAAGACTGTCCACCTGTTGCGGCATATAAATATATTGTTTTTGCAAGTGAACTAATTAAGGGATTTGTAAATGTGCGGATGTTTGTGTGACTTTCGGTCACGTTCTGGTAAATGAAAAAGATTTAACAGGTTGATTCAAATATGTTGTGGGACTGCTAGCTCATACTGAGCGAAGAACAGTATTCAGCATCCAGGTTGCGCAATATATGGAGGGCAGCGGAAAGGCTCACTGCCTCCTTATTGCGCAACAATGGATGCTGATTTTTTTTGCCTAATGGATGCCTATAAAATTTGTGTATTGGGTGGCGCCGGCGGGGGGGGGGGTACCTAGGGGGGCGTGGCCCCCCAAAAAATGAAAAAGAATAGAAAACTGAAAAAATAAAAATACATTTTATTAATCAGATTTAAAAACAGTTTTTCTCTGATTTGACAGGGCAGGCACTGCCTCCCCTGCCTCCTATTACTGCACGTCACTGTGTGACGTGCAGTGAGGTCAGAGGCTGGTGAGGCACAAGATATGATACGCCAGAGAAACACATATACTGTGCTCCGCAAGTACCCCCAACAGGGCAGGTTTTAATTATAGCTGAACCAGTGCATAGATGAACTTGAGTCAGCCTGTTAACTACTTAAATGCTTAGTACACTGACACAACCAGGGGCATCTGCAGGGGTAAATTATAAAAAAAATTATCCAAGTATAATAATGTCAGACTTGTCAGTGGCAATGCTCTAGATGGAATAAGGAATTACTCACTGGTAACTAGTGAATTTAGTTGTGCTGTCATATTTAGGCCTTGGGAAATATGCTGCTCAAAGCATTGTGTACTCAACAATGAACTCCAGAGACAGTGTCAATAGGACTACCTCCGCCACCATACATGACACTGACAGTGGTTAACTTACAGACGTGAGGCGTCCTCCAGCCGTCCAGGGTAGTCAGTCAGTGGCACTGGTTGTGTGGTCTGGCTGCTGGCACTTCTAGTTCTACTAGGCAGTAGGGGCACTCACTGGGGCTGAGTAGGCTCAGGCTGAGCAGCTCCTCTTCATCTTCTTCACCTGAGTCCTCAGTCCTTGTGCATCATAATCTTGAAATCTAAAAAATAGGCAGTAACAGTTATAGGGTGGTGCTTAAGCAAAACCAGTTGTTGTTTTGGCAACTCGGCCACAAAATTGCCAACATATTGGAATTTTCAAGACCCATTTTTCTACATCCAATTCTCTACCCAGCCATTTTACTGGGGGTCCAGTGCCAATATTGATTAGTCCTATCCTACAGACAATGAGATCAGAAAGGGCAGGAATCTAGACACTCAGGGAAGAAAGGGATAATACTAAAGTACTAAAGGAAGAAAAAAGCAGGTGACTATACAGCTAAAATATAATAGAGGAAAAACTAGGAAAGATTGAAAGAGCAAGACACGGGGTAACTTTAAACACAGGAGACAGGATAGGTAATAGAAGATGATCCTGTTTTGTAAATGTAATTCAATCAACACTATATTACAGCCAGATACATGCAATTACTGTAGTCAAGTTACAGACTTGAAAAAACATTGCAATATTTCCATCTTTCCTAGTTTTTCCTCTATTATATTTTAGCTGTATAGTCACCTGCTTTTTTCTTCCTTGGACCTTTACTTTAGTACTTGTATTAACCTTGTCCCTTTCTGCCCTGATTGTCTAGATCAGTAACGTGCAGTCCTATGTGTGTAATAATCTTTATTTAAAAAAATATATTTTTTAAGTTTAAAAAATAAATACATTTGGGTATCCCAACTGACCCATCCCTACCCCCCACCCCTGCCACCAACATGACATGCAATTCCATCCAAAATAAATTATTTGTCTTACGCATCCATATTGCACAAGGAAGGAGAGGCTGTGAGCCATTCAGCTCCCCTCCCTTTGCACAATATGGATGTCTTTAAGGCCATTTTTCATATGGGCTGCGCAGAGACTGCCACCCAGTAGTTAAGTCTCTTAGTTCACAGCCCATATTGCTCCCAATAGAGGCTGCTCTCTAAGCAGCCTCGGGAGCCCAGACAATCAGTGCTCAACCGCAGCGCTCTTTTGTGAGTGACGTCATCGAGGTCTGGCCGGGCATCGGGCGGGAAGAGGCATGTAGTGAGGTGTTGTGATGAACCGGTGAGCCACTCACTGTCAGTGACTGACTGTAAGCCTTGTGAGGAGTGGATCCAATTTTCGTCTTCAGTCCTTAGCTGATGAACCTTGTTACCAACCGGAATACCGGCATAGTAGCAGCAGCTAAGCCTTGTTGGTTAGGTAGGTCAGGGACAGGGTAGGTCATCCGTCCGCACATGTAGTAATATGATTGTGACATAGCTTGTGATAACTCTACTTGTCTCGTATACGTTTTATTATGAAGTTTCCTTTTGTGTGGTTGGTTTAGTATAGTTGCTTCTTTCCTTTGGGGAAAGCTGCAGAACAGACGTCTTGTTATGTTACAAATATATACAGTTTCCTCCTTCAAGTACATGTTAAAAATAAAATCTTTTTTGTTCATGCAGCATTGAATACGTAATATAAACACAAATCGGCTTTACCGTAAGATAAGTAAGTAATTGGTCATCAGTTTGCAAACAGTGCTCCCTACAAAGCTTCTGTTACTTTATACTTTAAACAAAATCCAGCCCTCTTGAGAATCTGGCCTAAACACAAAATAAGTAAATATGGGGCTCCAAAATAAAGCAGATTAGTCTAGGCTTTGTATTTATCTTTGTTGACCTTATAGAGCAGATAACATAATCTGTACCTTCATCACCCTGCTCAACATTAGTGTTTATGTTTATGTATAAACTCTCAAGTAATATGCTGATTAATTTTATCTTCAGATACTGCACTTAGAGGATATGTGAACATTCTTCATAAACAACTTCAATCACAATAAGAAAAACAAATAATAATATTTGAAACTTAAAACAATAAAACCATCACATTTCAGTGTCATAGTTAGAATTTGTTTCCAAAACCCCAATATGTTATATTTTTGAGATACAATTTTATAAAAAAATTTAAAGAGTTCATTTTTTCTTCTTCCTGACATTCTACCATGTAAACAGAATATGCAGATCTTGATTATATGTAACTGATTCGGATGGCGGTCCAGGGGGGAACTTGAAATTAATTTAATTTTGCTTGCTTGCTGGTAGATCAGTGCCTGTCCTGAGTGGCCTGGCCTAAGTCTGTTGCTGAATTGCTGCTGCCCAGCCCATGTCAGATGTGTTAGACCACAGCCAAGTGGTGGCAGCTTGGAGCTAGATATCATTTTTAGTTTAGTGTAGATGGCATTAAAGGGGAGTTTGGGGCATTTATTTTACATCTAGTACAGACTAGAGAGTGTTGTTAACCCTTGCACCCACTGAACTAAATGACAAGCTTGCCTGGCGTGGCTAGATTCTGACATATTAGTGACAGTAGAAGGGGTCTGATAACCCTTTCTGTGCCAAACAAGTGACTGGCGCAGGGTTGGTTAACCTTGGTCATCACAAATTGGTGGGCAGCGGTGTATATAATTTTTATTAGATTTTAGTGCTCATGGATTTGCTAGTGTGAAAATCCCAGTACTAAAAAGAAATTGTAACTCTCACAATTTCCAAAGGCTAAAACTCAGTGCATTATATTGTCACACATTGCAAACAGTCCCCTTCCCTATTCTGTTTTTCTTTTCTATTTTATTTTTACTATGGAGACATATCAGCAGCAGACCAAAGAAATGTTAGCACTGTTATGCCAGGAGCGAGATATCCCATCTTGGGGAAAAAACAAAGAGGGACTAATACGACTTCTTACCGAACAGCCAGGCCACACCAGCTGAAGCCTCAGGAGAGGTGTCTGCAGCTGTGGGCAGTGACTCATCAGGATCTGGGGATACATTGGACTGTTATTTGCAAACTGTACTGAAACATACGGGCTCAGCGGATGCAAGTTTACGCATGGAGCTGATTGCAAAATTTCATGAATAACAGGCTGCTGCAGCTGAGAGACAGGTTGCTAGGGAAGCAGCTGAGAGACAGGCTGCTGTGGAAGCAGCCGAGAGACAGGCTGCTAGGGAAGCTGAGAGAGAGTCTCTGGCAGTTGAAAGACAGGCTGCTGAATGCCAAGCTGAGAGAGAGAGAGAGAGAGAGAGAGAGAGAGAGGCTGCTGAACGCCAAGCTAAGAGAGAACATCAATTACAGCTTGCACGTTTAGAGAGAGAGATGGTCTCATGTGTTGTTAGTGAACCAAGAGACTCTTCTGTTCCCGGAGTGCGGCCAGACAATTTTCCCACTCTGGAGAAAGATGGCGATGTGGATGTATTCCTGCATAGCTTTGAAAAAGTTTGCAGACAGTTGCAGTTGCCAAGGGAGCAGTGGGCCAAGTATCTTACCCCTGGTCTGAAAGGTCCTGCACTGGAGGCTTTTCCTGAACTACCCCCAGAGTTTGATCAGGACTATGATGCCATCAAAGCTGCACTTCAGAGGAGGTATAATTTCACTCCTGAGGTGTACAGTAAGAAATTCCGTTCTCTGCAGAAGGGTTAATCAGAGAGCTATACTGCAGTTGTTGGAAACCTGATGACAGCCTTTAAACAGTGGATCAGAGGGCTAAAGATTGCCACTATAGAAGAGCTGGAAGATCTAATGGTGAAGGAGCGATTTGTGCAGCTGTGCCCAGCAGAAGTCCAAGAATGGGTTTTGGATCGTAAACCCAAAACAGCATTGGAAGTGGGTGAGCTGGCAGATTTTTACACAGTCAACAGGTCACCAGGGAATGGAAGAAAATCCTTTGTTAAGGGGCATCCACCTGGAAAGGAGCTGCTCCACAACCCCCCTTCACAAAGCCTGTTGTGCCTTTGTTTAAGGTGTCTGTTCCCTCTGGCAAAGGAGGGGCAAGTGCTGCACCTGGGCAGGGGGATACCCGCAGGTGTATTGCTTGCAACAAAGTGGGCCACATCAGCTCCACTTGCCCAGAGAAGATTAACTTGGTGCAATCAGCTGGAGTGTGTAATCCCTCAGACGTACACTATGGCAAGTGTATATCTTGATTGGGGAGCAGGGAGAGGTTTAAGAAATGTGGGGGTATCTGATAATATTCCTAATTATGTTTTACTGGGTACTGATCTGGGTAGATTGTTATCTCTGTAGGTGCCTGACAATGCTACATATGACCTAGTGACATTAGCTGCAGACCCTGATGTGCAAAGGGCTGGGTGTAAAAAAGCTCAGGGACATGCTGACCAGAAGGGAGGACAGAGTGCATGTGTGTAAAGTGCTGTGCCTGAACTGGGGGTGTTTGTGCTAAGATGTGAAATCGTAAGATGAGAGACTGACTGGGGAGAAAGACGGATAGATGGTGTGGGTCTGTCTGTGCTTAAACCAGCAGGATCTGCACAATTAAAGTTAACTGTACAGTGTGAGACTGACTGGGGAAAAAGGCAGATAGACCGTGTGGGTCTGTCTGTGCCTGAACCGAGTTTAACTGTACAGGGAGAAACTGTCGGTGAGAGGAGGCAGATGAGTGGTGAGTGTCTGTCTGTGATTGAATAAGTGGATTCTATAGAAGGATGTGAGGATATGGGGGGAGGGTGACTGGTCCGCTGGATGATGTGTGCCAGTCTGTGCCAGAACCAATTGAGTCCCCTGTGGAAAGACAGGATATATGTGATACATGGCAGAACGAAGATATTTACACAGCCCCACAGTGCCATTCAGCAGATACTCTGATAGGTGTGCAGAGTCAGAGTCCCTAGCAGGCTCAGTAGGACCCAAAGTGGAGAAGAGAAGGGCAGTTAGGCAACCCCCTACCAACCATAACAAAATGCAGGAGTACAGGAATTCTACTCCAGTGGAAGTGCAAGAGCCCTGGGTAGCTAAGCAACAACTGACAGCACACAATATGTTCAGAGAGCACACAATATGTAGCAAGACCCTAGGCTTCACAGACACCTCTGTAACCGGGTATGATGTACCATTCAGGTAGAAGATGCAAGCCTTATTGGGGGAGGTAGCTGCAAAACCCAGAGATGCCAATGCCATATTCCTCAAAAAACAGTTGCAGGATTTATAGCCAGAGAGGGAGTGTATGAGATGGGGCAAAATGTTCTGGTACTAACACCCATGAGCCAGAACAAGCTACAGGCTGCGTGGGAGGGTCCCTGCAATATATTCAATCAGCTGGATAGAGCAAATGGTGTGTCATTTTTAAATGGAGGGCATTATGATGGCAAAACTGCTCTGTGCAATTTGTCTGGCAATGGCGTTATCACCACAAGAGGAAGCTCCCTTTGATACGCAGCTGGAGTGGCTTGTGGCCACCTCCCTTTGCGTCTCTTATTTGGGGGATGTGTCACGAATGCCCCATGATTGAGATGCCAAGGGGTTAATTCTCTTTAGCCTGTGAGCTAAAAAACAATTTTTTTTCAAGAAGAACTGTGTCCTGTGTTTATGTTGTTTGTTTTTTGTAATAAAAACAGACCCCATTATAAATTGTTTCCGAGTTCCACTTCAATAACTGTTATTGTATAGTCATTGAGGCAGATATCCAATAAAAGTGTTGGTTCCAGAGACAATAAGCAGTGCCCTCTCCCCACATACTGATGAGGTCAATTAAAGGACATTGGTACAATGTAAGATGTGTGTTTAAAACAGGTTAGGACATTAGATGAAGGGAAATATGACAACCCTGTCATATTTGGTATCAAACTGATTCTAACAATGTAACTAAGAGATTGCCTTTCTGCTTATATGAAAATGGATGTGTCTAGCAGAAATTATAATGTGTTCTCTGATTTCAGGCAAATACTTAGAGTTTATTGACTGTCATAAAAGATAGGGAACTTCCCAGCCCCTGCAAAGAGGGTGGGGTCAGGCAACTTGATCTCTGGAAAATATGTATAAGAATCCTGTGTTTTAACAATTAAATTGTCATTCTTACAAGGGAAGCTGATCTACAGATTAAGGATCCATTGCTTCATGCCATCTCCCTGGCACAGATTCCAAAGACTAGTACAGTATAAGGTTTCTATTTTCTTTGTTTTTATTTAAAAAAACTGCTTGTGTGTAATTTTATTTGTAACAACTTTTTATTAATAATCCATTGTGCATAATAATTTTTGGCATAATAAATAATTCATTTATATTTGAACCACATTACTGAAAGAGACTGGAGTATTAGGACTGTATATTTTAGGTTATTTTCTGCTAAATTGTATTCTGAGAGTTAATGTGTAAGTCTGGGTTTTTCCTTAGGATTTTCCCTTTAATAAATCATAAGTGGTGGCAGCTTGGAGCTAGATATAATTTTTAGTTTAGTGTGGGTGGCATTAAAGGGTAGTTTGGGGCATTTCTTTTATGTCTAGTACAGACTAGAGAGTGTTGTTAACCCTTGCACCCACTGAACTAAATCACAAGCTTGCCTGGCGTGGCTAGATTGTGACATATTAGTGACAGTAGAAGGGGTCTAATAGCCCTTTCTGTGCCAAACAAGTGACTGGCGCAGGGTTGGTCAACCTTGTTCATCACAGCATATACTGTATACTGTAATTTTGGTTTAAATGTCCCTATATAATATACGATCAACCCAACACTTTGGCACTTTGGGATGTTTTGCCTTATTTATTCACCATCATATTTTCATACATGTATTAAAGGGAGCTTCATTTTTGTCTTATCCTATCCCATTTTCTCATGTGCTCTTCTATGTGACTTAATTTATATTTCCTATATATATTTTCACTATACTTTTTAAAGTCACAGTAGCTATCTGTTTATTATGTCACGCTGTATACAGCCATCCACCATTATTTTAGATCGCTAAGGCTCCTGTTTCATTGATATATCTATATTTGTATATTTTTTTTTGCTTTGTTCTTCAAACAATTATAACATTTTGCGTTTAATTGTACAAATTACTACTGTACCCTGTGTATGATTATAGGTTCATATACCATAATGAATATTACGTTTATAGGTACAGTTCCAGTATAGTGTATCTAGTATATATTACTGTATATTATCTCAATGCTCTGCTTTTTTGCATCTTGTATTTATATCTGTTTAGTTTTAGACAGTATAGTAGGCATTAATGTTTTTAATCCAATCAGCTGTCTTTGCACGCTTTTTAAACTTGTATTCTGTCTTACCCCCTTAGACTATGATTACGGCGTAACTGCCGAAACATGTCAGTCTAGGTGGTATGCCTTGTACTTCCTGTGGATGTGTCCATATTTTTTAATTATTATTTTTGATAATAAAGGATTTTTACTTTTTGCGGTTCCGCTTTCTTTATACTCTGCATCATTTCACCAGTTTTGATACCTCTCTCTCCCAGTGATTTCCCTAGCGTCAGGCAAGTATACACTCTCTCGCTCCCCCCTGCTACACGTCACTAATCACGAGTGACGTCATCCCCCTGTGCTGCTGGAGTCTCTGTAGTGCGGTAGGAGGCGACGAATGTGACGCAGTTCTGAAGGCTGGCTGAGTGAGTTTCTCAGCCCGTGTGGAGCAAGGAAGGTCCCTGCAAGTCTGCACGTTCGTCAGGAGCTCCTCTAACACCGTTCAAGATACAGGACGTTGCGTTTAATTGTACAAATTACCACTGTACTCTGTATGTGATTATAGGTGCATATACCATAATGAATATTATGTTTATAGGTACAGTTCCAGTATAGTGTATCTAGTATATATTACTGTATATTATCTCAATGCTCTGCTTTTTTGCATCTTGTATTTATATCTGTTTAGTTTTAGACAGTATAGTAGGCATTAATGTTTTTAATCCAATCAGCTGTCTTTGCACGCTTTTTAAACTTGTATTCTGTCTTACCCCCTTAGACTATGATTACGGCGTAACTGCCGAAACATGTCAGTCTAGGTGGTATGCCTTGTACTTCCTGTGGATGTGTCCATATTTTTTAATTATTATTTTTGATAATAAAGGATTTTTACTTTTTGCGGTTCCGCTTTCTTTATACTCTGCATCATTTCACCAGTTTTGATACCTCTCTCTCCCAGTGATTTCCCTATCGTCAGGCAAGTATACACTCTCTCTCTCCCCCCTGCTACACGTCACTAATCACGAGTGACGTCATCCCCCTGTGCTGCTGGAGTCTCTGTAGTGCGGTAGGAGGCGACGAATGTGACGCAGTTCTGAAGGCTGGCTGAGTGAGTTTCTCAGCCCGTGTGGAGCAAGGAAGGTCCCTGCAAGTCTGCACGTTCGTCAGGAGCTCCTCTAACACCGTTCAAGATACAGGACATTGCGGCCATACAGGTACTGAAAAAGCAATATTTGCAGTTTATCGGTTTTCAGATGGTGGATATGGATATGGGGAAGGAGTAGTGGTACACATATAAGACCTGTAAACCGGACAGATACTTTGCCTACATGAGCCATATTATATAGTTTTGCATAAGAATATTATCCTTACTTTAAGATTAAAATACATTTCATGAAATAATTATTAATTTTAAAGGCAATTGACCTCTTTCCTGCTATCAGCCCTCTGGCAGCATAATAGTCAAAGAGTGATATTAGCTACCTTAAACTTTGGCCTTTAAAGCACCACTGTAAATATTGCTACAGGCTTTTAAAGAAATTAAAGGGACACTGAACCCAATTTTTTTCTTTTGTGATTCAGATAGAGCATGACATTTTAAGCAACTTTCTAATTTACTCCTATTATCAATTTTTCTTCATTCTCTTGGTATCTTTATTTGAAATGCAAGAATGTAAGTTTAGATGCCGGCCCAATTTTTGGTGAACAACCCGGGTTGTCCTTGCTGATTGGTGGATACATTCATCCACCAATAAAAAAGTGCTATCCAGAGTTCTAAATAATAATAAAAAAAAAAGCTTAGATGGCTTCTTTTTCAAATAAAGATAGCAAGAGAATGAAGAAAAATTGATAATAGGAAATACAATTGCATGCTCTATCTGAATCACGAAAGAAAAAAATTGGGTACAGTGTTTGACATTTATAAGGGAAATCAGTCTAAGATTTCAAAATAATATTTATGGTGAGGTTCATGGCAAAATGTGAGAAATTCCATGCAAAACTATATTACTATTCTAAGCCTTATGGAACCCCCAAAATAATGACTACACACACAATTGTTTTATTGTCTGTAGAATAATTATTTCAAAGTATTATGTATGTGTGTCCTTGGGTGACCCCTGTGTGTATGTGTTCCTGTGTGTATTTTTGTGTGTGTGTATCCCTGTGTGAATGTTTGTGTGAGTGTGGCCCTGTGTGAGTGTGTGTCCCTGTGTGTATGCGTTCCTGTGTGTATTTGTGTGTGTGTGTGTCCCTGTGTGAATGTTTGTGTGAGTGTGGCCCTGTGTGAGTGTGTGTCCCTGTGTGTATTTGTGTGTGTATCCCTGTGTGAATGTTTGTGCGAGTGTGGCCCAGTGTGGGTGTGTGTCCCTGTGTATATGTGTTCCTGTGTGTATTTGTGTGTGTGTGTGTCCTTGTATGAATGTTTGTGTGAGTGTAGCCCTGTGTGAGTGTGTGTCCCTGTGTGTATGTGTTCCTGTGTGTAATTTTTGTGTGTGTGTCCCTGTGTGAGTGTGGCCCTGTGTGAGTGTGTGGTGTCCTTCAGTGTGTGTGTGTCCCTGTGTGTATGTTTGTAAGAGTATGTGTATCTTTGTGCATGTTTTAGTATATCCCTCCTGTGTCAGCTTTTTAAATATGTTTGAATAAAGACTGTGGCCCCTATTTATCATAGGTCTTGAGGACCTGATCCGACAGTGCGGATCAGGTCCGCAAGACCTCGCTAAATGCGGAGAGCAATACGCTCTCCGCATTTAACATTGCACCAGCAGCTCACAAGAGCTGCTGGTGCAACGCCGCCCCATGCTGACTTGCGGCCAATCGGCCGCCAGCAGGAAGGTGTCAATCAACCCGATCGTATTCGATCGGGTTGATTTCCGCCGATTCCTGTCCGCCTGCTCAGAGCAGGTGGACAGGGTTATGGAGCAGCACTTTAGACCGCTGCTTCATAACTTGTGTTTCTGGAGAGTCTGAAGACTCGCCAGAAACATGGGCCCACAAGCTCCGTATGGAGCTTGATAAATATGGGCCTGTGTTTTTGAGGGACGATAGAGACACTGCTAGTTTGTGTGTGCCCTATAGATAACATTGTGCTTACTCCCATGGAGTTATTTATGAGTCAGCACTGATTGGCTAAACTGCAAGTCTGTCAAAAGAACTGAGATAAGGGGGCAGCAGAGGCTTAGATACAAGGTAGTCACAGAGGTATAAAGTATGTTAATATAACTCTTAGTTATGCAAAACTGGGGAATGGGTAATAAAGGGATTATCTATATTTCTCTTGTAAGATGTATTGAGTCCACGGATTCATCCATACTTCTGGGATATTCTCCTTCCTTACAGGAAGTGGCAAAGAGAGCACCCACAGCAGAGCTGTCTATAAAGCTCCTCCCTTAGCTCCACCCCCCAGTCATTCTCTTTGCCTACTCTAAGTACTAGGAAGGGTAAAGTGAGTGTGATGACAAAAATGTTAGTTTTTATTTTCTCAAGCAAAAGTTTGTTATTTTAAATGGTACCGGTGTGTACTATTCACTCTCTGGCAGAAAAGGGATGAAGATTTCTGCAAGGAGGATGATGATCTTAGCACTTTGTAACTAAGATCCACTACTGTTCTCACAAGGGCTGAGGAGTACAGGAAAACTTCAGTTGGGGGAACGGTTTGCATGCTAAGCTGCATTGAGGTATGTTCAGTCAATTTTTTTCTAAACAGACTGTGATAATTCTAGAAAAGGCTGACAATATCCCCATGAGGGAAGGGTAAGCTGCATTCAGACACTTAAATAAGGAATCCCAGCTTGCATAAAGGGCTTAGTTGTTACTGGTGACATAGAAAAAACGTTTTTTTATTGGAAACAACGTTTTTTGAGGGACTTTAAGGGGTCATTGTGGCTTATTTAAGGGTTATTAACCCACATGGCTAGTTAGAAACACTTTGGCGTGTTTCTTTTAGGCCCCACTAACATCGAGTGAGGTGGGAGGGGCCTATTTTCGCGCCTCAGTTGCGCAGTTTCTTTTACTCTGAAGACATCCAGCTGCTTCTCCAGAGGGTCCTGCTGTGTTTGAGGGCCTAAAAGGAGTTTTTTCCCCACAAATCTATCCTAAAGGGCAGGTAGGCGCCACAGCAGAGCTGTGGCAAGGTGCTGAACGTTTTTATACCGGTTTTTGACGTTTTGTCAATCCGGTTTTTACATTAAGGGGTTAATCGTTTATTTGTCTGGCTGTGCAAACTTACTAAGGCTTTATGATTCTACTGTTAAAATTTCGTAAAGTTTATTGCTTTTTTACACTGTTTTGCAGAGTTTGTGCATCTTTTTTTCTCTTAAAGGCACAGTACCGTTTTTTTCTAAGTCTTATTTACTGTGAATAAAGTGTTTTCCAAGCTTGCTTGTTTCATTACTAGCCTGTTCAACATGTCTGGCATCAAGGAAAATCCTTGTTCAATGTGTTTAGAAGCCATTGTGTCCAACTTGCACTGATATGTCTATAAATTATAAAGAGCATATTATAGCACTTAAAAATATAGCAATAGATGATTCTCAGACAGAAGAAATACCATCTAGCTCTCCCCAAGTGTCACAACCAGTAACGCCCGCACAAGTGACGCCAAGTACCTCTAGTGCGTCGACTTCATTTACTTTACAAGACATGGCCACAGTTATGAATACATCCCTCACAGAGGTTTTATCTAAACTGCCTGGTTTACAAGGAAAGCGTGACAGCTCTGGGTTAAGAACAAATGCTGAGCCTTCTGACGCTTTAGTAGCCGTATCCGATATACCCTCACAATGTTCTGAAGTAGGGGTAAGGGATTTGCTATCTGAGGGAGAGATTTCTGATTCAGGAAAGACGCTCCCTCAGACAGATTCTGATATGACGGCCTTTAAATTTAAGCTTGAACACCTCCGCTTGTTGCTCAGGGAGGTATTAGCGACTCTGGATGATTGTGACCCTATAGTGGTCCCAGAGAAATTGTGTAAAATGGACAAATACTTAGAGGTTCCAGTTTACACTGATGTTTTTCCAGTCCCTAAGAGGATTGCAAATATTGTTACTAAGGAGTGGGATAGATCAGGTATACCGTTCGCTCCCCCTCCTGTTTTTAAGAAAATGTTTCCCATATCTGACACCATGCAAGACTCGTGGCAGACGGTTCCTAAGGTGGAGGGAGCTATTTCGTACAACTATACCTATTGAGGACAGTTGTGCTTTCAAAGATCCTATGGATAAAAAATTAGAGGGTCTCCTAAAGAAAATTTTTGTTCATCAAGGTTTTCTTCCCCAACTTATTGCGTGCATTGTTCCTGTAACTACTGCAGCTGCTTTCTGGTTCGAGGCTCTAGAAGAGGCTCTTCAGATGGAGATTCCATTAGAGGATATTATGGATAGAATTAAGGCCCTTAAGTTGGCTAATTCTTTCATTACAGATGCCACTTTCCAACTGGCTAAATTAGCGGCAAAGAATTCAGGTTTTGCCATTTTAGCACGCAGGGCGTTATGGCTTAAGTCCTGGTCTGCTGATGTGTCATCAAAATCTAAACTTTTGAACATCCCTTTCAAAGGAAAGACCCTATTCGGGCCTGAACTGAAAGAGATTATTTCAGACATCACTGGAGGGAAAGGCCATGCCCTCCCTCAGGATAAAACAAATAAAATGAGGACCAAACAAAATAATTTTCGTTCCTTTTGGAACTTCAAGGGTGGTCCCGCTTCAGCTTCCCCTGCTGCAAATCAAGAGGGGAATTTTGCCCAATCCAAGTCAGTCTGGAGACCTAACCAGGCTTGGAACAAGGGTAAACAGGCCAAGAAGCCTGCTGCTGCCTCCAAGACAGCATGAAGGGGTAGCCCCCGATCCGGGACCAGATCTAGTAGGGGGCAGACTCTCTCTCTTCGCTCAAGCTTGGGCAAGAGACGTTCACGATTCCTGGGCTTTAGAAATTGTGTCCCAGGGATATCTTCTGGACTTCAAAGACTCCCCCCCAAGGGGGAGATTTCACATTTCTCAATTGTCTGCAAACCAGACAAAGAGAGAGGCGTTCTTACGCTGTGTAGAAGACCTACATACTATGGGAGTGATCCGCCCAGTTCCAAAAGCGGAACAAGGGCTAGGTTTTTACTCAAACCTGTTTGGGGTTTCCAAAAAAGAGGGAACTTTCAAACCAATCTTGGATTTCAAAATTCTAAACAAATTCCTCAGAGTACCATCATTCAAGATGGAGACTATTCGGACTATTCTACCTCTGATCCAGGAGGGTCAATATATGAGTACCGTGGACTTAAAGGATGCGTATCTACACATCCCTATTCACAGAGATCATCATAAATTCCTCAGATTCGCCTTTCTGGACAGGCATTACCAGTTTGTGGCCCTTCCCTTCGGGTTGGACACGGCTCCCAGAATTTTCACAAAGGTGCTAGGGTCCCTTTTGGCGGTTCTAAGACCGCAGGGCATAGCAGTGGCACCTTATCTAGACGACATCTTAATTCAGGCGTCGACTTTCCAGCTAACCAAGTCTCACACGGACATCATGTTGGCTTTTCTGAGATCTCACGGGTGAAAGGTGAACATAAAAAAAGAGTTCTCTCTTCCCTCTCACAAGAGTTTCCTTCCTAGGGACTCTGATAGACTCGGTAGAAATGAAAATATTGCCGAGCTCTTCATTCCATTCCTCGGCCATCAGTGGCTCAGTGTATGGAGGTAATCGGACTCATGGTAGCGGCAATGGACATAGTTCCTTTTGCCCGCCTACACCTTAGACCACTGCAACTATGCATGCTCAAACAGTGGAATGGGGATTATGCAGATTTATCTCCTCAAATAGATCTGGATCAGGAGACCAGAGATTCTCTTCTCTGGTGGTTGTCTCAGGACCACCTGTCTCAGGGAATGTGTTTCCGCAGGCCAGAGTGGCTCATAGTAACAACAGATGCTAGGCTGGGGTGCAGTCTGGAACTCCCTGAAAGCACAGGGCTTATGGTCTCGGGAGGAAACTCTCCTCCCGATAAACATTCTAGAACTGAGAACGATATTCAATGCGCTTCAGGCGTGGCCTCAGTTAGCTGGGGCCAAATTCATCAAATTTCAGTCGGACAACATCACGACTGTAGCTTATATCAATCATCAAGGAGGAACACAGAGTTCTCTAGCGATGATGGAGGTAACCAAAATAATCCGATGGGCCGAGACTCACTCTTGCCATCTTTCAGCAGTCCATATCCCAGAGGTAGAGAACTGGGAGGCGGATTTCCTAAGTCGTCAGACTTTTCATCCGGGGGAGTGGGAGCTCCATTCGGAAGTATTTGCCCAGCTGACTCAGCTATAGGGCACACCAGAATTGGATCTGATGGCATCCCGTCAGAATGCCAAGCTTCCTTGTTATGGGTCCAGGTCCCGGGATCCCCAGGCGGTACTGATAGATGCTCTAGCAGTGCCCTGGTCCTTCAATCTGGCCTATGTATTTCCATCGTTTCCTCTCCTCCCACGTCTGGTTGCCAGAATCAAGCAGGAGAGAGCTTCGGTGATTCTGATAGCACCTGCGTGGCCACGCAGGACTTGGTATGCAGACCTAGTGGACATGTCATCTGTCCCACCGTGGACTCTGCCAATGAAGCAGGACCTTCTAATCCAAGGTCCATTCAAGCATCCAAATCTAATTTCTCTGCATCTGACTGCTTGGAGATTGAACGCCTGATTCTATCAAAGCGTGGTTTCTCTGAGTCGGTCATTGATACCCTGATTCAAGCTAGAAAGCCTGTCACCAGGAAAATCTATCATAAGATGTGGCGCAAATATCTTTATTGGTGTGAATCCAAGGGTTGCCCATGGAGTAAGATTAGGATTCCTAGAATATTGTCATTTCTCCAAGAAGGATTGGAGAAGGGATTATCAGCTAGTTCCTTAAAAGGACAAATATCTGCTTTGTCTATTCTTTTACACAAACGTCTGGCAGATGTCCCAGACGTTCAAGTGTTTAGTCAGGCTTTAGTCAGGATCAAGCCTGTATTTAAACCTGTTGCTCCACCATGGAGCCTAAACTTAGTTCTTAAAGTTCTTCAAGGGGTTCCGTTTGAACCTATGCATTCCATAGATATTAAGCTTCTATCTTGGAAAGTTTTGTTTTTAGTAGCTATCTCTTCGGCTCGAAGAGTTTCTGAGTTGTCTGCTTTACAGTGTGACTCACCTTACCTTGTTTTCCATGCAGATAAGGTGGTTTTGATTACCAAACCTGGATTCCTTCCTAAGGTTGTTTCTAATAGGAATATCAATTAGGAAATTGTTGTTCCTTCACTGTGTCCTAATCCTTCATCAAAGAAGGAACATCTGTTGCACAATCATGATGTGGTTCGTGCTTTAAAGTTCTACTTACAAGCAACTAAAGATTTCTGTCAAACATCTTCATTGTTTGTTGTTTATTCTGGTAAGTGGAGAGGTCAAAAGGCTACGGCTACCTCGCTTTCCTTTTGGCTGAAAAGCATAATCCGTTTGGCTTATGAGACTGCTGGCCAGCAGCCTCCTGAAAGAATTACTGCTCATTCTACTAGAGCAGTGGCTTCCACATGGGCTTTAAAAATGAGGCTTCTGTTGAACAGATTTGTAAGGCGGCGACTTGGTCTTCGCTTCATACTTTTTCCAAATTTTCCAAATTCGATACTTTTGCTTCTTCGGAGGCTATTTTTGGGAGAAAGGTTCTACAAGCAGTGGTGCCTTCCGTTTAAAGTACCTGTCTTGTCCCTCCCTTCATCCGTGTCCTAAAGCTTTGGTATTGGTATCCCACAAGTATGGATGAATCCGTGGACTCGATACATCTTAAAAGAGAAAACAGAATTTATGCTTACCTGATAAATTTCTTTATCTTGTGATGTATCGACTCCACGGCCCGCCCTGTCTATTTAAGACAGTTAGTATATTTTTATTTAAACTTCAGTCACCTCTGCACCCTATAGTTTCTCCTTTTTCTTCCTAGCCTTCGGTCGAATGACTGGGGGGTGGAGCTAAGGGAGGAGCTATATAGACAGCTCTGCTGTGGGTGCTCTCTTTGCCATTTCCTGTAAGGAAGGAGAATATCCCACAAGTATGGATGAATCCGTGGACTCAATACATCACAAGAGAAAAAAATTTATCAGGTAAGCATAAATTCTGTTTTTTAAACAAGACACAGTCTGTTTTAATATTGTTAGACCAAAACAAATACTGACAGCTAACAGCTGGAGCCATAAAAATATATTAATAAACATAAATAAATACATGGGTAGGAAAAACATTTATCTGACTTTTTTAAGTAAAGCTAGTGACTGATTTTATATGTGTGTCTGTGTGTGTATATGTATTTATGTGACTGTGTGTGTATGTATGTGTGTGTGTGTATATATGTATGTGCTCGTGTGTGTATGTATGTGTAAATATGTGTGTGTGTGTGTTTGTGTGTATGTGTATATGTCTCGGGCATATCATATCCAGTTCCTCCCTATTCTCTGACCTCACCACATGTTATTGGTTTCCATGTGTGCAGTAGCTAGTGAAGCAACCTCCCTGAAATTAGTTTTTGCAGGTTGGGATGTCTGATTTAGGGTGGGATTTTTTAAAGTGTAGATTTTTTTGAGGCTTTTTAGATTTACTTTATGAGGTTTGTTTTTTTGGTGGAGGGTTATATTTTTTTAGGAGACTTATTTTAGGTGTAGATTTTTTGGGGGGGCTTTTTTGCTTTAATTTTCTTATTTGAAGTTTAGAAAAAAAATTGGTGAGTTTTTTGTGTGGCTTGTGTATAGTACACAAAGGGCACACGCACACACAAAAACACTCATACAAAGACACTCAGACACACACAAAAGCACTCTGACACACATTCAGACACACACACAAGCAAACCCTCAGACACACTCACACACACACAAACCCTCAGACACACACACACATTCAGACACACACACACACACACATTCAGACACACACACACACACAAAACACACACACACACATAAACACTCAGACACACACACAATTAATCACTCAGGCACACACAAGCAAAGACACTCAGACACTGACACACACTCAGACACACAAACACTCAGACACACACAAAAAACACTCAGATGCACATATACATGCAACAAATGTAAACTGAATTATTTATATTGCTTATGCCTAGAGCTACTCCCGTCTCTGCACAGCCAGCTTCTGGACCCTTACCTTGTCCTTCATGCTCTCCAGGAGCTACATCTGCCTGTAGTGTACCGGTGCATTGCTACGGTGGTACAAACAAGATAAAAGATGCCGGCTCCGTCTACCTGGAAGTGTGAGGGGGGGGGGGGTACTGGGTAGAGCAGTGATGGGATTGGACTTGGAACCGCCTACATGTAGCGTGAATGTTTCTTAAACTGCACCTGCATGCTGCTGTTGAAAATAGGGGCGTTTCAGAAAAATTTGGTGTGCCTACAAATTCCCCACTAGTGGCAAACAAAACTCCAGGGCTAGTCTCAACTTCTGCCCCCACTAATATATCCTTGCACTCTGGCTGCATATTTTATGACTGAGAGGAATTTATATTTTTCAATAGGCTGTAAGCTCTTGCCTGGTGGTGTCGCCCCCTTGGAGAGTGTCAGCCAGGTTCTGCACCCCCCCCCAGTAACTAAACTGTTATCAGGTGAGCATAAATTATGTTTTTAATGGATTGTGGTGTCAAAGAACAGCTATTTTGTATACAAAAATAAACTCAAAGGAGCAATTTATCATACATTTTATACTGCTAGTGTATCAAGTCATTGGAATTGCATTAAGGTGAAACCAATTTTACAGTAAGATACTCTTTTAATACACTGTCATGCAACTGCTTTTTTTCTTTACCAGGAGTGGTGATGTGCTTTATATTGGGAGCCACCAGATGTCACTTTCATTTGTCCTTTCCTATATCATCTAAAAAATATTATATTGCTTGACATTAACCCATTCCCTACATTGTTATTGTAATTCAAAAATAAATTGAAGCATAGTTTTTTTTCTGACTTAAAATTCAGTGAGGGAAATTCAACATCCGCTAAGTGTAAAAAAGAACAAAATGATGAACATGGTGGGCATCACCTTGCCCCTCCATAGCAATTAGGATTTAGTTGGTGACTTAGGGGCCTATTTATCAAAGCGTCAACTATGTTGCATTCGCCGGCATCTATACGCTCACCAGACATCACCAAACATCGCTGCTGCGAATCTGAATACATTCTCCATATTTATAAAAAAAAGCTGTCAAAAATACGCGCTTCAAGTACGGTGCGAAGACCATCGGACTGGTGTTAACTAACAGTCATCGATGTCGAGGTTATTCAGGTTTTTCCCAACTTTATTTATACCGTTTCATTACTGTCCATGAACAAGCACATTTCTCTAAAGCTAATCTTTTATTTTTCATTTATTAATGTCCAAGAAATTTATGCCTCAACAAACAATATCTCATAGAAAGTTATTTTTATATTTATTTGTTATACAAAAACATCTGTTATATGATACTTTCACATAAATTAAAGTTTATATTTCTAGAAGTCATGATATGCTTTTATCTAAAATTTTTTATAAATGATTATTAATTTAGAATTTGTACATATATCTTTGCACATACTTGTATATGTATATATATATATATATACATATATATATATATATATACATATATATTTGTGTGTGTGTGTGTTATGTCAGAAATATTTTGCAAACATATTTATATGTCCCTAAATTCCTTTTTTTGCTATAAACAATGTTGTTTTTCATATTTCTGTGTTTATTTATACCACTATATATATATATATATATATATATATATATATATATATATATATATATAGTGTAAATGTATTATTATTCTGAGCAGGAATAATTGCTAATATATGGCTAGATTTAGAGTTTTGTCGGTAAAGACCCGCGTAGCTAACGCTGCTTTTTTTCCCAGCGCACCCTTAAGACTACGCTGGTATTTAGAGTTGTCTGAGGGGCTGCGTTAGGCTCAGAAAAGGGTGCGTTGAGCCTAATTTAGCTCCACTTCAACCCTCAATACCAGCGTTGCTTACGGTAACGGTAAGCTGGAAAAACGATATCCCCAATCAGCTAATCGTATTGAGCTTGCATTCTATCGGAACAGCCAATAGAATGCGAGCTCAATACGATTGGCTGATTGGATCAGCCAATCGGATTGAACTTCAATCTGATTGGCTGATTGCATCAGCCAATCAGATTTTTTCTACCTTAATTCCGATTGGCTGATAGAATCCTATCAGCCAATCGGAATTGAAGGGACGCCATCTTGGATGACGTCCCTTAAAGGAACCTTCATTCGTCGGGAAGTCGTCGGTTGAAGAGGATGGCTCTGTGTCCGCTCCTTTGAAGATGGCTCCGCTCCATTCCGGATGGATGAAGATTGAAGACGCCGCCTGGATGAACACTTCTATCGGATGGAGGACCTCTTCTTGCCCCGCTTGGATGAAGACTTCTACCGGATGAAGGACCTCCTCTGCTCACCTTGGAGGAAGAATTCGGCTCGGCTGGGTGAAGATGACTCAAGATAGGATGATCTTCAGGAGATTAGCGATAGGTTTTTTAAGGGGTTTTTTGGTGGGTTAGAGTAGGGGTATGTGGGTGGTGGGTTGTAATGTTGGGGGGGTATTGTATTTTTATTTTCAGGTAAATGCCCCGCAAAAAGCCCTTTTAAGGGCTGGTAAAAGAGCTGATTACTTTGGTAGTTTAGAATAGGGTAGGGAATTTTTTTATTTTGGGGGATTTTTTATTTTATTAGGGGACTTAGATTAGGTGTAATTAGTATAAACATCTTGTAATTCTTTTTTATTTTTTGTAATTTAGTGTTTGTTTTTTTTGTATTATAGAATAGTTTGTTTTATTGTATTTTAAGTTAGATAATTGTAGTTAATTTATTTAATTAATTAATTTAATGATAGTGTAGTGTTAGGTGTATTTGCAACTTAGGTTAGGATTTATTTTACAGGTAATTTTGTACTTATTTTAACTAGGTAGCTATTATATAGTTATTAACTATTTAATAGCTATTGTACCTAGTTAAAATAAATACAAAGTTGCCTGTAAAATAAATATAAATCCTAAAATAGCTACGATGTAATTATTAATTATATTGTAGCTATCTTATGGTTTATTTTATAGGTAAGTATTTAGTTTTAAATAGGATTATTTTATTTAATTTTAGGAATATTATTTCGTTTAATTTAAATTATATTTATGTTAGGGGGGTGTTAGGGTTAGAGTTAGGTTTAGGGGTTAATAATTTTACTATAGTAGCGGCGACGGTACGGGCAGGAGATTAGGGGTTAATAATTGTAGGTAGGTGGCGGCAATGTTAGGGAGGGCAGATTAGGGGTAAATACTATTTATTCTAGTGTTTGCGAGGCGGGAGTGCGGCGGTTTAGGGGTTAATACATTTATTATAGTGGCGGCGAGGTCCGGTCTGCAGATTAGGGGTTAATAATTGTAGTTAGGTAGCGGCGACGTTGGGGGGGGCAGATTAGGGGTTAATAAATATAATATAGGGGTCGGCGATGTTAGGGGCAGCAGATTAGGGGTTCATAGCTATAATGTAGGTGGCGGCGGTGTCCGGTCGGCAGATTAGGGGTTAAAAATTTTTATTAGAGTGGCGGCGATGTGGGGGGGCCTCGGTTTAGGGGTACATAGGTAGTTTATGGGTGTTAGTGTACTTTGTAGCACAGTAGTTAAGAGCTTTATATTCACGCGTTAGCCCATAAAGCTCTTAACTACAGACTTTTTTTTGCGGCTGGAGTCTTGTCGGTAGAGGGTCTACCGCTCACTTCTTCCAAGACTCCAAATACCGGCGTTAGGCAGATCCCATTGAAAAGATAGGATACGCAATTGGCGTAAGGGGATCTGCGGTAGCCTGGAGTCGCGGTGAGGAAGTGAGCATTAGACCCTTTCCTGGCTGACTCTAAACACCAGCTGGCGGCCAAAAGCAGCGTTAGGACCCCTTAACGCTGCTTTTGACGGCTAACGCAGAACTCTAAATCTAGCCGATAGCATGTAATCAGGGTATCTTATGTATTTATTTGCATGGATATTTTAAGAGCTGGGTGGTGGGTTTTACTGTTGGGGAGTGTTTGTATTTTTTTTTTTACAGGTAAAAGAGCTGATTTCTTTAGGGGCAATGCCCCGCAAAAGGCCCTTTTAAGGGCTATTGGTAGTTTTAGTTTAGGCTAGGGTTTTTATTTATTTTGGGGGGGGCTTTTTTATTTTGATAGGGCTATTAGATTATGTTTTAATATTAATAAGTTTAAATATCTTGTAATTTGTGTATTATTTTCTGTAATTTAGTGGGGTTTTTTGTACTTTAGCTAATTGTATTTAATTTATTTAATTGTATTTAATTTAGGTCATTTATTTAATTGTAGTGTAACGTTAGGTGTTAGTGTAACTTAGGTTAGGTTTTATTTTACAGGTACTTTTGTATTTATTTTAGCTAGGTAGTTAGTAAATAGTTAATAACTATTTAGTAACTATTCTACGTAGTTAAAATAAATGCAAACTTGCCTGTAAAATAAAAATAAACCCTAAGCTAGCTACAATGTAACTATTAGTTATATTGTAACTAGCTTAGGGTTTATTTTACAGGTAAGTATTTATTTTTAAATAGGAATTATTTAGGTAATAATATTAATTTTTATTTAGATTTATTGTAATTATATTTAAGTTAGGGGGTTTTATGGTTAGGGTTAGACTTAGGTTTAGGGGTTAATACATTTAGTATAGTGGCGGCGACGTTGGGGGCGGCAGATTAGGGGTTAATAAATGTAGGTAGGTGACGGCGATGTTAGGGACGGCAGATTAGGGGTTAATAATATTTAACTAATGTTTGGAGGCGGGAGTGCGGCGGTTTAGGGGTTAATATGTTTATTATAGTGGCGGCGATGTCCAGAGCGGTAGATTAGGGGTTAAAAAATATAATTTAGGTGGCAACGATGTCGGGGGCTGCAGATTAGGGGTTAATAAGTGTAAGATTAGGGGTGTTTAGACTCGGGGTTCATGTTAGGGTGTTAGGTGTAAACATACATTTTATTTCCCCATAGGAATCAATGGGGATGCGTTACTGAGTTTTACGCTGTTTTTTTGCAGGTGTTAGACTTTTTCCCAGCCGGCTCTCCCCGTTGATTCCTATGGAGAAATCGTGTATGAGCACGTACGACCAGCTCACCGCTGTCTTAAGCAGCGCTGGTATTGGAGTGAAGTGTGGAGCAAAATTTTGCTCTATGCTCACTTTTTGTCTGTTAACGCGGGGTTTATAAAAACCTGTAATACCAGCGCTGTAGGTAAGTGAGCGGTGACAATAAACTGCACTTTAGCCCCACACCCCTGTTACTGCAAAACTCATAATCTAGCCGCATGATTGTATTTATATAAAATTACTATTGTACATCTTACCTCTCTGTATCTATAATGGCTAATGCTAAGGTAAACCTTGTTACTTGGAATGTTGGTGGAATTACATCCCCAATTAAGAGAAAAAGCATACTAAGATTACTAAAATGCAAGGGAACAGACATAGCCATTTTAACAGAAACACACCTTAATACAGAGGAACATCTTAAGCTAAAACAAGGTTAGGTCCAGGAAGTTTATTAGCACTTCATACTCAGAAAGCAGAGCCAGAGGAGTAGCCTTACTATTTCGTAAGGGTCCATCATACAAAGTTCTACACACTGAATTGGACCCTGAGGGCAGATTTGTGCTAATACACATCGAATTCAGAGAAATCCGAATAGCAGTAGCAGGAGTTTATGGTCCACTTAACAAAAAAGATACCTTTTGGTCCAAAATGCATCAACATCTATTAAAATCTGCTCACCTTCCGCTGATAGTGGGGGTGACTATAATATTGCACCACATGTGCCGCTAGTCAGGTACAGAAACCCTGCATTTACACCACTTATACTCCGACCAGCAACATACACTAAAAAAGATACCAGGACCTTAACTAAATTCAAAAAAGGACTTGGATTGATAGATATATGGAGGGTTAGAAACCCTGAGGTCAGGGATTATACTTGCATTGTCCCTTCTAAAAACACTGTATCTCGTATTGACTACTTTTTGGTATCCAAAACACTAAGTACTCAAATCATGAACATTAAAAATGACGTAGTTACGTTATCTGACCATGCTCCAGTAAAGTTAACTTTAACTATTAAAAAAGACCCTCCTAGAGAAAATAGCTGGTTCTTCCCAACCTATCTGTACAAAGATCCTAACCTCCTTTAATTATATGAAAGGGGAATGGCATGCATACTACTCCCTGAATTCACAACACCTTCAAAATCCCTTACTCTTCCGGGAAACTGCTAAAGCGGTCCTGAGGGGAGTTATTACAAATTATGCTGCTGGAGTGCGGAAAATATCTGCTGCACAAGAGGAACTAATATTTAAACAACTGATAAACACACAAAATAGATACCTTAAAACTCCAACCGGAAAAAATAGGGACTATTATACAGGAAGTGCAGAATTATTAGGCAAGTTGTATTTTTGAGGATTAATTTTATTATTGAACAACAACCATGTTCTCAATGAACCCAAAAAACTCATTAATATCAAAGCTGAATAGTTTTGGAAGTAGTTTTTAGTTTGTTTTTAGTTATAGCTATTTTAGGGGGATATCTGTGTGTGCAGGTGACTATTACTGTGCATAATTATTAGGCAACTTAACAAAAAACAAATATATACCCATTTCAATTATTTATTTTTACCAGTGAAACCAATATAACATCTCAACATTCACAAATATACATTTCTGACATTCAAAATCAAAACAAAAACAAATCAGTGACCAATATAGCCACCTTTCTTTGCAAGGACACTCAAAAGCCTGCCATCCATGGATTCTGTCAGTGTTTTGATCTGTTCACCATCAACATTGCGTGCAGCAGCAACCACAGCCTCCCAGACACTGTTCAGAGAGGTGTACTGTTTTCCCTCCTTGTAAATCTCACATTTGATGATGGACCACAGGTTCTCAATGGGGTTCAGATCAGGTGAACAAGGAGGCCATGTCATTAGATTTTCTTCTTTTATACCCTTTCTTGCCAGCCACGCTGTGGAGTACTTGGACGCGTGTGATGGAGCATTGTCCTGCATGAAAATCATGTTTTTCTTGAAGGATGCAGACTTCTTCCTGTACCACTGCTTGAAGAAGGTGTCTTCCAGAAACTGGCAGTAGGACTGGGAGTTGAGCTTGACTCCATCCTCAACCCGAAAAGGCCCCACAAGCTCATCTTTGATGATACCAGCCCAAACCAGTACTCCACCTCCACCTTGCTGACTGGAGCTCTCTGCCCTTTACCAATTTAGCCACGGGCCCATCCATCTGGCCCATCAAGACTCACTCTCATTTCATCAGTCCATAAAACCTTAGAAAAATCAGTCTTGAGATATTTCTTGGCCCAGTCTTGACGTTTCAGCTTGTGTGTCTTGTTCAGTGGTGGTCGTCTTTCAGCCTTTCTTACCTTGGCCATGTCTCTGAGTATTGCACACCTTGTGCTTTTGGGCACTCCAGTGATGTTGCAGCTCTGAAATATGGCCAAACTGGTGGCAAGTGGCATCTTGGCAGCTGCACGCTTGACTTTTCTCAGTTCATGGGCAGTTATTTTGCGCCTTGGTTTTTCCACACGCTTCTTGCGACCCTGTTGACTATTTTGAATGAAACGCTTGATTGTTCGATGATTACGCTTCAGAAGCTTTGCAATTTTAAGAGTGCTGCATCCCTCTGCAAGATATCTCACTATTTTTGACTTTTCTGAGCCTGTCAAGTCCTTCTTTTGACCCATTTTGCCAAAGGAAAGGAAGTTGCCTAATAATTATGCACAAATCAAATTGGGTGGATTAGTGAGCGCTAAAGGATGGTATTGCTAAACACTACTCTAAAGATACAATCTCTGTATGTATCAAATACAAGTTAATCACCAAATAGCGAAGCCTGAGCTTCAAGATAGAGAAAGTGCGCTAACAAGCTGAAAGTATACACACCATATAAGGGATTAAAGTTAAAATTTAATAAACAAATAGAATAAGATACACAAATATATACACTAAAAATATGGACGTCTCCCTGTAACGTGAATACAGCTAGGAAAAATTGCTAATGAAAAAGCAGGTTAAAACCTATCAATGACGGATATTGCAGATACCAATTGATAATTAATGACATAAAAAAGATATAGCATAAAAATGGTATTTAAAAGATATGGCATAACAGTGATATCATAAAATAAAACTTAAAAGACAAGCACCAAGTTCATATGTATCAACACAGTGCAGATGGCCGTATGCAAATGAGCATCAGTATGGGAACAGTGGAAAGAAAATAACGGCTTGTACCACAAATAGATACAGTTTACTGTACCGTAAGTAAAAAGAGTGTTCAGAGGGTGTTACCGAGGAGAAGAAATCCTTCGGTCAAGACTTGGACCGCGGTTGCAGTAACTGCCGTTCCTGGAGATAGAAGTGTGCAAACCTCTGCACATGTGAGTCGGCGTCTGACGTCACAGGCTTCTCATCGGCTACTCTCAGGGTGTTACTCGCTGCTCCAGCAGCGTAAAGGAAAAGCAGCTGATTGCTGTGTCCTGGTGGGAACTTATCAAGCCCAAGGGAGGGCGAAACGCGTCACTTGCATTTGTGACACTGTGACACTGTGACTTTGAAACAGTAAGGGATATTTCAGTACAGCCTGTACTGCAACTTTAAACCCGGGTTATCAGCATCTTTGAATATCCCAAGGTGAGGGATAACTTGTGCCCCACTATTGTATTGGATCATTAAACACATCTACAGCAGCCAAGTCTGCCTTCACAGAAAGTTCCCACCAGGACACAGCAATCAGCTGCTTTTCCTTTACGCTGCTGGAGCAGCGAGTAACACCCTGAGAGTAGCCGATGAGAAGCCTGTGACGTCAGACGCCGACTCACATGTGCAGAGGTTTGCACACTTCTATCTCCAGGAACGGCAGTTACTGCAGCCGCGGTCCAAGTCTTGACCGAAGGATTTCTTCTCCTCGGTAACACCCTCTGAACACTCTTTTTACTTACGGTACAGTAAACTGTATCTATTTGTGGTACAAGCCGTTATTTTCTTTCCACTGTTCCCATACTGATGGTCATTTGCATACGGCTATCTGCACTGTGTTGATACATATGAACTTGGTGCTTGTCTTTTAAGTTTTATTTTATGATATCACTGTTATGCCATATCTTTTAAATACCATTTTTATGCTATATCTTTTTTATGTCATTAATTATCAATTGGTATCTGCAATATCCGTCATTGATAGGTTTTAACCTACTTTTTTCATTAGCAATTTTTCCTAGCTGTATTCACGTTACAGGGAGACGTCCCTATTTTTAGTGTATATATTTGTGTATCTTATTCTATTTGTTTATTAAATTATTTAATCCCTTATATGGTGTGTATACTTTCAGCTTGTTATCGCACTTTCTCTATTTTGAAGCTCAGGCTTCGCTATTTGGTAATAATTATGCACACCTGATATAGGGTGTTGATGTCATTAGACCACACCCCTTCTCATTACAGAGATGCACATCACCTAACATGCTTAATTGGTAGTAGGCTTTCGAGCCTATACAGCTTGGAGTAAGACAACATGCATAAAGAGGATGATGTGGTCAAAATACTCATTTGCCTAATAATTCTGTACTCCCTGTAAACAGGTCAAGAGGGACAACCTCTTATTACAAAAAAAAACTAAAAGCTACAAACAAAATACAGGCAAGATTCTATAGATTTGGCAACAAAACTGGTCGCTCCCTTGCAACCCTAACTAAATTGGTCAGACCACCAAATATAATACCTGCAATTAACAATAATGGAAACATAGTCTCTAAACCTGAAGATATTCAAAGAGTATTCACTGACTATTATGCCAACTTGTATAGCACCCATAACCCAAACAAAGATCAGATTCATAGATTCCTAGAAAACTTAAAACTGCATAGACTTTTGGAAGACCAAATAGATATGCTCAATGCCCCAATAGAAATAGACAAAGTGCTTAAGGCCATACAAAATACCCCCCTTGGTAAAACTCCAGGACCAGATGGTATGCCTGCAGAGTTCTATAAGCTATTGAAACCTGAGATATCTGGAACCTTAATTAACTTATATAACAGTATTGTTACAAGACAAATCTATCCAAGTCAAAGATTCACTGAGGCCCATATCAGTATTATTCTAAAACCAGGGAGAGACCCATTACAGCCAGCATCATACCGCCCAATTTCACTACTCAACACAGACTATAAGCTACTAACCAATATTTTAGCAACTAGCATAGGACTGTTATTGCCATCAATTATTAATGAAGATCAAACGGGTTTTGTGCAGGGTAGGTCCTCGGTTAAAAGCATCAGAAATGTTCAATTAATTCTATCTTACTTTTTGAAACATAGAAAAGACCCCCAGTTATCGAGGCTGACCAAAGCTTGCATGTTAGCTCTAGATGCGGAAAAAACCTTTGATAAAGTGGTATGGGGCTACCTTTTTTCTACATTAGAACACTTCGGCTTTGCTGGTAATATCCTTCAGGCTATCCAAAACATTTATAGAGACCCAATAGCAGCTGTTATTGTAAACGGTAAAATTGTCCCAACATTTCCCCAACATAAAGGCACTAGACAGGGCTGTCCGCTCTCCCCTCTATTATTTTACATCACAATAGAACTTCTTGCCCAGGCCATAAGAACGGAAACTGTAGGCTTAAAGATTGGAACCTCTACCATGCATCTATCACTATATGAGGATGATATAATTTTATTCATCTCAGACCCACACTCTAATTTACCCCAGATAATGACACTGATTGAAGGATATGGCAGTATCTCAGGATATCATATCAACCAGGATAAATCAGAATTGATCTGGTTGACTGAGGAAGCCCCTGACGATATCCTTGGTTATGATTTTAAGATTGTCTCAAAAGAATTTAAATATTTGGGAATCAAGTTATCACTTAACCCCAACGCCTGGTACACCCTTAATTATACCTCCCTAATTAAGAAAATAACAGATCAGTTGAATAGCTGGAAAGGTTTACCCCTTTCACTATCTGGATGAGTAAACTTAGTTAAAATGATAACATTCCCAAAATTGCTGTATGTCTTCCAGATGTTGCCAATTCTATTAAGAAAAGAAGACCTAAAAGTGCTTAATTGTAAAATTTTTAACTTTATCTGGGCAGGAAAGAAACGGCGGATAAGCCATCAAAAACCTTCGAGTTTGGTGTCACATGGAGGCTTTGGCCTCCCAAATCTTTTATTTTATAACTGGGCTGCCCTTTCAAAATTTATATTAGACTGGCTAAGTCAACAAAGTCACTTCGCTTTCAAAACTTTAGAAGAAGAACTGATTAAACCTTATTCACTGGCAGTATTACCTCACTTAACTCCACAGCAAATCCAAAGACACATAGGTGAAGTACTCCCTATTACAGGACCTTTTAAAAGCTTGGAGGTCACTTTGTAAGTGGCTTAAGATTCCAAAAACTTGCACTAAATACCTACCACTTAAGGGAAACCCTAACTTTATTCCTGGTATCACAACACAACCCTTCCAAATATGGCACCAAAAACGGCTCCGAAATATTCAAAATATATTGGACGAATCAGATAAATCAATCAAAAGTTTTAGGGCACTACAGATGCAGTATAATGCAATCATTTTGCAATAATGCACATCATTTTGCATACCTCCAAACGAGACATTATGTGACTGATATTCTAAAAGAGGGGAACCTCCTCCAGCAAACAAGACCTATTACACAATTAGTTTCATTAGTTACTCAAGGGATATATACAATCTCACCAATATATAGTTTAGACTATTGGCTGTTTTCAAAGTATTTTCTATTCATTTTCATTCATAGATGGAAAATTAATTAAAAAATTACATGTACAATATCCCAGGGTTATCCCTATTTTTTGCCTTCTTTACAAGGTTTTGCAAATGAAGATTAGTGATGTCGCGAACCTAAAATTTTGCGTTCGCCAATGGCGCACGCGAACCGCCGCAAATGTTCGCGGAACGGGCGAACCGCCATTGACTTCAATGGGCAGGCGAATTTTAAAACCCACAGGGACACTTTCTGGCCACAATAGTGATGGAAAAGTTGTTTCAAGGGGACTAACACCTGGACTGTGGCATGCCGGAGGGGGATCCATGGCAAAACTCCCATGGAAAAATACGTAGTTGATGCAGAGTCTGGTTTTAAGCCATAAAGGGCATAAATCACCTAACATTGCTAAATTGTTTGGAATAACGTGCTTTAAAACATCAGGTTTGATGTTGTATCGCTCAGGTAGTGTAAGGATTCCGCCCGCTTCACAGTGACAGACCAAACTCCCCGTTTAACGCACTGCAAACAACCGCAAACAGTCCATTTGCACAACCACGAGATCGATAGATTTGATAGATAGATAGATACATAGATTACATAGATCAATAGATGCAATATACATTTGATAGATACCAATTACATAGATCAAAAGATGCAATATACATTTGATAGATACGAATTACATAGATCAAAAGATGCAATTTACATTTGATAGATACGAATTACATAGATCAAAAGATGCAATATACATTTGATAGATACGAATTACATGGATCAAAAGATGCAATATACATTTGATAGATACGAATTACATCAATAGATGCAATATACATTTGATAGATACGAATTACATCAATAGATGCAATATACATTTGATAGATACGAATTACATAGATCAAAAGATGCAATATACATTTGATAGATATGAATTACATAGATCAATAGATGCAATATACATTTGATAGATACGAATTACATAGATCAATAGATGCAATATACATTTGATAGATACGAATTGCATAGATCAATAGATGCAATATACATTTGATAGATACCAATTACATAGATCAAAAGATGCAATATACAATTGATAGATACGAATTACATAGATCAAAATATGCAATTTACATTTGATAGATACGAATTACATAGATCAAAAGATGCAATATACATTTGATAGATACGAATTACATAGATCAAAAGATGCAATATACATTTAATAGTTACGAATTACATGGATCAAAAGATGCAATATACATTTGATAGATACAAATTACATCAATAGATGCAATATACATTTGATAGATACGAATTACATAGATGAAAAGATGCAATATACATTTGATAGATATGAATTACATATTACTAACTTGGAAAGTGGGCCTGGCACACACCCTGGCAGGCAGACAACTTCAATTAGATTACAATAGCAGACTGATGTTTCACAGTCAAAAAAGTTTTTTTATTAAATATTTACACTACTGTTATAACAAATATAAGTGGTGGCACTAGTTGGCAAGTGGGCCTGGCAAACACGCTGGCAGGCAGGCAACTGCAATTAGATTGCACTAGCTGACTGATTTTCACAGTCAAAAAAGTTTTTTTTTTTAAATATTTACACTACTGTTATAACAAATATGATTGGTGGCACTACTTGGCAAGTGGGCCTGGCACACACGCTGGCGGGCAGGCAACTGCAATTAGATTACACTAGCTGACTGATGTTTCACAGTCAAAATTTTATTTTTTTTAAATATTTACAATACTGTTATAACAAATATGATTGGTGGCACTAGTTGGCAAGTGGGCCTGGCACACACGCTGGCAGGCAGGCAACTGCAATTCAATTGCACTAGCAGACTGATGTTTCACAGTCAAAAAAGTTTTTATTTTAAATATTTACACTACTGTTACAACAAATATGAGTGGTGCCACTAACTTGGCAAGTGGGCCTGGCACACACGCTGGCAGGCAGGCAACTTCAATTAGATTACAATAGCAGACTGATTTTTCACAGTCAAAAAAGTTTTTTTATTAAATATTTACACTACTATTATAACAAATATGAGTGGTGGCACTAGTTGGCAAGTGGGCCTGGCAAACACGCTGGCAGGCAGGCAACTGCAATTAGATTGCACTAGCTGACTGATGTTTCACAGTCAAAAAAGTTTTTTTTTAAATATTTACACTACTGTTACAACAAATATGAGTGGTGCCACTAACTTGGCAAGTGGGCCTGGCACACACGCTGGCAGGCAGGCAACTTCAATTAGATTACAATTGCAGACTGATGTTTCACAGTCAAAATTATTATTTTTTAAAATATTTACACTACTGATATAACAAATATGATTGGTGGCACTAGTTGGCAAGTGGGCCTGGCACACACGCTGGCGGGCAGGCAACTGCAATTAGATTACACTAGCTGACTGAGGTTTCACAGTCAAAATTATTATTTTTTTAAATATTTACTATACTGTTATAACAAATATGATTGGTGGCACTAGTTGGCAAGTGGGCCTGGCACACACGCTGGCAGGCAGGCAACTGCAATTAAATTGCACTAGCAGATTGATGTTTCACAGTCAAAAAAGTTTTTATTTTAAATATTTACACTACTGTTACAACAAATATGAGTGGTGCCACTAACTTGGCAAGTGGGCCTGGCACACACGCTGGCAGGCAGGCAACTTCAATTAGATTACAATAGCAGACTGATGTTTCACAGTCAAAAAAGTTTTTTTATTAAATATTTACACTACTGTTATAACAAATATGAGTGGTGGCACTAGTTGGCAAGTGGGTCTGGCAAACACGCTGGCAGGCAGGCAGGCAACTGCAATTAGATTGCACTAGCTGACTGATGTTTCACAGTCAAAAAAGTTTTTTTTTTTAATATTTACACTACTGTTACAACAAATATGAGTGGTGCCACTAACTTGGCAAGTGGGCCTGGCACACACACTGGCAGGCAGACAATTTCAATTAGATTACAATAGCAGACTGATGTTTCACAGTCAAAAAAGATTTTTTTTTAAATATTTACACTACTGTTATAACAAATATGAGTGGTGGTACTAGTTGGCAAGTGGGCCTGGCAAACACGCTGGCAGGCAGGCAACTGCAATTAGATTGCACTAGCTGACTGATGTTTCACAGTCAAAAAAGTTTTTATTTTAAATATTTACACTACTGTTACAACAAATATGAGTGGTGCCACTAACTTGGCAAGTGGGCCTGGCACACACGCTGGCAGGCAGGCAACTGCAATTAGATTACAATAGCAGACTGATGTTTCACAGTCAAAATTTTTTTTTAATTAAATATTTACACTACTGTTATAACAAATATGAGTGGTGGCACTAGTTGGCAAGTGGGCCTGGCAAACACGCTGGCAGGCAGGCAACTGCAATTAGTTTGCACTAGCTGACTGATGTTTCACAGTCAAAAAAGTTTTTTTTTTTTTAAATATTTACACTACTGTTACAACAAATATGAGTGGTGCCACTAACTTGGCAAGTGGGCCTGGCACACACGCTGGCAGGCAGGCAACTTCAATTAGATTACACTAGCAGACTGATGTTTCACAGTCAAAAAAGTTTTTTTTTAAATATTTACACTACTGTTATAACAAATATGATTGGTGGCACTAGTTGGCAAGTGGGCCTGGCACACACGCTGGCAGGCAGGCAACTGCAATTCAATTGCACTAGCAGATTGATGTTTCACAGTCAAAAAAGTTTTTATTTTAAATATTTACACTACTGTTACAACAAATATGAGTGGTCCACTAACTTGGCAAGTGGGCCTGGCACACACGCTGGCAGGCAGGCAACTTCAATTAGATTACAATAGCAGACTGATGTTTCACAGTCAAAAAAGTTTTTTTATTAAATATTTACACTACTGTTATAACAAATATGAGTGGTGGCACTAGTTGGCAAGTGGGTCTGGCAAACACGCTGACAGGCAACTGCAATTAGATTACACTAGCAGACTGATGTTTCACAGTCAAAAAAGTTTTTTTTTAAAATATTTACACTACTGTTATAACAAATATGATTGGTGGCACTAGTTGGCAAGTGGGCCTGGCAAACACGCTGGCAGGCAGGCAACTGCAATTAGATTGCACTAGCTGACTGATGTTTCACAGTCAAAAAAGTTTTTATTTTAAATATTTACACTACTGTTACAACAAATATGAGTGGTGCCACTAACTTGGCAAGTGGGCCTGGCACACACGCTGGCAGGCAGGCAACTTCAATTAGATTACAATAGCAGACTGATGTTTCACAGTCAAAAAAGTTTTTTTATTAAATATTTACACTACTGTTATAACAAATATGAGTGGTGGCACTAGTTGGCAAGTGGGCCTGGCACACACGCTGGTAGGCAGGCAACTGCAATTAGATTACACTAGCTGAATGATGTTTCACAGTCAAAAAAGTTTTTTTTTTTTAAATATTTACAATACTGTTATAACAAATATGATTGGTGGCACTAGTTGGCAAGTGGGCCTGGCACACACGCTGGCAGGCAGGCAACTGCAATTCGATTGCACTAGCAGACTGATGTTTCACAGTTAAAAAAGTTTTTTTTTTAAATATTTACACTATTGTTACAACAAATATGAGTGGTGCCACTAACTTGGCAAGTGGGCCTGGCACACACACTGGCAGGCAGACAACTTCAATTAGATTACAATAGCTGACTGATGTTTCACAGTCAAAAAAGTTTTTTTTTTAAATATTTACACTACTGTTATAACAAATATGATTGGTGGCACTAGTTGGCAAGTGGGCCTGGCACACACGCTGGCAGGCAGGCAACTGCAATTAGATTACACTAGCTGACTGATGTTTCACAGTCAAATTTTTTTTTTTTTAAATATTTACAATACTGTTATAACAAATATGATTGGTTGCACTAGTTGGCAAGTGGGCCTGGCACACACGCTGGTAGGCAGGCAACTGCAATTCAATTGCACTAGCAGACTGATGTTTCACAGTCAAAAAAGTTTTTATTTTAAATATTTACACTACTGTTACAACAAATATGAGTGGTGCCACTAACTTGGCAAGTGGGCCTGGCACACACGCTGGCAGGCAGGCAACTTCAATTAGATTACACTAACAGACAAAGTTTTTTTTTTTTTAAATTTACACTAATGTTAACCAGATATAAGTGGTGGCACAGAGCAATTAATCACAGTATATGCTGTGGGCCTGACACACAGGCCTGATGTAAAATGAAATTAGATTACACTAGCAAAATGATGTAAAAGTTTTTTTTTTTTCATTTACACTAATGTTAACCAGATATAAGTGGTGGCACAGAGCAATTAATCACAGTATATGCTGTGAGCCTGACACACAGGCCTGATGGAAAATGAAATTAGATTACACTAGCAAAATGATGTAAAAGTTTTTTTGTTTTAAATTTACACTAATGTTAACCAGATATAAGTGGGGGCACAGAACAATTAATCACAGTATATGCTGTGAGCCTCACACACAGGCTGACAGGCAGGCAAATGCAATTAGATTTATAGCCCTAAAAACGGCTTTTTGGGCTGAAGTTCTAGCCCTAAAAAGGGCTTTTTGGGGTGCTGTCCTTACAGCAGAGATTAGATAAGTCATTCAGGACTGTAGTGGACACTGAATACACTAGCCTAGCTATCAATTTCCCTATAAAATGACCAGCAGCAGCACTAACCCTCCTCTCACTAAGAATGCAGGATTGTAATGAATCTAAAATGGCTGCTGCCCAGGAGCTGGGAGGGTCTGGGAGCGAGTGTCTGCTGCTGATTGGCTGAAATGTGTCTGCAGACTGTGAGATACAGGGTCAAAGTTTCCTCAATGATGACGAATTGGGGGCGGATCGAGCATCGCATATGTTCGCCCGCCGCGGCGAACGCAAACAAGCTAAGATCGCCGGGAACTGTTCTCCGGAAAACAGTTTGCGACATTACTAATGAAGATCATTCCTGTAATAAACCCTATGAAAAACATTTTGGGGATCATGCTGAAGGTCTCCTTTGTCAAGGACAGATATGAATGATCTTTTTTTTTGGAACAAGAGTACTGTGCACAATTTATAGAAATATTTGACAGCAAAATAATGCATGCAATGTATTACTTAAAGGACAGTAAACCTTAAAAATAATGTTATATAATTCTGCACATAGTGCAGAATTATATAACATTATTTAGGTGCTATAGCCATAAAAGCATTTTTTCCTTTTATATTTTGCTAAAATACGGCGCTTTTACAGACCCGCTCTCTGCTCTCTGCTGAGCGGGTCTGTAATATTCAGTCAGCGCATCGGGCCAGCTGTATAGTCACAGACTAAGTGCAGCTCGCTCCTGTGACAGGAGCGAGCTGCACTTAGTCTTATGGCGCGGTCGGGCCAGGCTGTGACTATACAGCTGGCCCGATGCGCTGACTGAATATTACAGACCCGCTCAGCAGAGAGCAGAGAGCGGGTCTGTAAAAGCGCCATATTTTAGCAAAATATAAAAGGAAAAAATGCTTTTATGGCTCTAGCACCTAAATAATGTTATATAATTCTGCACTATGTGCAGAATTATATAACATTATTTTTAAGGTTTACTGTCCCTTTAACCCTTTGAGTGCTAAGCACTTTCCCACCTGGGTGCTAAGATTTTTTAATTTTTTTTTAATTTTTTTAATTTTTTGAAAAAACATTTTTTAACTTTTTTTTTTTCCAGACCCCCAAGACTTACACTGTTAGAAAGGTTAGGCGTCATTAGCACTCAAAGGGTTAAAGGGACACTCATGTCAAAATAAATGTTTATAATTCAGAAAGAGCATGGAGTTTTAAGGCACTTTCCAATTTACTTCCATTATCAAATTTTGCACATTCTTTTTATATTCACACTTTCTAGGAAATAAGATCCTACTGAGCATGTGCACAAGCTCACAGGGTATAAGTATACTAGTCTGTAATTGGCTCATATCTCTCACATGATATGGTGCCGGAAAATGGGAGAAAAAATGTATTTGTCTGAAAATTTTTTACTGGTTATTTGAAATTCAGAATAAGTGCTATTGTATGTTCTTATTATTATGCAATTGTTAAGTATGTAATTCTACTGCCCTTTAATGTAAATCAATAATGTAATATATATTGTTTTAATTTATCCTAATTACACGTTTTACCGGGGATTACATTTTGAGATCAAAGTCTCTTTAAGCAACAACTGCCATTAAATTGTGCATTGCATACAATACCATTTTTATCAAGTTATAATTTATCACATTATCATTGAGCTTGTCAGCATTATCCCTTATTCTGGGTACTTTGCAATTCTAAACTCTGCTCTAGTTCTCCTGTACTTTGTACTGTGAGGTACTTAGAAAACATCAGTTATACAGACCAGTCACACATCACAGTGGCCACATGGTGGAGCAGATGTCAGCAGTTAAAAGCATGTTCTGTGCTAATCTAAATTTAACATCATAATAGCCACGGACTTATAAGTTTGTTGATATTGGAGTGGAAATAATTGTAGAGTGTGTTGCTGTTTCTAATAATAACCCATTCATTCAAGTTCCTCTTCAATACTTCTCGTTTTGATGTACATAGAGAAGCAGAACTTGTTCTCAGGATAAATAACCCTATTTATTTCGTAGAAATTGTTGACACAGATTTAACTGATGTCCAAATTTGTGGCTTAGGAGAACAGAAACAAATTGAAATTTGAATGTTACTGTTCATCCTAACACATCTCTTTCCATAGCTCAGAGCTGCATTTCCCTCTCAAATTAACCTGCTCCCCCAAATTGATCTTCATGTCCCTCTGCAAATTACAAAATCTGTCCAATGGCACATCCATCCTGTTAGGAAGCTACTATAGGTTCTATTAAGTTAGGCTGCCAATTCTACTGGGAATTTTGCCATTTTATCTGCAGAATCTCATACTTGCTTGTCGTTTTACAAATTAGAGCCTGCCTTCTCCCACTTTAGAACCATCAGTTATTGTATGCAACGTTTTCTTTTTAGGTGTAATAATGCAATATGATAATCAAACATTTTAATCAGGAATGAACAAAAATACAGTTTATAATAAAAAATAAAAATAAATTTATAAAAGTCAGTCACCAAGTTAGTATCTACAGACTAATTTGTTTTAGGTCTTGTCCAATTGCAGACGATGTCGTTGAACTGTATATTTATAGTTGGATGATGTTTACAGTTAAACTACGAGGGGGATCTTTTTGTTTGCAAATAAACAGGATGTCTAGGATAAAGTCGGATTTTCCTTTGAAGCTGTAATGGATTGTTTCAAGGGATAGAACATGGTCCATTTCTTTGATCCACATTTGTAGGTTGGGGGTCTGCTTTTTTTTCATAGGCGAGGTATGAGCCTCTTGGCACTGTTAAGCATGTACAGGAATAGTTTTTTTATGGTATATATACGTGATTTTGGGTATGTGGTTTAGTAGTATCATAGCTGGGGTAAGGGTAAGCGCCGTTCCTAATGTGTTATTTATGCAGTTAGCGACTTCTTCCAAGAAAGTTTTCAATAGTGGACACAACCACAATATATATATATGTATCTTATAGTTCAGTTCTGCTATGACTAAAGAAATAGATGATCTCTTAGTTTTTTCAAATATATGATGCTTTTGGCTGTCTGTTAATGTTAGGGCTATTTCTTTCTCCTATTTGGAGATATATGATGGGCGATGGTTTGGGAATGTACCTCTTAGGATTTGGTATATTAGGGAAATGTGGGATTTGAGTATTGTATCGTTTGCACAAAGTGATTCAAAGGGGGTAAGAGGTCTCCATAGATCTGTTTTGCATGGGTTGGTGAGAATGGCGTGACGAGCTTGCAAGTAGGGGAACCATTTGTAAAAAACTGGGCCTAATGCCTCAGAAATCTCAGCTTGGGAGTGGAATTTACCTCCTTTTATCAGTAGGTATATTGGTATGTTTAAAGGTTTCCCTGCTATTCTAGGAGTTTGTATGGTTTCTAGCTTCATAAAAGCTGGGTTGTTTAAAAGAGATGAAAGGGGGGATATTGGACTAGATATCATTTTAGTTGTGGATACCACTTTATCCGATACTCCTAATGTGCTTGATATAAAGTAATTATGTGTTGTGTGTGGTGGTCTAAGTATTAGCAGGATCCAGCTGATTTCATCTAGGGATGCTCCTCTAATAAAAGAAGATTCCAATTGTACCCCTGGTTTAGAGGGGTGTGATTGGTTCCACACCACTATTCATCCAAGATGGGCTGATTTACAATAGTTAACTAGATTGGGAAGGCCCAGCCCTCCATTTTCTCTGCTAAGATATAGTGTGTCTTTCAACACTGTGGGTCGTTGTCAAGACCAAATAAAGTGTTCAAAGGATTGTTGCTGCTGTATTAGATAATTTGAGGATAATTCTAATGGTAAAACTTGGAATAAATAAAGAAATTTGTGGAGTGTCATTTTTATGGCATTGACACGTCCCATCCAAGAAAGGTGTCCCTGTTTGTGCCATGGGGCCCATTTATCAAGCTCCGGATGGCCCGTGTTTCTGATGAGCCTGCAGGCTCGCCAGAAAAAACAGTTATGAAGCAGCGGTCTTAAGACATCTGCTCCATAACCTGTCCACCTGCTCTGAGCAGACAGACAGACATCGCCACAATTCAACCCGATCAAGTACGATCAGGTTGATTGACACCCCCTCTGCTGGCGGCCGCAAATCTGCAGGGGGCGGCATTGCAATGCTGAATGCGGAGAGCGTATTGCTCTCCGCATTCAGTGAGGTTTGGCGGACCTGATCCGCACTGTCGGATCAGGTCCGCCAGACCTTTGATAAATATCCCCCCATGTGTCAAGAAGTTCATGGGATTCTTTTTGTAGGGAGACATAGTTGAGGTTGAATAATTCTAATATGGTAGGTGTTATATGAATTCCTAAGTATCTTATTCTGTTTCTGATCAAAAAAATCTATATTGGAAGCAAGATATTGGGTGTCTGTCGGTAAGGCGTTGATAGTCATAAGGACTGTTTTATCCATATTTATAGAGAAATTGGATATTTGTATTTGGCGAATATACCTAAGAGGGAGGGAATTGAGTAAGTAGGTGAATATGATATTGTCTGCGTATAGCAGATATTTCTGATGAATTAGCCCAGAATCTACTCCCCTTGCCCCTATCCCCCCCTGTTATTTTCTCTCACAGTTGAGATACTAGCGACACAAATCAGAAACCCTTGCCTAGTGCAATTACTGATAGGGAAATTTCAAGAGAGTGCCTCGTTGGCACTAACTCTGGCAGTTGGTTTGTAATATAGGGTTTGTATTCGGGCGAGGAATGTGTCCATGAAACCAAATTTCGACAGAGCAGACCACATAAACTCCCAGTCTACCCTGTCAAAGGCCTTCTCGGCATCAGTTGAAAACAATATCAAAGGTGAGCCTAAATCTCTGGCTTTTGCTTTAGTTTGTAACACCCTAATGGTGTTATCTTTGGCCTCCCTACCTGGGATAAAGCCGACTCGGTCAGTATGAATAAGCTGGGGTAGAATTGTATTTATTCTCGTTGCTAGAATCTTGGTTTTTAGCTCAACATTGACGTTTATCAGGGATATTGGGTGGTAGTTAGTTTCTAGGTCAGGCGACTTGTCAGGTTTAGGAATCACTGAAATCGTGGCTTCAAGAAGGTTTTGTGAAAAGTGTTTGTTGTGGTCTATGGATTGGTACATCACTAAGAGGTGTGGGCTTAGTTGTGCTTTAAACAGATTAAATAATTTTGGGGTGAATCCGTCAGAGGTGCTTGGTCATAAGAAGCGGTAGGCACGCGGTCCGGGGTTGTGCACTGGCAGACTTGGAACAGAGTCAGAGAGCAGAATTTTCATAGTTTGCTTGCCTAAACCTTTTCTTTAGTGATTTATTTTTAGAGTGCTCTGTTTATCTTTCATTTGATGCTCTGCTGAGCAAGGGTGCAGCACTAAGCATGAAACTTTATAATTAATGCAGTGCAGTTTACATATTTTGTATGTGTGTATGAGTGTTTTTGTGTGTGTGTGTCTAAGTGTTTGTGTGTGTGTCTGAGTGTTTTTGTGTGTGTGTCTAAGTGTTTGTGTGTGTGCCTGAGTGTTTTGTGTGTGTGTGTGTCAGAGTGTTTTTGTGTGTGCATCTGAGTGTGTTTTTAAGTGTGTCTGAGTGTGTCTGAGTGCTTGTATGTGTGTGTGCCTATGTTTTTGTGTTTGTGTGTGTCTGCTATCTGGGGGGAGGGGGGTGACACCATAAATTACGGCACCGGGTGACACCAACCCTAGGGACGCCACTGTGTGCGGGTGGGTAATCCTCCATGTATCAAAAAGGGTATAGCTTGTAGTGATTGCCAGTTAGATTTTATCTGGCTTCTACAAATGTAAGAATTTCCTGTGGAGGTGTCAATAGAGCGGCATATGGGGAAATTAAAGTCTCCTCCAATTAGTATAGGGCCTTTGGTTTATAACCTTATGGAAGAAGGAGGGGCTAGGTCTTTTAGGAGCATAAAGGTTCACTAGAGTCAATGGTCTACAATAATATAGTCCTACTGTTATGAGTATCCTGCCGTCGGAATCTTGGTATTTTTGTAGTAGGTCAAATGAGAAACCTCTTTTAAAAGATATACATACTACATTTTAATTTTCTGGGCCAGAATTTAAATAATGTTGGTCGTAATAAAGTTTTGACAGTGTCGGTTCCTTTGTCCTTTTAAAGTGAGTTTATTGTAGCATAATAATATCTATCTGCCTTTTATGGAAATCATGTAAAGCAATAGATCTTTTTTCAGGGGAGAGAAATCCCTTAACATTTTGGGTGGCTATACAGAAACGTGTTGTAGGGTGAGTCATTTGTAAGTCTGGTTGACTGAGGTTTAGTGCTTAGTATAATACAGTCCGTATGTATGTCTATTTAGTCTGGTTGACTGTTACAGAGATTTATTGGTAACTTAGAGGGTAGGGGGAAAGGGGGGCAATAGAAACTTATAAAAGGGAGAGTAACAAGAAGAATGTGTATTTCAAGTCCAGGTTGTAAAAGTGCCTGGAGTAATCAGGAAACTTAGGGTAACAATAGTAAAACAGTAAATTAGTTAAACTAACTTAGAGGGTCTGTACACAGTCTAGTAAGAACCCGCCTCTTATAGAGCAATTTGATGACAGGTCTGGTGACATACTTTAAACTGCGTGTTAGACCAACCTATAACTTACACTACAAATAACAAACATTTTGTAAGTGCTGCAAAACATAGTAATCGTAACATAATATCATCAGTCATGTCCCATCTGGACTGATGAAAAACACAACTGATGAAAAATAAAAAATACAGTTTAACATAAAAGAACGTTTTAACATGAGTTTATGTACCTTCTATTGCTATAACTATAATACTAGTTTTAAACCAATTTATAGCTTCTACTATACTGAACAAACATTTTAAGATTTGAACAGAACATATTCTAAGGGGAAAAGAATAATCTAAAGACAAAACAGCTTGACAGGTCAGGTTGTCAATATGCTTGTAGAATTGTAAAGTCTCAAGTGACCTCAAGCTGATTCTGAGCCGGGAGGCATTGCTTCTTTTTTGCTTGCCTATTGGTGACCTCTGCCCACTCTTGTCTTTGGGGCTTAGGTTGTGTAGAAGTAGCTGATGTCATTGAGGGTGTTGATAATGCCATCTTGTCTGGTAGAGCAATGTTGAGCTGTCTACAAAACGAGGTGATTTCTGCTGGGTCAGAACATTTTATACGTTTTCCATTCTTGGTTGTCTGTAGAGAGACAGGGAATCCCCATCTATATGGAATCTTAAGGGTGTGGTTATATTCGCAAAGTCCTTTCTTTTTTGTAGTGTCCTTGTTGAAAGGTCCTGAAAGTTTTGGATCTCTGCCCTTAGGTGCAAAAAATTCTGTTGAAATTTTTTTCTCTGTCTCTAAAACTTTGAAAACAGATTATAATATCTCTGGGGGGCTGGTTTTCCCCTGGTTTGGGGCACAGGGATCTGTTTTCTCTTTCTAAGGGGATGTCCGAGATGATGACTGAGTTGGCAATAGCCAGTCATTGGAAGATCTTTTGGAGGTAGTCATGGATAGCTTCTCCCAGAACTGTCTCAGGGAACCTGCAAATTCAGAGGTTGTTCCTCCTCATCTGGTTCTCAATGTCATCTATTTTAGTCTCCAAATCTCAGATCTGAGTTTGCTGTTGCGTGATTGTCTGTGACATTATGTCCATTTCTTTAACCAGCTCTTCGCGATCATCTTCAAGTGCTTCAACACGAAAGCCTGTCTCTTTCATTTCTCTCTGTAGATCAGCACACTCTGTTTTGATACATGAACTGGCTGATAAACCCCTCCATGGTTTTACAGGTTACAGGCCCATCTTCACTCTGTGTCAGGGTGCCAGGAATCAGACTGAGACAAGAAGTGCAAAAATAATCACACCTTTATTAATAGCAAAAAATAATAAAAAGTCCACAAGTCAAATAACAAGCCAGGAGTCAAAACCAGAGCTGGTAGTCAGACGAGCCGAGTCAGGAGCCAAAGCGAATAGTCAGACGAGCCGGAATCAGGAACAAGAAAAACAGCAGAGTCAGGATCAAGCCAGAGATCAGGAACCAGGAAGGACGTCAGGCAGCCAGGTAATACACAGGAACTCTCAGAAACAGGTCTGAGACAATGCAAAGGCAAAGCATATTGAACAGAGGCCCTTTAAATAATAAGTGATGACATCACAATTCTGAGACTGCATCCTGTCTCACATGGATGATGCACACCAGTCTGGCCATAAAAGGAAGTGCAGGAAATGAGCAGCATCCCCCACAATGCACCATAGTCAGCAAGAGAGGTGAGTAAAATGGCTGCCAGCAGCACATGGCAGACAAACAGGGAAAAAACCCTGACAGTACCCTCCCCTCAACGACCCCTCCCCCGCGGGAGGACAAAAGGCTTATTGGGGAAATGGGCATGGAAGGCACGGAGGAGGGCGGGAGCATGAACATCAGAGGAGGGAACCCAAGACCGTAGCCCCTCCAGTGAACCAAATACTGTACATGGCCCCTGGACATACAAGAGTCAATAATGCTGCTGACCTCATACTCCTCATGGTTGTCAACAAAGATAGGATGGAGACGAGGCAACACAGTGGTAAACCAATTACAAACCAATGGTTTCAAGAGGGAGACATGAAAAACATTGGAGATGCGCATAGCAGGAGGAAGGTCAAGAGCGTAGGCCACAGGATTAACCCGTCAGAGTATTCAAAAAGGACCAACATAACGGGGAGCCAATTTATTGGAAGGCACACGAAGGTTCAAGTTGCGGGAGGACAGCCAAACTCTCTCACCAACCTGGTAGGAAGGTGCGGGCAGACGCCTACGATCAGCCTAGAACATTTGGCGCTGCATAGAATGATGAAGGCAATCCTGAATCTGCACCCACGTGGAACGGAGTTGCCGGAGATGCTCCTCCAAAGCCGGAATACCCTGAGACATGAATGAATCGGGCAACAAGGATGGTTGAAACCCATAATTCGCCATGAACGGGGATAACTTGGAGGAAGCATTAATAGCACTATTACGAGCAAACTCTGCCCAAGGTAACAGTTCAGACCAATTATTGTGGTGATCTGAGACATAGCAACAGAGGAACTGTTCTAGAGCTTGATTAGACCGTTCCGCAGCCCCATTGGATTGAGGGTGATATGCCGAGGAGAAGGAAAGCTGGATCCCCATTTGAGCACAAAAGGAACGCCAAAATCTGGAGACAAACTAGCTACCCGGGTCCGGCACTATCTCCTTGGGTAACCCATGTAAACGGGCAAAAATTGAAGCAAGCTCCTGAGCAGTAGGCAGCTTCATCAAGGGAATGCAATGTGACATTATAGAAAAACGGTCAACCACCATAAGGATAACAGTATTGCCATTGGAAACAGGGAGCTCGACAATGAAGTCCATGGAAAGATGTGTCCAAGAACGCTCACCATTAGCAATAGGTTGAAGAAGACCCACAGGAAGACGTCAAGGAGTCTTATTCTGTGCACAAACTGAGCAGGAGGCAACATACGCAGCAACATCAGAACGAAGACCTGGCCACCAGAATTGTCGAGTGACAGACCAAATCATTTGGTTCTTGCCTGGGTGACCTGCGGCTTTAGGATAGTGGTAAGAGTGCAAAAGTTTAGTTTGAAGATTCTCAGGAACAAAACACTTACAGCTAGGTTTCTCAGGAGGTGCATTGGTTTGTGCAGTCAGGATCTCCTCCCCCAAGGGAGAAGTCAAATTAGTAGGTATGGTAGCCAAAATATGGTCAGGAGGTATAACAGGAGTAGGTACAGACTCCTCTTTGGACAGAGGCGAAAATTGTCGAGAGAGCGCATCACCCCTAACATTCTTACTACCAGGCAGGTAGGAGACCACATAATTAAACTGAGACAAAAATAGCGCCTATCTGGCCTGTCAGGGCGACAAACGTTTTGCTTCAGATAGATAAGTTAAATTCTTGTTGTCAGTAAGAATGAGCACTGGCTCGCTAGTACCCTCGAGAAGATGCCTCCATTCCTTTAGTGCCAGAATTATGGCCAGTAATTCCCTGTCGACAATTTCATAATTGCACTCCGCTGGAGACAATTTCTTAGAGAAGAAACCACACGGATGCAAGGAACTGTCAAGCGTAGGACGTTGAGACAAGAGGGCACCTACTCCAGTCTCAGACGCATCAACCTCAAGAACGAAAGGCAGGACAGGGTTAGGATGAGCCAGAACTGGAGCGGCAGCAAAGGCAGTCTTAAGACTATCACAGACCTTAATGGCAGTAGGTTACCAATGGAGTGGATCATTCTCTTTACGGGTCATGTCTGTGATAGTTTTGACCAAGGAAGAAAAGTTTTTAATAAACTTCCTATAGTAATTGGTGAACCCCAAAAAACGTTGAATAGACCGAAGACCAACTGGGCGAGGCCACTGCAGAACTGCAGATAACTTGTCAGGATCCATGGAGAACCCTGCAACGGAGATAACATAACCTAGGAAGGTTACTTGAGTCTGATGGAACTCACATTTCACGAGTTTACAAAACAAGCCGTTCTCACGTAGTCTCTGAAGAACCCGTGTAGCATCAGAATGATGAGCCTCAAGTGTGGGTGAGTGTATGAGGATGTCGTCTAAGTACACCACAACACACTGTTGCAACATATCTTGTAGGACATCATTAATAAATTCCTGAAAAACAGCAGGAGCATTACATAGGCCATAGGGCATTACAAGATACTCATAATGCCTGCTCCTGGTGTTAAATGCTGTTTTCCATTCGTGGCCCTCCTTAATCCTAACGAGATTGTACGCTCCTCTCAAATCAAGTATAGCAAAGACCGTAGCTCCCTTGAGGCAGTCAAAGAGTTCCGTAATGAGCGGAATAGGGTAAGCATTCTTAATGGTAAGACGATTAAGACCCTATAATCAATGCATGGTCTTAACTCGCCAACCTTTTTCTTCACAAAGAAGAAGTCAGCCCCTGTAAGAGAGCAGGATTTGCGGATGATCCCCCGCGACAGAGCATTGGCAACATACACCTCCATAGCACAATTCTCTGCAACAGACAGAGGGTACACCCAGCCCCGAGGAGGAATGGCTCTGGGTTGCAGGTCTATGGCACAATCATAAGACCGGTGAGGAGGCAACGTACCGGCAGGCACCTTGTCAAAAACGTCTAGGAACTCTCGGTACTTCTATGGCAATTGAGATACCGAAGAAGTGCACAAGACTTTAACTGGTTTCCGAAGACAAGTGGAAATACATTGCGGGGACCACAACAAAATTTCGGACCTGCGCCAGTCGAGACTGGGATTGTGCTTTTGGAGCCAGGGATAACCCAGAACAACCGGAAAATGCGGAGAGTTTATCACCTGGAACTGGAGGGTTTCAAAATGGAGAGCCCCAACAGCCATGGACAACGGAGCAGTTTCGTGAGTAATGAGTGCGGGCTGAAGGGGCCTGCCATCAATGGCCTCAATATCAAGCGGAACAGACCGAGGCAAAACAGGAATGGAGTGCTTTGATACAAAAGCACTGTCAATGAAATAGCCGCAGCACCGGAGTCAACCAGAGCCTGAGTGACTATGGAGGAGTCCACCCAGGAAAGGACAACCGTGACCAAAGGTTTCTCCTTAAGTGGTTTCCTGGGGATGAGGATAAACCACCCAAGGTCTGCCCCCCGACAGGACCTTAGGTGTAAGCGTTTCCCAGCCGTGTAGGACAATACTTCAAAAGGTGGCCCTGTAACCCACAATAGAGGCAGAGCCCCTCCCTCCTCCTAAAGGCCCTCTCCGCCGCGGAGAGACGCGTGAATCCCAACTGCAACGGCTCAGCAGTACCTGGTGACTCGGGACCAGGAGGCATGAGAGGAGAGGGAGGCATGGGTGGGAACGAACACATTGGAGACAACAGAACAGGAGGCTTCCGCAAGCGCTCCTTGAAATAAGGCCTCTCTCTGAGTCTGATGTCAATTAGGATCAAAAAAGACACCAATGCCTCGAGATCCTCTGGTAAATCTCTGGCAGCAACTTCGTCTTTAATCGCATCAGAGAGCCCATGAAAGATGGCGGCAACAAGGGCTTCATTATTCCAACCTACCTCTGCGGCAAGCGTACGGAACTCAATAGCATACTGTGCAACAGATCTTGTACCTTGCTGAATGGACATGAGTCATTTAGCAGTAGAGGAGGAGCGAGCCGGAACATCAAATACCCTTCGAAAGGAGGCCACAAATTCAGGGTAATTAGAAATCACAGGTTTATTAGTCTCCCACAAGGGATTAGCCCAGGCGAGCTGTGTCAGAGAGTAACAAGATGAGAAATCCCACCTTAGCTCTGTCAGAGGGAAACGCCTGAGGTAACATCTCAAAGTAAATGCCCACCTGTTTCAAAAACCCTCTGCACTGAATAGGATCGCCTCCATATTGCTGAGGTAGAGGTGCAGAACCGGACATGCTCCAGGTAGGCATAGGTGCAGCAGCGGAAACAGGAGCAGCCATAACTTGCGGAACACTTTGGTCCAAATGTGCAGTGCGAGTCAGCAGGGTTTGCAGGGCTAGTGCAAATTGATCCAAGCGGTGATCCTGTAAATCCATCCTGGAAATGATGGCAGGTAAAGGTGGATTATTAGCACCATCAGGATTCATGGCCTTTGCGTAATGTCAGGGTGCCAGGAATCAGACTGAGACGAGAAGTGCAAAAATAATCACACCTTTATTAATAGCAAAAAATAATAAAAAGTCCACAAGTCAAATAACAAGCCAGGAGTCAAAACCAGAGCTGGTAGTCAGACGAGCCGAGTCAGAAGCCAAAGCAAATAGTCAGACGAGCCGGAATCAGGAACAAGGAAAACAGCAGAGTCAGGAACAAGCCAGGGATCAGGAACCAGGAAGGACATCAGGCAGCCAGGTAATACACAGGAACTCTCACAAACAGGTCTGAGACAACGCAAAGGCATAGCATACTGAACAGAGGCCCTTTAAATAATAAGTGATGACATCACAATTCTGAGACTGCATCCTGTCTCACATGGATGATGCACACCAGTCTGGCCATAAAAGGAAGTGCAGGAAATGAGCAGAATCCCCCACAATGCACCATAGTCAGCAAGAGAGGTGAGTAAAATGGCTGCCAGCAGCACATGGCAAACAAACAGGGAAAAACCCTGACACTCTGCGAGTCTGAGGTTGTCAGAGTTGATCTGACAGGTTTTCTTCCTCACAGTTTGTTAAAGGAAGATCAGCATGATTTTTGAAATAGGTATTAACAGTACCTGTATTAGTGTTTGGTGGCTTATTCGCCTTGTCTGCTCTTGAGGGTTTGCACTGCACCATTTTGTGTTGTATCTAGGCTGATGCAGTATTGCGTGTGCCTTCTGTATAAATGTTATTGGTCGCAACAGTCTTATGTTCTTCAGAGTTGCTTATTCTAATAATGTTATATTTGTAAAAGCTAGCTATGCAAGATTGGTTGGGTCTCACCCTTTACTTTCATTTGTAGAGAGACTCAACAATGACACTGCTTATGGCAGCCTAATATATGCGGTTAAGGCTGATAGGAGTGGAGTATAGGACCTTTATAGTGCCTCCATTATCCCATTTTAATGCATGATTAATGCTCTTCGGGTCACTACTGTCATGCCGCTCCGCTCTAGCCGTTGCTAGGGGTGCGGCGTCTTCTCTCTTGCTCGTAGGCAGGGGCAGTGTTGGCTCAGGATGCGTGCGGTGCTGAAGTCATCACAGCACGCTCCTGATGCCGGTCGGAGCTCAGTGGCACGAATCCTGCGACTATTTAAATGTTTACCTAGCGATCTGTCACTGCCCAAATATAGGTGTTACTTTGTGTGCTCCTGGGTGTGACAGATCGTTCTTTCTAACTGCCTATTATTGATCTCTGTTGCTGAACCTGCCTGTCTGACTACTCTACCTGCCTTAACCCTTAATCTGCTGGACTGCTTTGCTGTTGCCAAACCCTGCCTGCCTGACCATTCTAGTGGTGTGCCCTTGGACTGCTTTACTGTTGCCGAACCCTGCCTGCCTGACCATTCTAGTGGTTTATCCTTGGACTGCTTTACGGTTGCCAGACCCTGCCTGCCTGACCATTCTAGTGGTTTATCCTTGGACTGCTTTGCTGTTGCCAGTCTCTGCCTGCCTGACCATTCTAGTGGTTCATCCTTGGACTGCTCTGCTGTTGCCGCTGGAGACTGTCCTGCCTGTGGTGAGTGCCGCCTTCCTCATCTCACTAATTTTCTCTGCTCTGGGATATTCCCTATCATTCTGGCTCGATGCTGGTATACCAACATTACTGTCCGAGTTTGGTCTGATAGAGGAGTATCCCACAAGCGTTACAACTACTGCTTTATTAATGTCTTGTGCATCTGATGATCCTTCAGCTTGAGCTGGTTTTATATTAACAGAAGGTAATGGTGGCTTTTAGGCAGCATTGTATTTTTCCATAATACTGCAGCTTATGATGACGGCCTAGTATCGTACTGCTTCTAGCTTGCCTCAAATGCTCAGTCTCTGTTGCGTTCTGTGTACGTCTCTACAGCCGCTTCTCAAGTATGGGATCTGCTGATCTGCTAGATGGGGCCAAGGACGCCTGTTTGGCGATGCGCTGGGAAGCGCCTATAGTGTTAGCATGTCCTGCACAGTACCTAGTCCGTCCGTGTGACACTGGTGTAGTCGAGGTTGGCGCCCGGTTTTCACATCTGTCAGGTCGAATTGGGGGCTTGGAAGCAGGTTCTTATCATGGCCTTCTCAGGAGCTTTAGTGTGGTGCGGCCATCTTGGACGCCTGCAAGCTCCACCCTCCTACCAATAGATTTTATCTAACTCTACCAGTCTCCAGAATGAAGATTCTATATATGTCTGGATCCAGAAGTATTTGGATCATATATTACCAAGATTAATTTGTTAAGCAATAAATGTATGATGATAGAGATCTATGAGACAGATTCTTAACAAATGTTATGGATTTTTATAATAACTCAGAGACATCATTCTTGCATCATATTAGTGGAAAGAAATTGGTACTTCTGAAAGCCAAAAACAATGCCATATATTTAACTAAAATATTGTTTATTTTATGTTTAGTTGTTTTAGTTCCCTTTTCACTTCAAAACACTGATTTTCAGCTAGAGTATTGAGACACAAGATGAGATCACAGGGAAGATGGTGAAAGAATATTTTAAAATGTTGTAACAAAGGAAATTCTGTATGAATTTATCCTCTGCAGCATTTTACACACCATCTCACAGTATGGCAACAATGTAGGGTCACATCATGCATACTGACCTCAATGTATATAGACACAATGTTCTCAATGTAAAGGCAAACACTGTACAATCACTAAGTATATATGCACTAGGGTCAATGTGCTTCATTTCAATCAATCAAACATCCTTGGAATAGCAGCCATGCTAAAAAAGATGAGCCACAAACTGATAATAAATGTTTTTCCACACTAACATTTTATTAGATAGTGTTATTATGAGTGAAACTGTACTTTGAAATTTATTTTTAATATTTTTTGTGCAACTTTTTTATCCGAGCGTAACAGTAAACCAGAGCTCTGAAGTCGGGCTAACCTGACGAGCGTTAAATTCAATTGTGCTCGAGCAAACATGTTTACTTTCAACTTGTAATACGCGCACTACTTCCATCACGCGCAAACACCAGCGATAAACCAGATATCACTTGCGCCACTCTTTATCTAGCCCTAAGCTGGCATTTCTAATCTGCCCTGCTTGATGTGCAATAAATAACCACTAAAAGAGCTTGTTGTTTGTTTGGGAGATATAAATTAGATTTATAAATCATGTTGATTGAGGCCGAAAGCTTAACTTCCAAATATATTAAGATTGAAGGGCAACATGTAAAATGTTGTTTACTGTTTATCCTTCACTAATATCTTCAATTCCAGTGCTATGATTAAGATGTCAGACTTTGATAGGTTAATTAAGAAGTTAAGAAGTAGATGAAAAGTATTAAATTCTGAAGGAGGAGTGGAATCAATGTTTTTGGATTGCTCAAAGAGAACAGTATATTATCTACAAAAAAACATAAATTATGCTTACCTGATAATGTCCTTTCCTTCTGTACAGGGAGAGTCCACAGCTGCATTCCTTACTTGTGGGAAATACTGAACCTGGCCACCAGGAGGAGGCAAAGACACCCCAGTCAAAGGCTTAAATATCTCCCCCACTTCCCTCATCCCCCAGTCATTCTGTCGAGGGAACAAGGAACAGTAAGAGAAATATCAGGGTAAAAAAGGTGCCAGAAGATAAGTTAAAAGGAAGGAAAGGAAATGATCACGTAAGCATAATTTATGTTTTCCTTTTTAATAAAGGGAGAGTCCACAGATGCATTCCTTACTTGTGGGACACTGAATGCTAATGGGAGGGCAAAAAAGGATAGGCGGTCCCCATCTGAGGGCACCACAGCCTACAAAACCCTTTCTCCCAAAGGCTGCTTCCACAGAAGCAAAAAAATCTTGTTAAAAATTAGGAAAAAGAATGTAAAGAGGCCCAGGTAGCCGCCCTACAAATCTGATCCATAGAAGCCTCATTTTAAAGGGCTCAAAAGACGACACTGCTCTCATAGAAAGAGCCGTAATCCTCTGAGGAGCCTTGCGCCCCGCTGTCTCATATGCCAAGCAGATGATACTCAACTAAAAGACAAGGAAGTCAAAGAGCCACCTGACCCTTACGATTCCCTGATAGATAACAAACAGAGAAAAAATCTATTCTATTCCTAAGTAGCCTAAAGAAACATTTTTAAGGTATGAATCCATCCTATGTGGAAAACTTTTCCTTCAAGGAAGATGGAATAGGACATAATAAAGGAACCACAATTCCTTGATTGAAGTTGTGATTTGACATGACCCTGGGAAGAAAGTCCAACTAGGTGCACAGAACAGCCCTATTATCGTGAAACACCAGATAAGGAGGGTCGCATTGCAAGTTTGCAGTCTCAGAGACGTCTGCACGCAGAAGCAATATCAAGACGGAAAGGGAGTCTTCCAAGATAACAACTAAATGTCAACCTCATGCATAGGTTCAAAATTAGCCTGATGCAGCCTGAAGAACAAGATCTAAGCTCCACAGAGGAGCATCCGATCGTCCTGGCCTGATCGTAGTCAGAACCCAAACAAAAAGAAAAAGAAACTGTACATCCGGAAGCTCAGTGAGCCTCCAGATTGTAGCCAGACAGGGCCAAAACTGTCAGAACAAGGAACCATCTAAGAGGCCCTGCTCAGGATCATCCTGGAGGAAAGGAAATAATCTTGGCAGACTTGATAGTGTGCCAGGACGAACCACGCTCTTCACAGAAGGAGGAGGTCCTCCACACCTTAAGACAGATGATGAGGAATTAGCTTATGCGCTGGATGGAGAGGACCATACCTCTCAGAAACCCTCTCCTGGCTAAGACTAAGCATCAATCTCTATACAGTCCACCTCAGAGAATTAAGATCTGATGAAGCAAAGGGGCCCTGTCCCAGCAGATCCCTGCAACAAGGCAACCCTCATTTAGGGGAAGACATCTCCACTAAACTGCGAACCACGATCTTCATGGTTGCGACGGAGCAATTAGTAATACTGATGCTTTCTCCTGCTAGGTTAGAGCCCCCACTCGAGGAAGGAGTGATATGGCAGAAAAAGGAAAAATGGTATAGAACCTCCAAGGCACCACTAATGCATCCATTAGCACCGCCTGAGGATCCCGAATCACAACCTCTCTACGGGAAACTTGGTATTGAAATGGGACGTCCTGAGATATTCATCCAGCATCCCCTTCTAGTGACAAATATTCGAAAACCCCTCGGGTGAAGACAAGGGAAAATGTCTGAAAAGGACATCCGTAACGGATGACCACCCCCAGAGAGAGGATCGCTGATAGCGAGCAGTAGTGGGCCTCAGCCCACTACCAAACCGGAGATACTACCCTCATCGCTAGGGAATCTCTTGATCCCCTCAGAAGGAGCTCTAAGCCACTGAGAGTAGGGACAGAGACTATAATCTAAAACTGGGACTAACCCAGTAGTCTAAACTTTAGAACAAAAAGGATTGCTTGAAGATCCGTAAAGTAATCGGGAGGGAAAAGTCCACAGACCCCATGCCCTCTTGGCATGTCCTGACCATCCTAGCGGACTTGCGACCAAAGTCAATTTCCCCCCGGATGATTTAGAAAGATGTTCCCCAGGACAAGGGGATCTGGACAAAAACACTAGAGAGCGATTACCCTCAACCAATAGTCCAGGTAAAATCTGTAAGACAGATTCGAAAAACAGTTCCGCACCTCTGTCTCAGCATACACAGAGCCTCAGATGAGATGGGCCTTGACAACACCACATGACAAATCCATACCACCAACCCAGAGCAAGCAATTGCCTGAAGGAGGTCTGGAGGGTACAACCTGGTGAAGCTAACTTAGAACTTCACAAATCCGATAGAAGAGTCCTCATGTCTATGAAGACTAGAATAGCATCCAGGAACCTACCCTGGAGCCCTATACCAGAGAATTCTGGTCAAGTATTCTAACATTCCCGAGGAACGGGGAAGACAGATAAAATACCTAACGGTCTCTATCAGACGAGACAATGGCGATTTGAACCAGAATCATCTAGACAAGGGAAGCTACCACTAGATCTGGATTCTGGCAACTGCCAAATAATCCCTGGACTCCTAAAAGACTCTAGAAGCAGAAGTGAGTCTGTCCAGAAACAACAACCTTAGGAACTGTAATGTTCCCTGAGGAGGAATGAAAAGGCATGATATCCTTCCTCAACAGTGGTCCTGCACTGCTCTTCGGGAACCAAGGGTAGAGTGGACCTTCCAGAACAAGGAGACATGATAAGCTTGCTTAAGTACCTTAGTGCCCAAAAAGGACAGGAGTTCCCTCCCTCTGTGGGACCATGAACAAAACGGCTTGAATAATATCTCGAACCTCACTCAGGGATAGTCACCAAGACAATGACTCCAAAGTAGAACAAAACCTGCACCCATCTGAAGTGGTTTCCCTCTCTCTGTCTGGAAGACAGGGTCAAGTGAAGGAAAGAGTCCTGGGAGGCTCAGATTTGAAGCCTAGGTATGACCTGTAAGACCCATGGGTCCTGTACGTCCCTGAAACAAGCAAATGAAAAGAGCGATAGACTGTCCCTAATGTGATCCAAGATAGTACCCAGGACTGGCCCCTTCTGCCAACCTAGGTTTGGCGGGCCTCTGCTCTGCTTGGACTTATTCAAGGACTGAGTCAGCTTCCAAAAAACACTTACGGCTAGATTACAAGTTTTGTTGGTAAAAACTTGCGTTGCTAACGAGCCTTTTTTTCCAGCGCTCACTTTAAACAACGCTGGTATTACAAGTTTTCTGAATGGCTGCGTTAGCCTCAGAAAAGTGAGCAGTGAGCAAAATTTAGCTCCACTTCTCACTGTAATACCAGCGTTGCTTACGGTAGCGGTAAGCTGGCAAAACGTGCTCGTGCATGATTTCCCCATAGGAAACAATGGGGCTGAGACGGCTGAAAAAAACCCTAACACCTGCAAAAAAGCAGCGTTCAGCTCTTAACGCAGCCCCATTGTTTCCTATGGGGAAATACTTTCTAAGTCTACACCTAACACCCTAACATGAACCCCGAGTCTAAACACCCCTAATCTTACACTTATTAACCTCTAATCTGCCGCCCCCAACATCGTTGCCACCTGCATTATACTATTAACCCCTAATCTGCCGCTCCGGACACCGCCGCCACCTACATTATCCCTATGAGCCCCTAATCTGCTGCCCCTAACATCACCGACACCTATATTATATTTATTAACCCCTAATCTGCCGCCCCCAACGTTGCTGCAACCTACCTACATTTAGTAACCCCTAATCTGCCGACCGGACATTGCCGCCACTATAATAAATGTATTAACCCCTAAACCGCCACACTCCTGCTTCGCAAACACTATAATAAATTTTATTAACCCCTAATCTGTCGTCCCTAACATCGCCGCCACCTACCTACAATTATTAACCCCTAATCTGCCACCCCAACATCACCGCTACTATAATAAAGTTATTAACCCCTAAACCTAAGTCTAAGCCTAACACCCCCAGAGTTAAATCTATTTTTAATAAATCTAAATAAAATTACTATGATTAAATAAATTATTCCTATTTAAAACTAAATACTTACCTATAAAATAAACCATAAGATAGCTACAATATAGCTAATAGTTACATTGTAGCTATTTTAAGATTTATATTTATTTTACAGGCAACTTTGTATTTATTTTAACTAGGTACAATAGTTATTAAATAGTTAATAACTATTTAATAGCTACCTAGTTAAAATAATTACAAAATTACCTTAAAATAAATCCTAACCTAAGTTACAAATACACCTAACACTACACTATCAATAAATTAATTAAATAAATTAAATACAATTATCTAAAATAAAACACAAATAAATAAACTAAACTATATTACAAAAAACAAACAAACACTAAATTACAAAAAATAAAAAAATATTACAAGAAGTTTAATCTAATTACACCTAATCTAAGCCCCCATAATAAAATAAAAAAGGCCCCCAAAATAATAAAATTCCCTGCCCTAAACTAAATTACAAATAGCCCTTAAAAGGGCCTTTTGCTGAGCATTGCCCCAAAGTAATCAGCTCTTTTACCAGCTCTTAAAAGAGCTTTTTTGCGGGGCATTGCCCCAAAGTAATCAGCTCTTTTACCTGTAGAAAAAAGAAATACAATACCCCCCCAACATTACAACCCACCACCCACACACCACTACTCTAAAACCCACCCGATCCCCCCTTAAAAAAACCTAACACTACCCCATTGAAGATCACCCTACCTTGAGCCGTGTTCACCCAGCCGGGCACCGATGGGGCAGAAGAGGACATACGGAGCGGCAGACATCTTCATTGACCTTGCATTCTATTGGCTGATCCAATCAGCCAATCGGATTGAACTTCAATCCGATTGGCTGATTAAATCAACCAATCAGATTTTTCCTACCTTAATTCCGATTGTCAGATAGAATCCTATCAGCCAATCGGAATTCGAGGGATGCCATCTTGGATGACGTCATTTAAAGGAACCTTCATTCTTCGCAGAAAGGAACCCTAATCTGCTGCCCCTAACATCACCGACACCTATATTATATTTATTAACCCCTAATCTGCCGCCCCCAACATTGCTGCAACCTACCTACATTTAGTAACCCCTGATCTGCCGACCGGACATTGCCGCCACTATAATAAATGTATTAACCCCTAAACCGCCACACTCCTGCCTCGCAAACACTATAATAAATTTTATTAACCCCTAATCTGTCGTCCCTAACATCGCCGCCACCTACCTACAATTATTAACCCCTAATCTGCCGCCCCCAACATCACCGCTACTATAATAAAGTTATTAACCCCTAAACCTAAGTCTAAGCCTAACACCCCCTAAGTTAAATCTATTTTTAATAAATCTAAATAAAATTACTATGATTAAATAAATTATTCCTATTTAAAACTAAATACTTACCTATAAAATAAACCATAAGATAGCTACAATATAGCTAATAGTTACATTGTAGCTATTTTAAGATTTATATTTATTTTACAGGCAACTTTGTATTTATTTTAACTAGGTACAATAGTTATTAAATAGTTAATAACTATTTAATAGCTACCTAGTTAAAATAATTACAAAATTACCTTAAAATAAATCCTAACCTAAGTTACAAATACACCTAACACTACACTATCAATAAATTAATTAAATAAATTAAATACAATTATCTAAAATAAAATACAAATAAATAAACTAAACTATATTACAAAAAACAAATAAAAAAATAAATTACAAAAAATAAAAAAATATTACAAGAAGTTTAATCTAATTACACCTAATCTAAGCCCCCATAATAAAATAAAAAAGCCCCCCAAAATAATAAAATTCCCTGCCCTAAACTAAATTACAAATAGCCCTTAAAAGGGCCTTTTGCTGAGCATTGCCCCAAAGTAATCAGCTCTTTTACCAGCTCTTAAAAGGGCTTTTTGCGGGGCATTGCCCCAAAGTAATCAGCTCTTTTACCTGTAGAAAAAAGAAATACAATACCCCCCCAACATTACAACCCACCACCCACACACCACTACTCTAAAACCCACCCGATCCCCCCTTAAAAAACCTAACACTACCCCATTGAAGATCACCCTACCTTGAGCCGTGTTCACCCAGCCGGGCACCGATGGGGCAGAAGAGGACATTCGGAGCGGCAGACATCTTCATTGACCTTGCATTCTATTGGCTGATCCAATCAGCCAATCGGATTGAACTTCAATCCGATTGGCTGATTAAATCAACCAATCAGATTTTTCCTACCTTAATTCCGATTGTCAGATAGAATCCTATCAGCCAATCGGAATTCGAGGGATGCCATCTTGGATGACGTCCTTTAAAGGAACCTTCATTCTTCGTTAGGACTTCAATTGAAGAGGATGGCTCCACGTCGGCTGGATAGAAGATGGCTCCGCTCCGCTCCGGAAGGATGAAGATACAAGATGCCGTCTGGATGAAGATGTCTGCCGGTCCGGATGTCCTCTTCTGCCCCATTGGTGCCCGGCTGGGTGAACATGGCTCAAGGTAGGGTGATCTTCAATGGGGTAGTGTTAGTTTTTTTTTAAGGGAGGATCGGGTGGGTTTTAGAGTAGGGGTGTGTGGGTGGTGGGTTGTAATGTTGGGGGGGGGTATTGTATTTTTTTTTTCCAGGTAAAAGAGCTGATTACTTTTGGGCAATGCCCCGCAAAAAACCCTTTTAAGAGCTGGTAAAAGAGCTGATTACTTTGGGGAAATGCCTCACAAAAAGGCCCTTTTAAGGGCTATTTGTAATTTAGTTTAGGGTAGGGAATTTTATTATTTTGGGGGGCTTTTTAATTTTATTAGGGGGCTTAGATTAGGTGTAATTAGATTAAACTTCTTGTAATATTTTTTTATTTTTTGTAATTTAGTGTTTGTTTTTGTAATATAGTTTATTTTATTTATTTGTATTTTATTTTAGATAATTGTATTTAATTTATTTAATTAATTTATTGATAGTGTAGTGTTAGGTGTATTTGTAACTTAGGTTAGGATTTATTTTAAGGTAATTTTGTAATTATTTTAACTAGGTAGCTATTAAATAGTTATTAACTATTTAATAGCTATTGTACCTAGTTAAAATAAATACAAAGTTGCCTGTAAAATAAATATAAATCCTAAAATAGCTACAATGTAACTATTAGTTATATTGTAGCTATATTAGGGTTTATTTTATAGGTAAGTATTTAGTTTTAAATAGGAATTATTTATTTAATTATAGAAATTTTATTTAGATTTATTAAAAATAGATTTAAATTAGAGGGGTGTTAGGGTTAGGGTTAGACTTAGGTTTAGGGGTTAATACATTTAATATAGTAGCGGCAATGTCCGGTTGGCAGATTAGGGGTTAATAAGTGTAGGTAGGAGGCGGCGACGTTGGAGGGGGGCAGATTAGGGGTTAATAAATATAATATAGGTGTCGGCGATGTTAGGGGCAGCAGATTAGGGGTTCATAGTTATAATGTAGGTGGCGGCAATGTCCGGTCGGCAGATTAGGGGTTAAATTTTTTTTTATTTTAGTGTTTGCGATGTGGGGGGGGCCTCGGTTTAGTGGTTCATAGGTAGTTTATGGGTGTTAGTGTACTTTTTAGCACTTTAGTTAAGAGCTTTATGTTCCGGCTTTAGCCCATAAAACTATTGACTTTTATATGCGGTAGGAGTCTTGGAGGTAGAGGCTGTACCGCTCACTTTCTCCAAGACTTGTAATACCAGCGTTAGGCAAATCCCATTAAAAAGATAGGATACGCAATTGACATAAGGGGGCAATTGACATAAGGGGATTTGCGGTATGGAAAAGTTTAAGGCTAACGCCAAACTCGTAATCTAGCCGTTAGATTGCTCAGGCTTAGCGGAGGTCTCTGACGCTGGGCTTTAACCGCAATAAAAGAATAAGAAAATTTGTCTCTCAGATTCATATTCACATCAAACGAAAATCTGCAGAATAGCGGAATCAAATTAAATGTTTCCCTGAAGCAGAAGGAAAAAAATTAGATTCCAAAGTCATATCTGTCAGAGCAATTCAAGGCCTGAACAGAAAAAACCTAAAGCCATAGCTGTGGGGCTAGAAAACTGTGAAAACCACAGATAAAAGAATTATGTTGAAATAAATTTTATTTAGTTTTTCACAAATAGGTTAAACAAAAATCAAACATTCCATCGTTACATAGTCAATTACTTGTCCTCAAGTTCTCTTCAGCAGCACATATCACATCAGTATACAACATATCATAGATCGTCTGCGTTTCTCTCAACACTGTATTCTATTAAATTTCCACTGATCTGTAAACTCATGGGTCCCAGCTCTCCCCCCTGCAATCTTAGGATATGGCTTAGTTAGCCAACAAACCCCTTCTTAAAGAGGCCTCATGGTGCATAATATATGGCTCCCATTGTAGTAAGAAACCCTCTCTGTTGTTCAAGAATTCTGCTACTGCACTCGCCATGTTGTAGTGGTAGATAAAAGAATTATAAGCTCCAATGTCTTAATTGTTTCTTGAAAATATTGAGGGAACCTCACCTCGAATTGAGACAGAGATGCTTCAATAGGAAGTCTCCAAGTTGACAGTACACAAATATCCCACGTAAGGAAACAGCCTCATAAAAGGAGTTTCCTCTAATAACACAGAGCTCTAAGATTAAACTATCCTCAAAAGGAATAGAAAAAATGTAGAGCCCGGAACTGGGAATCTTAATTAAAAAAATATAGATGAAAGGGAAAAAGATCTCAAACCCTCCCAGCCCGCCCTAATCAGATTCGCCCTCTGATTCAGGGCTCTGATATTCAACTGGCAGATCAGTACTAGGAATTTCTAATATAGTCAAAACTTCCTTTAGAAGGAAGCGCAGGCGTGCTACCTTAAATCTAAAAATGAAATCCGCCTCTGCCGGAGGAATAGAAGCAGCAGGCTCCGACCCAGAAGGTCCGTACTCTGAAGCCTCAGAGAGAACCGCACCTCAGATGACTGATTGGATACAACCGTCAATATGCATGATGCTCCCTGGGCAGGAGTGCGTGGATTAATCCTTCATTTTGTGCGTAGCCGTACAAAGCAAAATGGCTAAGGACACAGACATCGCCATACGGAACTGTGCAGTAACGTCTTGTGGAAAAAGGCCCCATCCAGGAGGAGGATTAGTGGTGCAAGAGGAAGCTGCATGTGTAGGATCAGATGAAAGCAGGGGACACACCTCACAGGGCGAAGAGTCCTCAGAGGCGGAAGGCTCAATGGCATCTTACATCTCAACATTGGATGATGAAAACACCCTGTTGCGGCATATGGAACATAATTGTGAGGGCTGGATTACCCGGGCCTCCTCATAATATACACAGGTATCAAATTCTGTCGTAGAGGTCTCATCCTCTAAAACATCAGAATCCTCCATAACTAGGTAACTTTATATAAATTAAAGAAAAACAACCGGCACCTATATCCCCAATGGCTGGGGCACTCTCCACCTCCTATGACCCACACAGTGTAGAGAAAACTTGCTCCTCTCCGTAGTCACACGGTCAGGAATAGGAAATGGAAACTGTGACCACTCCCGGTCACATGGTGCACAATGCAGGACCGCCCCTGCTAAAGGAAAAGCACGCCAAGCTTAATAAAACTGTGCAGCTCTCAAAGTAAAGGAGCAACATGTACATTCCATATCAGCCTACAAGCCTAAAACATCTAACATCTATAAGCAGCATAAATCACATAAACTAATATGATTAACGCCACACTGTTCAACAATCACCCCCTCAGGAGATATTAACCCTTGATTCCATAAAGATAAAGGAGTCCCACTGTGACCCTGTCTTCTAGCATTAACATTTATGTGTAAAAAATGAAATGATCTTACCCGAATCTATGTCGTGGAACAGAAACACGGTCCTTCAAGTGTGACAGACTGTAGCATCGCTTCTGACATGAACTTGAGTGAAAAAAAGCAGGCAGCGAAACTGTTAATATGAGTCTGGATGGTTTCGCAGAAAGACTATCCCTGCATCTCCAGACTCTAACTTTCATCAATGCTCTCACTGAGAGGCTGACAAGACTACTTAAAACTCCAGTCCCATCCTGAAGGGCAGGTACCCTTCCTAAGGAACTACTCCGAAATCTTCTGACACTTATCTGCCAACCTCCTGTGACGAAAGCAAAGAATGACTGGAGGATGAGGGAAGTGAGGGAGGTATTTAAGTCTTTGGCTGGGTGTCTTTGCCTCCTCCAGGTGGCCAGGTTCAGTATTTCCCACAATTAAGGAATGCAGCTGTGGACTCTCCCTGTATTAAGAAGGAAAGGGAGAAGGTATATGTTTGTGGACCAATTTAGATTCCCTGGATGTTGGAGTTCTGCCTAATTTGTGTTTTGAGGGTCCCTATAATGAAAGCAAGCAAAAGTGGGAAGAGGGGGCAGCATTGCCCTGTACTGTTCAAAATTAGATAATACACCATTTACAACTAGGAATACAGTATAATAATAAAAAATGTGTGCTAGAACCATATCCTCAAACCCCATATGTATTTATGTATAATATAGAAAGTCCCAGCCAATGCTGTTAAAGTGATTGTAAAGTTTTCATATTTAATACACACTATATAAAATAATTCATAAAGGATGCTTGCTTTGTAAAATGTTTACCATTTAGTGATGGTAAACATTGTGCCGTTCCTCTGTCCACATCTTATACTTATTTAGTTGAGTGATGACGAATCCGGCTTCATCCAATCCTTGCATGCCCCACGAGTTGGACGCTATGATTGGATGAAGCCAGAGAACATACAATTTTTTTTTTTTGGCCGGGGGGGGGGTTAGTCCTTACATATGGAGTTACAAAGTAACAGAAGACAATTTTGTATATATACTGTAAATTGTGAGACTTGAGATCGGAGAGGAAAAGAAGATATAAAAAGAGATATAGGAAATTGAGTAGAATAAGAGTTAGCGGCTGGGTGGGAAAAGTGAGAGCGGCTAATTTTGAGGGGTGTGTACAAGGGAGTCCCAATAAAATGTTATATCCTGAAAGGTAGATAAGTTCCCATTTCTATAATATGAGTATTCCTCCATTGAGAGGAGATCAGTGGTATTTTGTATCCACTGAGACAATGTGGGGATTTCCATTTTCATGCAATTTGTGATCTGGCACTATTTAGGCAAATTTGTAATAGGCTCCATTGAATCTCGCATACTTTTCCCGGTTTATAATTAATTATGGCCGTTATTGGGGTTAGTGTATGTCTGTAACTTTCATTTCTTCATCCCTATGGTTGCTCGGTTAACTACTGTTAGCCTCCCATGCAGCACAGAGCTCCCAAGTTTTGCTTTAGTAGTGTAATCCTTCTGCTCGTTATGCCAATGGAAACAGAGGATTATGATATGCACTGCATATCTGTTTAATTTTAAATGTTTACTGTCCTTTTAAAATTTTGAGATTGTAATATAAAATGTTAAATTACATTTAGTAAAAACATTTTACAAAATACTTTCATTATTTATTTTTCCATTTTCTGTGTAATTTAATTCTGAAAATTGTGGGCTTTCCAATGCAGTCTTCAAACACATCTATATTCCAAACAGTCATTGCTTGCATTCTTGTAACGTTTTTATAACTGTTCCTAATTGGCCTCAAAAGAAAAGGAAACCTAGGTTATAATATGGCAGTGCCCATTGCTTTATGACACACATTTTACACTTTTTTACAATACTTAAACTAGTATAATTTTAAAAAATGCATATGCAAATGATTCTGTTTGTTTTGAAAACATAATTATATCTAGCATTTATTTAGTGTTTAATGTCCCTTTAATTCTTAAAAAAATGTAAATAAAAGTTGTGACATTCTGTTATAAAGCTAAAATATATTGCACATACGGTATCCTTAGATAATAAAAATAGAATACGGATTTTTTTTTTTTACTTTTTATACATATAGGGGGGTAGTTATCAACGTGTCTACTTTTCCTGCCTTCGCCGGCCCAATACGCCCGCCTTGCCTCACATTGCCGCCGCGGACCTGCAAAAATTCGCCTAAGTTATCAAAAAAGCTGTCAAAAAGCCGTGCACCAAGTACGGGGCGATGAGCAGCGGACTGTGAGAGTTATCACTCATCCGATCTCGCTGCTCTTCGGCTTTTTTACAGCTTTCTTGGTAGCCTGTCACTAAGCACTCACACTAACTACACTGTTCTACCCCCTATACCGGTGCCCCCGGAGCCTCCCGCAACTAAATAAAGTTACTAACCCCTAAACCGCCACTCCTAGACCCCGCCGCAACTCTTATAAATGTATTAACCCATAAACCGCTGCTCCTAGACCCCGCCGCAACTCTTATAAATGTATTAACCCCTAAACCGCCGCTCCCGGACACCGCTGCCACCTACATTATACCTAGTAACCCCTATCCTGCCCCCCCTCTACCGTTGCCCTCTATAATAAAGTTATTAACCCATATCCTGCTGATCTCGCACCTCGCCGCAACTAAATAAATAGTTTAACCCCTAAACTGCCGCTCCCTGACCCCGCCGCAACCTATATTAAATTTATTAACCCCTATCCTGCCCCCCCCTACACCGTCGCCACCTATAATAAATTTATTAACCCCTATCCTGCCCCCCACTACACCGCCGCCACTGTAATAAAATTATTAACCCCTAAACCTAAGTCTAACACTAACCCTAACACCCCCTAACTTAAATATTAATTAAATAAATCTAAATAATATTTCTATTATGAACTAAATTAATCCTATTTAAAACTAAATACTTACCTTTAAAATAAACCCTAATATAGCTACAATATAAATAATAATTATATTGTAGCTATCTTAGGATTTATTTTTATTTTACAGGCAAATTTCAATTTATTTTAACTAGGTACAATAGCTATTAAATAGTTATTAACTTTTTAATAGCTTACCTAGCTAATGTAAAATAAAACCTAACCTAAGTTACAATTACACCTAACACTACACTATACTTAAATAAATTATTCCTATTTAAAACTAAATACTTACCTGTAAAATAAACCCTAAGATAGCTACAATGTAATTAATAATTACATTGTAGCTATTTTAGGATTTATATTTATTTTACAGGTAACTTTGTATTTATTTTAGCTAGTTAGAATAGTTATTAAATAGTTATTAACTATTTAATAACTACCTAGCTAAAAGAAATACAAAATTACCTGTAAAATAAATCCTAACCTAAGTTACAATTAAACCTAACACTACACTATCATTAAATTAATTAAATAAATTAACTACAAATAACTACAATTAAATACAATTACATAAACTAACTAAAGTACAAAAAATAAAAAAGCTGTTACAAAAAATAAAAAAAATAAGTTACAAACATTTTAAAAATATTACAACAATTTTAAGCTACTTACACCTAATCTAAGCCCCCTAATAAAATAACAAACCCCCCAAAATAAAAAAATGCCCTACCCTATTCTAAATTAACCCCTTAATGACCACAATGTACCCTGTATGTCACTGGTCGTTAAGGGTTTTTTCAGGACATAATAGCAAAAGTCTAGCAAGAACACACTATTAATGCCCTCCCTCCAGAAGGCTTTGTGGAATAGAGCAGCCTTAACATTGGTGGCAAGACCACGCTATAAAACAATCAAGTCCCAAAAAAAAGGCCAGCGACATACAGGGTACGTCGCTGGTCCTTAAGGGGTTAAAAAAGTTCAAAGCTCTTTTACCTTACCAGCCCTTAAAAGGGCCTTTTGTGGGGCATGCCCCAAAGAATTCAGCTCTTTTGCCTGTAAAAGAAAAATACAACCCCCTCCCCCAACATTAAAACCCACCACCCACATACCCCTAATCTAACCCAAAACCCCCTTAAAATAACCTAACACTAATCCCCTCATCATCCTACCTTGAGTCGTCTTCACTCAGCCGAGCAGCGATGGAACCGAAGAGGAGATCCGGAGCGGCAGAAGTTATCCTCCAAGGGGAGCTGAAGAAATCTTCCATCCGATGAAGTGATCCTCCAGTCGGCGCTGAAGAAGTCTTCCATCCGGGCGATGTCATCTTCCAAGAGGCACTGAAGAAGTCTTCTATCCGGGCGATGTCATCTTCCAAGCGGGGTCTTCAATCTTCAATCTTCATCCCGCCGACGCGGAACATCCTTCTTTACCGACGGACTACCGACGAATGAAGGCTCCTTTAAGGGACGTGATCCAAGATGGCGTCCCTTCAATTCCGATTGGCTGATAGGATTCTATCAGCCAATCGGAATTAAGGTAGGAAAAATCTGATTGGCTGATTGAATCAGCCAATCAGATTCAAGTTCAATCCGATTGGCTGATCCAATCAGCCAATCAGATTGAGCTTGCATTCTATTGCCTACTTACACCTAATCTAAGCCCCCTAATAAAATAACAAACCCCCCAAAATAAAAAAATGCCCTACCCTATTCTAAATTAAAAAAGTTCAAAGCTCTTTTACCTTACCAGCCCTTAAAAGGGCCTTTTGTGGGGCATGCCCCAAAGAATTCAGCTCTTTTGCCTGTAAAAGATAAATACAACCCCCTCCCCCAACATTAAAACCCACCACCCACATACCCCTAATCTAACCCAAACCCCCCTTAAAATAACCTAACACTAATCCCCTCATCATCCTACCTTGAGTCGTCTTCACTCAGCCGAGCAGCAATGGAACCGAAGAGGAGATCTGGAGCGGCAGAAGTTATCCTCCAAGGGGAGCTGAAGAAATCTTCCATCCGATGAAGTGATCCTCCAGTCGGCGCTGAAGAAGTCTTCCATCCGGGCGATGTCAGCTTCCAAGAGGCGCTGAAGAAGTCTTCTATCCGGGCGATGTCATCTTCCAAGCGGGGTCTTCAATCTTCAATCTTCATCCAGCCGACGCGGAACATCCTTCTTTACCGACAGACTACCGACGAATGAAGGCTCCTTTAAGGGACGTCATCCAAGATGGCGTCCCTTCAATTCCGATTGGCTGATAGGATTCTATCAGCCAATCGGAATTAAGGTAGGAAAAATCTGATTGGCTGATTGAATCAGCCAATCAGATGCAAGTTCAATCCGATTGGCTGATCCAATCAGCCAATCAGATTGAGCTTGCATTCTATTGGCTGTTCCGATCAGCCAATAGAGTCCGGCGGATCGAAGTTTACGTCACAAAATTCTACTTTGCCGGTCTCTAGCCTTTGATAACTAAGGCGAATCAGCCTCTCCAGAAATATGCTGTGGAATTCCAGCGTATTTGAGGTTGACGGCTTGATAACTAGGCCCCATAGGGCTATATTACGAGTGGCACTCTAACAGTTACCCGCAAGCGAAAAGGGGTTTATCGCAGGAGTTTGCGCATGTTGGGTTAAGCGCTCGTATTACAAGTTGAAAGTAAACGTGAACGTGTGAGCACAATCGCGATTTAAACTAGAATGATTAACGTGACCTCAGATCTCTGCTTAACTGTTTTACAAAACAAATGTTGTTTTGGAGATCTCAGGTGTTAGAAATATATATACACATATAAACACATAAATAGATATGTACACACATATAGACAGGTAAGTCTATGAAAGTATGTAGATGTAAAAGCATAGTTATGCAATATTCATTTTTGATAAAGTGTTAAACTGCATATTTACTGTGAATATTTCAAATTCCAATGTTCTGCACATAGCAGAATATGTTCTATGTATTCTGCTATGTATATATATATATATATATATATATATATATATATATATATATAATTCTCCCAGAAAGGATAAGCACATCTTACAAATTATTCAGCAGCCAGGGTGCACTTTAACATATGTTTACCATCCCAGCAAAAAAGTCACTCAATGTTTTCATAAAAATTAACTTTTAATATGTATTCATATATAAAAATGACATAACGTTTCGGTGTTTAACAACACCTTTGTCAAATGTCACCTGGTGAGTTTTTTTGGGAATTGGGTTTTCTGATGGCTGTATGACATTTGAGAAAGGTGTTGTTAAACACTGAAACGTTATGTCATTTTTATATATGGATACATATTAAAAGTTAATTTTTATGAAAACAGTGAGAGCCTTTTTTGCTGGGACGGTATATAGTTATATATATATGTATATACTAGGGGTAAAACCTGTGTTTAATGAAAGAAATATACCTATCCATCCCTATCCCTCTATTCATCTATCCCCCAATTTCTCTGTCCCTGCCCTCCCCTGCCCCCCTGTCCCTATCCCCCTTTCCCCCTATCCCCCTGTCCCCCTGTGCCTATCCCCCTGTCCCCCTATCCCTTTGTCCCTATTCTCCTTTCCAATATCTAAAATTTAAAAAAAATTAAAAAAAAGCTAAGAGTACTGAAAAAAAACAAACTTCATTATCCAAAATAAAAAATAAATATTTCTCATCTAATACCCCCTTTTTAAAAAAAAAAAAAAAAAGCCACCCCAAAATAAAACCCTAGTCTAAACTACCAATATCCCTTAAAAGGGACTTTTGTAGGGCATTGCCCTAAGTTAAACAGCAATTTTATCTAAAAAATTACTAATCCCCCCTACAACATTAAACCCCCCCCACCCACCAAACCCCTCAAAATAAAAAACTAACACTAATAAACCTTAACTACCAATTGCCCCTAAAGGGGCATTTGTATGGGCATTGCTCTTAAAAGGGCATTCAGCTCTTTTTTACTGCCCTTAAAAGGGCATTCAGCTCTTTTTCAAATTTCCTGAAAAACCCTAATTAAAAAAAAACAAAAGAAAACTCACGGTTCCTGAAGTCCGGCGGAGCAGTGTTGCAGGTATGGCGCTCCTCAACGGCGCTCCTCTCTGGCGTGAAGGCTCCTCTTCATGCGATCGTCTGCCACACACTGAAACCAAGAGCAAGTGAAATCTTATTGGCTGGTGAACAGCCAATAGGATGAGAGCAACTGAAATCTTATTGGCTGTTCACCAGCCAATAAGATTTCAGTTGCTCTCATCCTATTGGCTGTTCACCAGCCAATAAGATTTCAGTTGCTGTCATCCTATTGGCTGATGTGAAAATGTCAGTCAATAGGAATGCAAGATACCCCAATAAATATGGGGTACCTTGCATTTATTCTTCAGTGTGCGGCGGAAGATCACATGAAGAGGAGCCTGCCTGCCACCGAGGAGCGCCGCCACCGAGGATCTCCACATCTGGAAACACCTCTATGCGCATGCATTCGCTGTGGATGAAGATAATGGAAACGCCTGGAAGAAGACCTCCGCCGGACTTCAGGAACCGTGAGTACCTATTTGGGGCTTTAGTTTTATTTTTTTTTTATTTTTTTTTTTGAGGGTTGGGGTTATTTTTTTAATTAGGTTTTTTGGGACAATTTGAAAAAGAGCTGAGGGCCTTTTAAGGGCAATGCCCATACAAATGCCCATTTAGGGGCAATGGGTAGTTTAGGTTTATTAGTGTTAGATTTTTTATTTTGGGGGGTTTGGTGGGTTTTAATGTTAGAGGGGGCTTAGTATATTTTTAATGTAAAAGAGCTGATTTCTTTACAGCAATGCCCTACAAAAAGCCCTTTAAGGGCTATTGGTAGTTTATTCTTAGATTAGGGGTGTTTTTATTTTGGGGGGCTTTTTTATTTTCATAATGATTAGGTTTAATTTTTTTATTTTGGATAATGTGGTTTATTATTTTTTGTACTGTTAGGCTTTTTTATTTTATTTGTAATTTTTAATACTTATTGCGGGTGGTTACGTTTTTTTTTTTAATACTTATTGCGGGTGGTTAAGTTTTTTTTTTTTAATACTTATTGCGGGCAGTTAGTTGTTTTTTTTAATACTTATTGCGGGCAGTTAGTTGTTTTTTTTTAATACTTATTGCGGGTGGTTACGTTTTTTTTTAATACTTATTGCGGCCGGTTAGTTTTTTTTTTTTAATACTTATTGCGGGCAGTTAGTTGTTTTTTTTAATACTTATTGCGGGCAGTTAGTTGTTTTTTTTTAATACTTATTGCGGGTGGTTACGTTTTTTTTTAATACTTATTGCGGCCGGTTAGTTGTTTTTTTTTAATACTTATTGTGGGCGTTTAGTTTTTTTTTTTTTTAATGCTCCATTTGCCTTCGCTGCATCCCGGTGGATCTTGAAAATGGTAGGGTGGTGAAAGAATCCAGCTTCAGCAGCATAGGAGGAGCTATACAACAGCTTAAAACAAAACAAATTAAAGTAGTAGCTAGGGCTATTGCCACTGCTACTTGGCCCAGTTTCCAAAGAAATTCCATGGACTACCGTACTCTGTCTACAACCTGACCATTCTCATGCTCTGCCCAACCCTTTTCCCACGCAACACAAATCCGCCCACAACTACACCTCTTCCTTTCATGGCTTTCTGCACAGAACGCCTGTGACTCCACCCACAAGTTTCTCATACTCTTCATAGGCCTCCCTGTCTAGAAGGCATCTGGCAAAGTTTCGGTGGTACGTTAATACAAAGGTATGAAACAGTACATAAATACTGCATTCAAAATTCAGGAGGTTTAACTAATTTAAACAACCATGTTTAAAACACTAATTTACACTTGAGAAGAAAGCCAAACAATGTTTTATTTGAAGTTTTTGCACTGCAAATACTAATAGTTAAAGTGATGGTAAACTTTCTCCTTTGTATAAACATATCCAAAATGTTAGCGATATTTTAGATGGACTTTTCCTCAGTTGTATTGAAGATACGCTTTAACTTTTTTTATGTAGCTGAAATGCGAATAACCCGTGCTCCGGCCGCCCACTTCAAAAGTATATATTTTTTGTGAGCTAACGGTTTGTACTGTTCTCCAATTGGCGCTCTAGCTACAGAAATAAATTGTGTCAGTGCCGTATGAAGAACAGTTCAAACTGTTAGCTCACAAAACAAATTGCTTTTAAAGTGGGCGGCCGGAGCTCAGGGTATTTGAATTTCAGATCTACATTACAAAGTAAGTTAAAGTACATCTTAAGTTAAAGCACATCTTCATTACAACTGGCGAATTAAACTTCATCTAAAATATTGTTAAAGGGACATTCTAGTCCAAAACAAACTTTATTTATTCAGATAGGGCATGTTATTTTAAACAAAATTTTAAATTTACATCTATCACCAATTTTGCTTTGTTCTCTTGGTATCCTTAGTTGAAAGCTAAACCTAGGAGGTTCATATGCTAATTGCCAAGCCCTTGAAGGCTGCCTCTCATCTCAGGGCATTTTGACAGTTTTCACCACTAGAGGGTGTTAGTTTGTGTGTTTCATATAGATAACACTGTGCTCATGCACGTGGAGTTCCTAGGAGCCAGTACTGATTGGCTAAAATGCAAGTCTGTCAAAAGAATTGAAATAAGGGGGCATTCTACAGAGGCTTAGATACAAGATAATCACAAAGGTAAAAAGTATATTAATATAAATGTGTTGGCTATGCAAAACTAGGGAATGGGTAATAATGGGATTATTTATCTTTTAAAACAATAAATATTCTGGTGTAGACTGTCCCTTTAACATTCTGGATCTGTTTATACAAAGGGGAAAGTTTACCATCACTTTAATAATTGGAACAAACTTTATAGAGACTCTGTAAAACCAAAAACACCCTGACAATTAATTAAATACTTTTTTTCTTTGGTAAATATAAAAGAGGGGAGTTTAATATATTTTATAATTTTCTGTGTGTTTTTAATAGATGTTCACCTAAGTAATAAAGCTTATTTTGTTTGGGTTTCTTGCTTGAGGAGGTGTTGGAGTGATCTTGTGAGCAATTGATTCTTGAGTAATAGTTTGGCACAAAAATGTATTTCTTACTATTTTTAAAGAGCAGCTTTAACATAATACATTTTTTTTACATACTTAAAGGGATACTAAACCCGATTTTTTTATTTTATGATTCAGATAGAGCATGCAATTTTAAGCAACTTTTAAATTTACTCCTATTATACATTTTTCTTAATTCTGTTGCTATCTTTATTTAAAAAGCAGTAATGGAAAGCATGGGAGCTGGCCCGTTTTAGGTGCAGCACCCTGGATAGTGCTTGCTTATTGGTGGCTACATTTAGCTAATCAATAAGCACATGTAACCTAGGTTCTGAACCTAACCTGGCCGGCTCCTAAACTTTACATTCCTGCTTTTTAAATAACGATAGCAAGAGAACGAAGAAAAATTGATAATTAGAAAGTTGCTTAAAATTGCATGCTCCATCTGAATCATGAAAGAAAAAAAAATGTGGGTTTAGTATCCCTTTAAGAGCTGTTCAATATTTATGACAGCACATTTTTTATTTCAAAATCCTTTTAGACAAAAAAAACCTCAAACAAACACACATACCAAAAGGCCTCAGTGCAAGGACTTTTCCGGTACTTTATTACATCCAACGCAGCTATCAAGTTGATCTGTAATGTGTGGGGATTGAGTTCTATTTTGAGAGTGGGAACTGGTGCCCTTTTGCTTAGAAAAACAACCAGTCTCTTTTAAATATTTTTAGTGTAAAAGATAGATTTTTATTGCATTGTAATAAATGACAACATATAAACAGTCTCTTGAAAACATGTAATAAACATATATATTAACAGTGCAACAGAAGCAAAATAAAAATAAAAAAGGTAAACAATGAAAAAATATGGTTGCAATGGAAATGTCAAATAATATAGTTTTACATAAATGCATACTAGATTACATTAGAATCCTTCTCAATATATTTCACAAAAATGTGAGGTAGTATGAGGTTATTAATATTTTAAGAATGTAACATAAATTTGTACCAGGTAAGGTTGTTTCCATTGCCATCTACATAAAACCCATACACCCACATACAATCTAGGGACACTCAAATCAAAATTAAACTTTAATTGTTCAGATAGAGCACACAATTTTAAATAACTTTCAAATTCCCTTGCATTATCTAAATGTGCTCAATCTTTTTATATGCACACTTTTTGAGGCATTAGCACCTACTGAGCATGTGCAAGATTCACAAACTAAACGTATATGCATTTTGTGATTGACTGATGGCTGTCACATGATGCAGTGGGAAGGGGAAATAGAACTAACTTTATTTGTCAGAGAAAGAAATGTACTACTTTTGCATTTTCTTTTTATTATGCATTTATTGATTATGGAATTCTACTGTGTTTATTCTACTCCAAAGAAAATCCAGTTTATCGGTTTTAATATAGTATGGTTTTTCAAGTTGGAGCATACTTGTTACTGAATGTTGTCAGTCAGTAATAGATGGGTATGTTATTTGTTTCCAATGTAATGGAATGAGGCGTTCAGTCTCTTTTATTCTAACAATCCCATTATAATTAATATATACTGCAAGCTACTTTTCTGTTGTTAGTAATCATGAGGACAACATTATATATTTTCATTTTCATTATTATAATAATAATAAAGTGTTAATTTAATAGATCATGTGATTAATTATTTTAATGGAGGAACATTTTAATGCTAAATGGTATTCTTTAATTCTTTACACCAAATGTTTTAATAAAGGGACATTCTGATGCAAAAGTGTCACACTCTAATTTAGTAACCCTGGCAAATGCAAAATGATTAAGCACACAAGTGACAAACACATTTTCTTTCATGTAAGTGGCAAGAATCCATGAGCTAGTGACGTATGGGATATACATTCCTACCAGGAGGGGGCAAAGTTTCCCAAACCCCAAATGCCTATAAATACAACCCCCACCACACTCATACCTTAGTTTTACAAACTTTGCCTCCTATAGAGGTGGTGAAGTAAGTTGTGCTTGATTTCTACTGTAATAGGCGCTTCTAAGCATTCTGAAGCCCAATTCCTCTCAGAGTACAGTGTTTGTCAGAGGGATGTGAAGGGAGTATCGCCTATTGATTTTATGGTTTCACCAATGGGAAATCTATTCAAAGGCTCTCTGTAATCGGTCGCAGCGATTCATCCCCTGCCTCCCTTTTCAGATTGACGTTAGTCTCCTATACCATTACCTCTGCTGATATTTTTCAGTACTGGTTTGGCTGTCTGCTATATGTGGATGGGTGTCTTCTGGTAAGTGTGTATCATTTTTTAAGACACTCTCAGCTATGTTTGGGGCTTTATATTATATTGTATAGTTTTAAACATATGTTTTTGCTTATATTTGTCATGAGTCAGGGCTATGTATATTTCCATTTTTGGCAGACTATCAGTTTCAGCATGGAACTTATGTTTGGAAAGATTATTTTAAAATTTTCTTACCTGGGGTTCCAGTTCTTTCAATTTGACTTTTTTTTCCAAAAAATTTTGAAGGCAAACTAGGCTCGCGAGGACGCAAAATGACATTTTTTATTGCGTCATTCTTGGTGGAAATTTTTTTTGCCGCTAAGTAGCGCCTATAGTGACGCAAGTCTCGTCATTTCCTACGTCTTTGTTGACGTTAGTTATTTTGGCGCTTCCTTTTGCTTCATGTGTCATACTTGGCACCAAAAATATTTTTGTATATTACCCCTCTTCCTTTAATGCTTCTGGTTCTCTTCATATTTTTAAGAGCTATGATGCTTATTTTTTTGCATCTTACTTTGGCATAAGCATTTTTTCCCATTCCTGAAACTGCTATAAGAGGAAATTAGATATTTTGTTTAAATGTTGTTTTTTTCTTTTTACATTTTGCAAGATGTCTCAGTCCGATCCTGCCTCTGATGTTGCTGTAGAAACCATGCTGCCTGAAGACAGTTCTACCAAAGCTAAGTGTTGTCTGTTGTAAATTAACTGATGTCATTTCTTCAGCCCAATTATGTGGCATCTGTCATGATAAGCTTTTGCATGCGGATGATGTTTCTATTAGTACAAATACATTGTTCCTTCAATGTCTAATGTACCTGATATTCCTGCAGATGTAAAGAATTATATTGCTGCAGCTATAGATAAGGCTATGTCTGCTATTCCGCCTTCCAATAAATGTAAAAGATCTTTAAAAACTTCTCATAATTCTGATGAAATTTATATTGACCGACAACATACTGAAGTATCCTCTGCTGATGAGGATCTCTCTGATTCAGAGGATCCTGAATCAGATTATGAAATTTACAAATCTTCCTATCTGTTTAAGATTGATTATATTCGTTCTTTGTTGAAGGAAGTTTTGGTTACTTTGGGTATTGAAGAGTCTATTCTCTTGATAACAAAGCCAGTAAACGTTTAAATTCTGTTTTTAAACCTCCTAAGGTTGCTCCTAAGGTTTTTCCTATTCCAGATGCTGTTTCTGATTTGATTACTAACGAATGGTCTAAGTCTGATTCTTCTTTTAATCTTCTTCTAGGTTTAAGAAGACGTATCCTTTACCTGTGGCTAATTTAGAGTTTTGAGAAAAAGTCCCTAAAGTTGATGGGGCTATTTCCACTCTTGCCAAACGTACTACTATCCCTGTGGAAGATAGTACTTCTTTAAGGATCCTTTAGATAGAAAGATTGAATCGTATGTCAGAAAAGCTTATTTACATTCTGGTTATATTCGTAGACCTGCCATTTCTATGGCTAATGTGGCTGCTGCTTCAACTTTTTGGTTGGAAAGTTTAGCCCGTCAGGTAGAAGATTATTCTAGCATTGTTCTTCTGCTTCAACATGCTAATCATTTCATTTGTGATGCTATATTTGACATTATTAAGATCAATGTTAAATCTATGTCTTTAGTTATTTTAGCTAGAAGAGTTTTATGGCTTAAATCTTGGAATGCTGACATGGTGTCTAAATCTAGATTACTATCTCTATCTTTCCAGGGTAAGAATTTATTTGGTTCTCAATTGGATTCTATTATTTCCACTGGGGGGAAAGGGAGTTTTTTTACCCCAAGATAAAGTCTAAGGGTAAATTTAAGGCTCCTAATTTTTTTCATTCCTTTCGTCAGAATAAGGAACAAAAAACTACTCCTTCCCCTAAGGCCTCTGGTTCCATTTGGAGACCATTTTCAAATTGGAATAAGACCAAGCCTTATAAAAAAATCAAATCCAGCCCCCAAGACTGCATGAAGGTACAGCCCTCAATCCAGTTCAGCTGGTGGGGGGCAGATTGAAATTATTTCAGGAAATATGGTCAAGTTCTGTTCAGAATCAGCGGATTCAGAATATTGTGCCTCAAGGGTATCGAATAGGTTTCAGAATAAGACCTCCCATGGGAAGATTCTTTCTTTCTCATGTTCTAACAAATCCTGTGAAGGCCCAAGGTTTTCTGAAATGTGTTTCAGATCTAGAGCTTTCACGGGTAATTGTTCCAGTTCCTCTACAGGAACAGGGTTTGGGGTTCTATTCAAATCTATTCATTGTCCCAAAGAAACAGAAGTCTTTCAGACCAGTTCTGGATCTGACATTTTTAAATCATTTTGTAAGAGTCACAACTTTCAAGATGGTGACTATAAGGACTATTCTGCCTTTTGTTCAGCAAGGGCATTTTATGTCCACAATAGACTTATCTTCATATTTTAATTCATCCAGACCATTATCGGTTTCTGAGATTCTCTTTTCTAGACAAGCATTACCAGTTTGTCGCTCTTCCATTTGGCCTAGCAACAGCTCCAAGAATTTTTTTAAGGTTCTCAGTGCCCTTCTATCTGTAATCAGAGAGCAGGGTATTGCGGCATTTCCTTATTTGGATGATATCTTGGTACTAGCTCAGATATCTTTCAAGACCCAAGGATCCTCAGGTGGAGATGATAGATGCTTTAGCAATTCCATGGTTTTACCAACCTGCTTACATTTTTCCACCTCTAGTTCTTCTTCCAAGTTGATCTCCAAGATCATAATGGAACATTCCCATGTGTTTCTGATAGCACCAGCATGGCCTCACAGGTTTTGGTATGCAGATCTTGTCCGGATGTCCAGTTGCCAACCTTGGCCACTTCCTTTAAGGCCAGACCTTCTGTCTCAAGGGCTGTTTTCCATCAGGATCTCAAATATCTAAATTTGAAGATATGGAAATTGAACGCTTAGTTCTTAGTCATAGAGATTTCTCTGACTCAGTGATTAACACTCAGTTACAGGCTTGTATGTCTGTTTCGAGGAAGATTTATTATTGGGTTTGGAAAATCTATATTTCATGGTGCTCCTCTCATAATTATTCTTGGCATTCTTTTAGAATTCCTAGGATTTTACAGTTTCTTCAGGATGGTTTGGATAAGGGTTTGTCTGCAAATACTTTGAAGGGTCAAATCTCTGCTCTTTCTATCTTATTCCATAGAAAGATCGCTAAACTTCCTGATATTCACTGTTTTGTTCAGGTTTTGGTTCATATCAAACCTGTTATTAAGTCTATTTCTCCTCCTTGGAGTCTCAATTTGGTTTTAAGGATTTTGCAGGCTCATCCTTTAGAGCCTATGCATTCTTTGGATATTAAATTACTTTCTTGGAAAGTGTTATTTCTTTTGGCTATCTTTTCTGCTAGAAGAGTCTCTGAATTATCTGCTCTCTCTTGTGAGTCTCCTTATCTGATTTTCAATCAAGATAAAGTTGTGAATTCTAACAACATTAGTAGGGAAATTGTTGTTCCTTCCTTGTGTCCTAATCCTAAGAATTCTCTTGAGAGATCTCTACATTCTTTGGATGTAATAAGAGCTTTGAAATACTAGGTTGAGGCTACTAAGGATTTCAGAAAGACTTCTAGTCTATTTGTTGTTTTTTCTGGTTCCATGTAAGGTCAGAAAGCCTCTGCCATTTCTTTGGCATCTTGGTTGAAACCTTTGATTCACAAGGCTTATTTGGAGGCTGGGCAGTCTCCGCCTCAGAGAATTACAGCTCATTCTACTAGATCAGTTGCCACTTCTTGGGCTTTCAATAATGAAGCTTCAGTTGATCAGATTTGCAAAGCAGCAAATTGGTCTTCTTTGCATACATTTACTAAATGTTACCATTTTTATGTATTTGCTTCTTCAGAAGCAGTTTTTGGTAGAAAGGTTCTTCAGGCAGCTGTCTCAATTTGATTCTTTTGCCTATGATTTGAGTTTTTTAAATTTTTTTAAGAAAACTTATTATTTGGATTTAATTTTTCAGCGGAAATAGCTGTTTTTATTTTATCCCTCCCTCTATAGTGACTCTGTGGATTTCCACATCTTAGGTATTATATCCCATACGTCACTAGCTCATGAACTCTTGCCACTCACATGAAAGAAAACATAATTTATGTAAAAACTTACCTGATAAATTAATTTCTTTCATAGTGGCAAGAGTCAATGAGACCCACCATATTTCTTGGTGGTTATGACTTTTTGGCATAATTGCACATTATTTTTCCAGTTCCTCTTTTTTGTATGCTTTTTTACTCCTTTTTACACCTCACTACTTGGCTATACGTTAAACTAAGGTATGAGTGTGGTGGGAGGTGTATTTATAGGCATTTTGACGTTTGTGAAACTTTGCCCCCTCCTGGTAGGAATGTATATCCCATACGTCACTAGCTCATGGACTCTTGCCACTATAAAAGAAATAATTTATCAGGTAAGTGCTTACATAAATTATGTTTATATATATATATATATATATATATACATATACATACATATCTACAAACAAATATATATATATATATATATATACACACACATATATATATACATACATCATATATATATATATATATATATATATATATATATATATATATATATATATATATACACGCATATATATATATATATATATATATATATATACAGGTGGCCCTCGGTTTACGCCGGTTCAATTTGCGCCGTTTCAGAATAACAACCTTTTTTTTCAATCATGTGACTGCTATTGAAAAGCAATGCACTAATTAAAATAGCCAGTAGGTGGAGCTGTCCGCTTGTTTTGCAGCAAAGTTATGCAACTTAACAGCTTTAAATGGATTTGTGTACACAGATCAGACAAGATCTATCGAGCAAAATTTAGCAGGCACTTCCCTATTATCTTCCTGTCCAGCAGCTTGAGGTGAGGTTAACTGCTTAAAGGGACAGTAAAGTCAAAACTAAACTTTCATGATTCAGATAGGGCATGCAATTTTAAACAACTTTCCAATTTACTTTAATCATCAAATTTGCTTTGTTCCCTTGGTGGTATTTTTGAAAAGCTAAACCTAGCTAGGCTCAAACTGATTTCTAAACAGTTGAAAACCGCCCCTTAGCTCAGAGCATTTTGAATGTTTTTCACAGTTAGACAGTATTAGTTCATGTGTGTCATATAGATAACATTGTGCTCACTCCCGTGAAGTTATTTAGGAGTCTTCACTGATTGACTACACTGCATGTCTGTCAAAGGCACTTAGATAAGGAGGCTGTCTGCAAAGGCTTAGATACAAGGTAATCACAGAGGTAAAAAGTATATTAATATAACTGTGTTGGTTATGCAAAACTGGGAAATGGGTAATAAAGGGATTATCTATCTTTTTAAATAAGAAACATTTTGGTGTAGACTGTCCCTTTAATCACTGCAGATTGAAATGCATAGAATAGGTGCAGACCCAATATTATCTAACATGCTAACAATGCAGAGAACTGATTGCAGAAAAATGCAAGTAAAAAAACGTTTTTGTTCATTAAACTTAGTTTGATGATGATGCAGTCTGCTGTGTGATTATTTTATTAGGTGATGTTTAGCAAATGTTTTTGTTCATTAAACTTAGATTGATGATGATACAATCTATATTATTAGGTTTATAATACTGTTTAGCATTTAAAGTCTTCATTTCAAAGCTTTAAAAATAATGTATTAGGTGTTACTTATGACAATTTTGAGAGGGGCCTGGAACCTAACTCCCTCACTTCCCATTGACTTACATTATAAACTGGGTTTCAATTTACAACGGTTTCAATTTACAACCATTCCTCCTGGAACCTAACCCCGGCGTAAACTGAGGGCTACCTGTATATACATACATCATATATATATATATATATATACACATACATACATACATATACACACACACACACATATATATATATATATATATATATATATATATATATATATATATATATATATATATAAAGTTCAAAAGCTTAGAAAACTTACAAACGCACCTCACAACTGTATTTTTCTGATTGGGTAGAATATTGAAAGGATAACAATGCAGCAGTGGTTCTAAGTTCCTTAACATTTTGTTTTAGAGTCTGATCCCTGCACACAGTCTCATAAGAAGCATGACAGATACTTTACTACAACACTGTATGCGTGTTCCATTGTAAACAGTTTCTTCCTTTTTTGTGGTAATGGTTTATTTATTGATTTCTTGACCTCTGCTGACATATGCCCATCAGATCTCTGTTAAACCTTCAAGTATCTTTTTCATAGAACAGTTCAGTCCTAACTGCAACACAATGTCCACTTGTAGGGTCCTGATATGCAGCAGTCCTCTCCAGAAACATAATTGACATTTTTGTCTGGGAGATTAAGATTCTGACTTTACTGCAAGCACAGATGGTATCTGTAAGATCTGAGAAGATGCCATGGGAATAGATTCACTGGAGAGAGGATGGGATTCACCTCCTTTTTTGAGCAGAAATAGTATTTTCCACTTTTTCCCAGACTCAGTGACATGTTTCCGCCAAACAGTCTGTCTAAATTGAAATAAAAAGATCAATTAAATGATCATTAACCTGGTATTTTTATATAACAGTCACAAAGGCAAAGGGACATAAAACTCAAATATGAAATGAACAGCAGTGTATTTCAGATGTGACTAGAAGTGTTTTTTTTTCTATAAATTTTCATTTAAAAAATGCGTCTGAGAAAAATTACGTTCTAAAATGTTTTGAGTTTACAGCTCCTATATCAAAAACATGTAAGCTGTGTGCACACACATCCAACCCTGTACATTTTTAATTTGATTTTTATGTCCCTTTAATCCTCAGTTGAAAAATATTTATAGCATGCAGAGAAATAAATATACACATAAAGACAAGAAGGTGTTATATGGGGACATATGGGTTAAATTTCTAAGTGAAAAACATCTCTCGATCTGGGGTAGCAGTTCTGATTGGAGCTCTAGAGAATCTAATACTATTGTATGCAAGGATATCTGTTTTTTGTTGTTGCTTTTTTTAATACCATATGACAAAATGGTATTTCATCCCTTACAAACCACAGAAGATCAACACTACTAAACCATATGCAATCCAAATTTGTGCGCTGCCTTCTCACCTTATTACAATCCCTATTAAGAGAAATATCACTAGCGCAAGGCTAGCTGCCGCCACAAGGAATGTGTAACGCGGTACTGCTGGATCATCTACTACAAAGAGAGACAGATAACAGTAAATAATCTTATTATATATTGACTGTGAGTTAACAAAATTATTAGCGCCTTCTCACCATAAACAAAAGCTGTAGAGATGTATTCTGTAGAGATGTATTCAGGGTAATACTCTCTGAAATCCTGTACAAAAAAAAGGAAACAAGCATAGTGACAACAATGCTACAACTTGCCCAACAATGCTCCACTCTTCTCTAGTTTTAACATGTTCAGATACCTGTGTTGGCAGTGCATCTGTTTTCAAGGTTATCGAATCTGGATCTACACAAATAAGAAAATTAGAAATTAAATAATAAAAACAGAAATGTCTATGTGTTGGCCTATAACCTAGACAATACTTACCAGGTTAGATTCCCTCTCCAGAGGAGGCATGGAAAGAAATAACCCCTTTTACCTATATAACCCTTACCTGAGCTTCAATCCTCATTCCTAGTTCTGGACAGCATAGGAATACAAAGACTATAAAGGGTGGGAACCGTGTTAAAGGACCAGTCAACACAGTAGATTTGCATACTCAACAAATGCAAGATAACAAGACAATGCAATAGCACTTAGTCTGAGCTTCAAATGAGTAGTAGATTTTATTTCTGACAATTTTAAAAGTTATGTCTTTTTCCACTCCCCTGTACCATGTGACAGCCATCAGCCAATCACAAATGCATACACGTACCATGTGACAGCCATCAGCCATTCACAAATGCATACACACTTATTCTTGCACATGCTCAGTAGGAGCTAGTGACTCAAATAGTTTAAATATAAAAAGACTGTGCACATTTAGTTAATGGAAGTAAATTGGAAAGTTGTTTAAAATGCCATGCTCTATCTGAATAGATAGAGCCCAGTCCTTCAAGAGCAAGGATGGGTCGAGGCTCGCCAATCTGCCAACAGATGAGTCAGCGAATAATCCAACACTTTGAGAACATTCCCCAAAGACAAATCGATAGAATTTTGGACATTTAACTTTCTACTGTGAACAATATAATTAAAAGATTCAAGGAATCCGGTCACATTTCAGTGCGTAAAGCTCAAGGTTGAAAAACCCTCCTGAATGCTCGCAATCTCCGATCCCTCAGACGTCACTGTCTCAAAAACTGTCATGAGTCTGTAATGGATATCCTGACATGAGCTCGGAAATACTTTGGTAAACCTTTGTCAGTCAACACCATTTGCTGCTGCATCCACAGATGAAAGTTAAGGCTTTGCTATGCAACGCAGAAGCCATACATCAACACTGTCCAGAAGCGCTGCCGACTTCTCTGGGCTCGGTCTCATCTAAGATGGACAAAAGCACAGTGGAATTTTTGTAGTGTGACGAGTCAACATTTCAAATTGTTTTTGGAAAAAACAGCCGTCAGTGCCCATGGCATAGGTAACCTGGACATCTGTGAGGGCACCATTAATGCAGAAAGATATGTATACATTTTGGAGCAACATATGCTGCCACCCAGACGTCGTCTTTTCCAGGGACGTCCCTGCATTTTGCAGCAAGACAACACCAAATCACATTCTGCCCATATTACAAGCACATGGTTGCATAGGCAGAGAGTGCAGGTGCTAGCATGCCCTGCCTGCAGTCCTGCCCTGTCTCCGATTGAGAATGCGTGGCGCATTATAAAGCGCAAAATAAGGCAACAAAGGCCTGTACAGTTGCGCAGCTGAAGACATGCATAATTGTTGAATGGAGGAAAATCCCACTTGTTAAACTTAACCAACTGGTGTCTTCAGTGCCCAAACACTTAATAAGTGTTATTAAAAGAAAAGGTGATGTTATACAGTTGTAAACAATCAACAGTCACAACTTTTTTGGAGTGTGTTGCAGTCATCAGATTTGAAATTAGTGTATATTTTCAAAAATACATAAAATTCACAAAGTAAAACATCAATTAATGTGTTTATAATGTGTTTTCAATATAGTACAGGGTGAATTGAATTCAAATTACTCTTTTTGTTTGTTTTTTTTTGCATTTTCCATACTGTCCCAACTATTCGGAATGGGGTTGTAGAAATGTATTTAAGATACAACAGAACTCAGACTCTTCCTTCCAAATTTAGAGGAAAATGGTTTTAAGAGATCTAACTTATAATGTGACACAAATGTGTGAGCAATTTCCCACACAGCAGCTTAACAGATAACAAAAATAGTTGCATGATTCTGAAATGCCCAGGATGTAGAGACTGCCCATGTGTGCTCTGAGCCCAGATGTTACTGGCAAGAAATTTAAATTGTAGATCTTAGAGATACACTTTGTAATCCAGGATAAAACATAGAAATATAGATATTGACAGCAGATAAAAGCTCCCGCAGTGTTTGTCATTACTACCTCTTGTGGAAGTTTATGCCAGTTATCAATCACACTTTCTGTAAAAAAGTGCTACCTCAAATTAATCTTGAATATACTACCCTTCAGCTTGAGATCATGACCTCTTGTTCTTGAATTTTCCTTTTGAAATAGTAGACTTTCCTGGAAGTTTACCTTTTTCTATTCTAGAGAGGAATAACAAACAATTTATCTGTTCTTCTGAATTCCTTAGTCTTATCAACATAATAATAAAGACATTGTACCAGATCCAATTTATAAAATGGTTTCCCATCAACCAATTTTGACTTTGTACAAAAAGACATCAGAACAATGTCCTTAGAGGAATATAAGTGTGAAACTACTTTGGGTTGGAACTCTGGAACTCTATGAAGGATTACTTTATCCTGAACACCAAAAAGGATCTTTCACTGAAAGAGCTTGCAATTCTGATACCTGTCTTTCTGTCTTCAAAGTCAAATTCCACAATTATGTAGATTTCAGAGGTTCAAAAGGAGCTGTCATCAAGCTATTCAGTACAAGAGGTAAGTCCCCCACAAGACAATGAACCCTGATAACTGGACAAATATGTGCCAGGGCTTGAAAGAACTGGACTACAATGGGATGCTTATATTTGTAAATGTAGAACAACCTTGTTCATACCCGTCATGCAGAAACTGAAGTAGCTGAGAAATTTGAACATCTTTTAAACATTCTTCCATGACATCCAAGTGGATAAAACTTCCCAAATTCTATCTGCTTTTAAAGTAGACAAATGTCTTGCTTGTAACCAAGTCAGAATGACTGGAGGATGAATGTTAACACTGCTAAACCTTGTCCACTCAGCTGCCATGCTCACAGATGCAATTTGTGAGGACACAGATGAAGAACTGGAACTTTGTTGAGGATGTCTGGAATTTTTAGAAATAACCAAGAATGCTGAACTGCAAGCTGAAGCAAGTAAGGTGCTATCGGGATAAACATCCCTTTCTCCTTCCGAATTCTGTGCAGGAGTCAAGGAATTAATGTCAGTGAAGGAATAATATAGGCCATATGACAATCCCAGTTCTGGGTGAATGCAACTGTTCCCAGACTGCCTGCAGAAAAAGTGGCTTACTTGATTATTGTGATGATTCAGCATGATGTCTATTTACAGAAAGCCTCATCCTCTGATGATCTAAAGGAAAAACAGAATTTATGTTTACCTGATAAATTTCTTTCTCCAACGGTGTGTCCGGTCCACGGCGTCATCCTTACTTGTGGGATATTCTCTTCCCCAACAGGAAATGGCAAAGAGCCCAGCAAAGCTGGTCACATGATCCCTCCTAGGCTCCGCCTACCCCAGTCATTCGACCGACGTTAAGGAGGAATATTTGCATAGGAGAAACCATATGGTACCGAGGTGACTGTAGTTAAAGAAAATAAATTATCAGACCTGATTAAAAAACCAGGGCGGGCCGTGGACCGGACACACCGTTGGAGAAAGAAATTTATCAGGTAAACATAAATTCTGTTTTCTCCAACATAGGTGTGTCCGGTCCACGGCGTCATCCTTACTTGTGGGAACCAATACCAAAGCTTTAGGACACGGATGAAGGGAGGGAGCAAATCAGGTCACCTAAATGGAAGGCACCACGGCTTGCAAAACCTTTCTCCCAAAAATAGCCTCAGAAGAAGCAAAAGTATCAAACTTGTAAAATTTGGTAAAAGTGTGCAGTGAAGACCAAGTCGCTGCCCTACATATCTGATCAACAGAAGCCTCGTTCTTGAAGGCCCATGTGGAAGCCACAGCCCTAGTGGAATGAGCTGTGATTCTTTCGGGAGGCTGCCGTCCGGCAGTCTCGTAAGCCAATCTGATGATGCTTTTAATCCAAAAAGAGAGAGAGGTAGAAGTTGCTTTTTGACCTCTCCTTTTACCTGAATAAACAACAAACAAGGAAGATGTTTGTCTAAAATCCTTTGTAGCATCTAAATAGAATTTTAGAGCGCGAACAACATCCAAATTGTGCAACAAACGTTCCTTCTTTGAAACTGGTTTCGGACACAGAGAAGGTACGATAATCTCCTGGTTAATGTTTTTGTTAGAAACAACTTTTGGAAGAAAACCAGGTTTAGTACGTAAAACCACCTTATCTGCATGGAACACCAGATAAGGAGGAGAACACTGCAGAGCAGATAATTCTGAAACTCTTCTAGCAGAAGAAATTGCAACTAAAAACAAAACTTTCCAAGATAATAACTTAATATCAACGGAATGTAAGGGTTCAAACGGAACCCCCTGAAGAACTGAAAGAACTAAATTGAGACTCCAAGGAGGAGTCAAAGGTTTGTAAACAGGCTTGATTCTAACCAGAGCCTGAACAAAGGCTTGAACATCTGGCACAGCTGCCAGCTTTTTGTGAAGTAACACCGACAAGGCAGAAATCTGTCCCTTCAGGGAACTTGCAGATAATCCTTTTTCCAATCCTTCTTGAAGGAAGGATAGAATCCTAGGAATCTTAACCTTGTCCCAAGGGAATCCTTTAGATTCACACCAACAGATATATTTTTTCCAAATTTTGTGGTAAATCTTTCTAGTTACAGGCTTTCTGGCCTGAACAAGAGTATCGATAACAGAATCTGAGAATCCTCGCTTCGATAAAATCAAGCGTTCAATCTCCAAGCAGTCAGCTGGAGTGAAACCAGATTCGGATGTTCGAACGGACCCTGAACAAGAAGGTCTCGTCTCAAAGGTAGCTTCCAAGGTGGAGCCGATGACATATTCACCAGATCTGCATACCAAGTCCTGCGTGGCCACGCAGGAGCTATCAAGATCACCGACGCCCTCTCCTGATTGATCCTGGCTACCAGCCTGGGGATGAGAGGAAATGGCGGGAACACATAAGCTAGTTTGAAGGTCCAAGGTGCTACTAGTGCATCCACTAGAGCCGCCTTGGGATCCCTGGATCTGGCCCCGTAGCAAGGAACTTTGAAGTTCTGACGAGAGGCCATCAGATCCATGTCTGGAATGCCCCACAGGTGAGTGACTTGGGCAAAGATTTCCGGATGGAGTTCCCACTCCCCCGGATGCAATGTCTGACGACTCAGAAAATCCGCTTCCCAAATTTTCCACTCCTGGGATGTGGATAGCAGACAGGTGGCAGGAGTGAGACTCCGCCCATAGAATGATTTTGGTCACTTCTTCCATCGCTAGGGAACTCCTTGTTCCCCCCTGATGGTTGATGTACGCAACAGTTGTCATGTTGTCTGATTGAAACCGTATGAACTTGGTCCTCGCTAGCTGAGGCCAAGCCTTGAGAGCATTGAATATCGCTCTCAGTTCCAGAATATTTATCGGTAGAAGAGATTCTTCCCGAGACCAAAGACCCTGAGCTTTCAGGGATCCCCAGACCGCGCCCCAGCCCATCAGACTGGCGTCGGTCGTGACAATGACCCACTCTGGTCTGCGGAATGTCATCCCTTGTGACAGGTTGTCCAGGGACAGCCACCAACGGAGTGAGTCTCTGGTCCTCTGATTTACTTGTATCTTCGGAGACAAGTCTGTATAGTCCCCATTCCACTGACTGAGCATGCACAGTTGTAATGGTCTTAGATGAATGCGCGCAAAAGGAACTATGTCCATTGCCGCTTCCATCAACCCGATCACTTCCATGCACTGAGCTATGGAAGGAAGAGGAACGGAATGAAGTATCCGACAAGAGTCTAGAAGTTTTGTTTTTCTGACCTCTGTCAGAAAAATCCTCATTTCTAAGGAGTCTATAATTGTTCCCAAGAAGGGAACCCTTGTTGACGGGGATAGAGAACTCTTTTCCACGTTCACTTTCCATCCGTGAGATCTGAGAAAGGCCAGGACGATGTCCGTGTGAGCCTTTGCTTGAGGAAGGGACGACGCTTGAATCAGAATGTCGTCCAAGTAAGGTACTACCGCAACGCCCCTTGGTCGTAGCACAGCTAGAAGGGACCCTAGTACCTTTGTGAAAATCCTTGGAGCAGTGGCTAATCCGAAAGGAAGCGCCACGAACTGGTAATGTTTGTCCAGGAATGCGAACCTCAGGAACCGATGATGTTCCTTGTGGATAGGAATATGTAGATACGCATCCTTTAAATCCACCGTGGTCATGAATTGACCTTCCTGGATGGAAGGAAGAATAGTTCGAATGGTTTCCATCTTGAACGATGGAACCTTGAGAAACTTGTTTAAGATCTTGAGATCTAAGATTGGTCTGAACGTTCCCTCTTTTTTGGGAACTATGAACAGATTGGAGTAGAACCCCATCCCTTGTTCTCTTAATGGAACTGGATGAATCACTCCCATTTTTAACAGGTCTTCTACACAATGTAAGAACGCCTGTCTTTTTATGTGGTCTGAAGACAACTGAGACCTGTGGAACCTCCCCCTTGGGGGAAGTCCCTTGAATTCCAGAAGATAACCTTGGGAGACTATTTCTAGCGCCCAAGGATCCAGAACATCTCTTGCCCAAGCCTGAGCGAAGAGAGAGAGTCTGCCCCCCACCAGATCCGGTCCCGGATCGGGGGCCAACATTTCATGCTGTCTTGGTAGCAGTGGCAGGTTTCTTGGCCTGCTTTCCCTTGTTCCAGCCTTGCATTGGTCTCCAAGCTGGCTTGGCTTGAGAAGTATTACCCTCTTGCTTAGAGGACGTAGCACTTTGGGCTGGTCCGTTTTTACGAAAGGGACGAAAATTAGGTCTATTTTTTGCCTTGAAAGGCCGATCCTGAGGAAGGGCGTGGCCCTTACCCCCAGTGATATCAGAGATAATCTCTTTCAAGTCAGGGCCAAACAGCGTTTTCCCCTTGAAAGGAATGTTTAGTAGCTTGTTCTTGGAAGACGCATCAGCCGACCAAGATTTCAACCAAAGCGCTCTGCGCGCCACAATAGCAAACCCAGAATTCTTAGCCGCTAACCTAGCCAATTGCAAAGTGGCGTCTAGGGTGAAAGAATTAGCCAATTTGAGAGCATTGATTCTGTCCATAATCTCCTCATAAGGAGGAGAATCACTATCGAGCGTCTTTATCAGCTCATCGAACCAGAAACATGCGGCTGTAGCGACAGGGACAATGCATGAAATTGGTTGTAGAAGGTAACCCTGCTGAACAAACATCTTTTTAAGCAAACCTTCTAATTTTTTATCCATAGGATCTTTGAAAGCACAACTATCCTCTATGGGTATAGTGGTGCGTTTGTTTAAAGTGGAAACCGCTCCCTCGACCTTGGGGACTGTCTGCCATAAGTCCTTTCTGGGGTCGACCATAGGAAACAATTTTTTAAATATGGGGGGAGGGACGAAAGGAATACCGGGCCTTTCCCATTCTTTATTAACAATGTCCGCCACCCGCTTGGGTATAGGAAAAGCTTCTGGGAGCCCCGGCACCTCTAGGAACTTGTCCATTTTACATAGTTTCTCTGGGATGACCAACTTTTCACAATCATCCAGAGTGGATAATACCTCCTTAAGCAGAATGCGGAGATGTTCCAACTTAAATTTAAATGCAATCACATCAGGTTCAGCCTGTTGAGAAATGTTCCCTGAATCAGTAATTTCTCCCTCAGACAAAACCTCCCTGGCCCCATCAGACTGGGTTAGGGGCCCTTCAGAGATATTAATATCAGCGTCGTCATGCTCTTCAGTATCTAAAACAGAGCAGCCACGCTTACGCTGACAAGGGTTCATTTTGGCTAAAATGTTTTTGACAGAATTATCCATTACAGCCGTTAATTGTTGCATAGTAAGGAGTATTGGCGCGCTAGATGTACTAGGGGCCTCCTGAGTGGGCAAGACTCGTGTAGACGAAGGAGGGAATGATGCAGTACCATGCTTACTCCCCTCACTTGAGGAATCATCTTGGGCATCATTGTCATTATCACATAAATCACATTTATTTAAATGAATAGGAATTCTGGCTTCCCCACATTCAGAACACAGTCTATCTGGTAGTTCAGACATGTTAAACAGGCATAAACTTGATAACAAAGTACAAAAACGTTTTAAAATAAAACCGTTACTGTCACTTTAAATTTTAAACTGAACACACTTTATTACTGCAATTGCGAAAAAACATGAAGGAATTGTTCAAAATTCACCAAATTTTCACCACAGTGTCTTAAAGCCTTAAAAGTATTGCACACCAAATTTGGAAGCTTTAACCCTTAAAATAACGGAACCGGAGCCGTTTTAAACTTTAACCCCTTTACAGTCCCTGGTATCTGCTTTGCTGAGACCCAACCAAGCCCAAAGGGGAATACGATACCAAATGACGCCTTCAGAAAGTCTTTTCTAAGTATCAGAGCTCCTCTCACATGCGACTGCATGCCATGCCTCTCAAAAACAAGTGCGCCACACCGGCGCGAAAATGAGGCTCTGCTTAAGCTTTGGGAAAGCCCCTAAGGAATAAGGTGTCTAATACAGTGCCTGCCGATATTATTATATCAAAATACCCAGATAAAATGATTCCTCAAGGCTAAATATGTGTTAATAATGAATCGATTTAGCCCAGAAACAGTCTACAGTCTTAATAAGCCCTTGTGAAGCCCTTATTTATGATCGTAATAAACATGGCTTACCGGATCCCATAGGGAAAATGACAGCTTCCAGCATTACATCGTCTTGTTAGAATGTGTCATACCTCAAGCAGCAAGAGACTGCACACTGTTCCCCCAACTGAAGTTAATTGCTCTCAACAGTCCTGTGTGGAACAGCCATGGATTTTAGTTACGGTTGCTAAAATCATTTTCCTCATACAAACAGAAATCTTCATCTCTTTTCTGTTTCTGAGTAAATAGTACATACCAGCACTATTTCAAAATAACAAACTCTTGATTGAATAATAAAAACTACAGTTAAACACTAAAAAACTCTAAGCCATCTCCGTGGAGATGTTGCCTGTACAACGGCAAAGAGAATGACTGGGGTAGGCGGAGCCTAGGAGGGATCATGTGACCAGCTTTGCTGGGCTCTTTGCCATTTCCTGTTGGGGAAGAGAATATCCCACAAGTAAGGATGACGCCGTGGACCGGACACACCTATGTTGGAGAAATATTTATTTTTAGACACCATTCTGTTGAAAGGACTTCTTTCTGATCAGAAAGTCTTCAGTTATGTTCTGTGGTCCCTGCAGATAGGCTGTTCTAAAGTATGATAGATGGCTTTGATCCGACGTGAAAATCGGTGCCACTGCCTGTAGTGCTGCCAAACTGTGAGTTACTCCTTGATACTTTATGAAGGAGGCTGCTCCTTATTACAGAATATTTGTGGGAAGTTTGGAATCTTCGGGACACAAAATTCCTGTGCTTCTGGAGTCCATGGGGACTTCTGTACACTTGGGTTGAGTTAATGCAACTCCTTAAGAAAGGTTTTTGGTTTTCAGCCACCATCTGAGATACATTTTCAGGGGAAACATGCGTGTCAGTGAATACTTCTGTCACCAGTGTGCCAGAAAGTGTATTTGGAATGGTCTAGTTCTCCATCGAGTCCATTTGACTATATGAATGGTATAAATTAGCTTGCCAATCATTCATCTTGCTGTACCATTTGTATTTCTGAATCTGTAAAAGGAACAACTTTAATTCTTCAATCTTCTTAGGAAGAAGTGAAACTTGACCTTTGTCTCTATTGAAGAGGGCACTCAGAAACCTTTTGGACTGAGAAGGTTTGAGTTGGCTTTTTTGTTGATTGACTAACCATCCAAAGTCTTTTAAGATTTGCAAGACTACATATGTATTTCTGTATGTCGCTCCAAAGATGCCACGTCTAGGCTGTGAAGAAGAAAAATACCTTGTTTCCAGATTTCTGCTACCAATGGAAGCAACACCTTTGTGAAGTTTCTTGGGGCTGTAGATATTCCTGAAAGGAAGATCCAGAAGCTGGAAATGCTGATCATTTACTGCAAGCCTAATATATTTTCTGTTAGGTGGTGCAACTGGAATATGAACATAGGTTTCTTGTAGGTCTAAAGAAACTAGAAAGCAATGTTTGGGATAAAGAGGAATCACAGTAAGCATTTGCAGGGCTTCAAAAACTAATTTAGAGATCTTAGATTCAGAACTGGTATCCATGACCTGTCTTTTTTCTTTATCAGGAAAAGCCAGCAGTAAAATCTGCTTGTTATTGAAGGAAAGACTTCTTGAATGACCTGAGCCTCGCACATGCAAGGTACATATTGAAACATAACTTCCTTGCCATCCTTTGGAACCTGAGATTGAACAAAATGGCAAATCAGAGGTTTTTAGTGAGTCTAAAAATTAACCAATAGTAACAATATCGACAGCCCATGAATCTGGAATGATGCGTACCAAGGTGTCCCTGAAATGTGAGAGACGAGTCCCCACAGGAACATTCTACTCACACTATTACTGTTGTCGACAAGAAGAGGAAATGGACATACTATGCCCACTGTCTCTAGTTGCTGACTGGAATTTCCAAGGCTGTGAATGAAATAATTCTTTAAATGAAGAGCTCCTAAAAACACAAGCTTCAGCATGCTGTTTAAAATAGCCAGAGGATGGTCTTTACCTTCTAGAAATCTGAGGAAGGAAATTATTCTTACCTCCAGTCCTCTTAGAAATTAAATCTTTAAGCTTCTTCAAAAAAAGCAGAGTTGTATCAAAGGGTAAATTTAACAGGCAGTTGCTCAAAAGTTTAGACCCAGCTTTCAGCAGCTGTAGTAACAGAGAACATTGCTAGACTATTATCAAACATGGCACCTTGAAAAGAGAATGTTTTCTTAAGATTTTACTCCTTTTTTTTATCCATAACATTATGTAATGTAATCCCCCAGAATTTTAGACAAACATGTAATAGGTGTGTCCACCTTTAAAGGGGAGTTATATAACCCCACAACAGACCTAGGCAATAGATCAGAGTTAATATTTTTTCATGATCTCCTTTCATAAATTCTCACATGATTGACTTTAAGAGATAGTCAGACAAAGGATATTCCAAAGAGATAGAAGCACCAGCATCATTCTAGGTACCTAAGGACTGATTCACACTGGTTATAAACTCAGATGAATCACAGTAACAAGGCACAGTGTCCTCCATGACTATAGACTTAGAGGTACATAGATTCAGGTTCAGCAGTAAACTGATTAGGTGCAAACAAACCTCCAAATACTTTGACAATACATTCAAAGCACAGAATATTATTTTTATAAGCATGTACATAGGACAGGACACAATTCTTAGGCATAGCATCAGCTTTAGGCTTAGTGCTGCAAGATAGAGAAAGAAAGAGAAGGTTAAGAATAGCAAAAAGCAGTTACAAAAGATCTAAAGCAGCCCAGAAATAAACAAACTTTTACCAAACATCCTTAGGCATCTGGTCCTCTACATCCCGGGATTTGGGGAATCCATCTGCAAATCAAGCAGCATCTTCGAATAAAAGTATTTCCCAAATTGAGGAACTTTTTACTTGTTGTCCGCAGAAAATGCAGGGTCAAAACAGCAAGAAGAACGCGGAAGCAGGTATCAGGCCACAATGCCTCAAAAACACACGCCCTTAAATATGTCCAGGAGCTCTTATGGCAGTGCTCACCGGAATGCAAGAGCCAATTTGACTCAAAGAGCAAAGGGGTACTGAGAGCATGACTCCAACCTCCAGGGAAAGCGACAGCAGAAGGGAGAGTTTAAACCAACCATCCTCAACTGTAACTTACCAGGTAAGATCCAGAAAGGGTCCTAGCCCTGTCCATCCTATGACAGACAGAACTAGCATTGAGAATATAAGCTTAGGTAAGGGTTATATAGGTAAAAAGGGTGTTATTTCTGTCCATGCCACTTCTGGAGATGGAATCTCACCTGGCAGGTATTGGATAGGTTTCCAAAATAAAATGTTGTCAATATTATTTCATACATGCTTGTAACAAAATATACTATCCTATTTTAAATATATACGGCTAGATTTAGAGTTCTGCGGCCAAAGGGGTGCGTTAGCTACGCGTGCTTTTTTTCCCCCGCACCTTTTGAATACCGCTGGTATTTAGAGTTCACAGAAGGGCTGCGTTAGGCTCCAAAAAAGGGAGCGTAGAGCATATTTACTGCCACTGCAACTCTAAATACCAGCGTTTCCTACGGACGCGGCCAGCTTCAAAAACGTGCTTGTGCACGATTCCCCCATAGGAAACAATGGGGCTGTTTGAGCTGGAAAAAACCTAACACCTGCAAAAAAGCAGCGTTCAGCTCCTAACGCAGCTACATTGTTTCCTATGGGGAAACACTTCCTAAGTCTGCACCTAACACCCTAACATGAACTCCGAGTCTAAACACCCCTAACCTTACACTTATTAACCCCTAATCTGCCGCCCCCGCTATCGCTGACCCCTGCATTTTATTATTAACCCCTAATCTGCCGACCGCACACCGCTGCCACCTACGTTATCCCTATGAACCCCTAATCTGCTGCCCCTAACACCGCCGACCCCTATATTATATTTATGAACCCCTAATATGCCGCTCCCAACGTCGCCGCTACCTACCTACACTTATTAACCCCTAATCTGCCGACCGGACCGCGCCGCTATTATAATAAAGTTATTAACCCCTAATCCGCCTCACTCCCGCCTCAATAACCCTATTATAAATAGTATTAACCCCTAATCTGCCCTCCCTAACATCGCCGACACCTAACTTCAAGTATTAACCCCTAATCTGCTGATCGGAGCTCACCGCTACTCTAATAAATTTTTTAACCCCTAAAGCTAATTCTTACCCTAACCCTAACACCCCCCTAAGTTAAATATAATTTTATTCTAACGAAATAAATTAACTCTTATTAAATAAATTAATCCTATTTAAATCTAAATACTTACCTGTAAAATAAACCCTAATATAGCTACAATATGAATAATAATTATATTGTAGCTATTTTAGGATTAATATTTATTTTACAGGCAACTTTGTATTTATTTTAACCAGGTACAATAGCTATTAAATAGTTAAGAACTATTTAATAGTTACCTAGTTAAAATAATTACAAAATTACCTGTAAAATAAATCCTAACCTAAGTTACAATTAAACCTAACACTACACTATCAATAAATTAATTAAATACAATACCTACAAATAAATACAATTAAATAAACTAACTAAAGTACAAAAAATAAAAAAGCACTAAGTTACAAAAAATAAAAAAATATTCAAACATTAGAAAAATATTACAATTTTAAACTAATTACACCTACTCTAAGCTCCCTAATAAAATAACAAAGCCCCCCAAAATAAAAAAATGCCCTACCCTATTCTAAAATTAAAATAGAAAAGCTCTTTTACCATACCAGCCCTTAAAAGGGCCCTTTGCGGGGCATGCCCCAAAGAATTCAGCTCTTTTGCCTGTAAAAAAAAAACATACAATACCCCCCCCAACATTACAACCCACCACCCACATACCCCTAATCTAACCCAAACCCCCCTTAAATAAACCTAACACTAAGCCCCTGAAGATCTCCCTACCTTTGTTTTCCCCACACCGGGTCCCGATCTGTCCAGAAGAGCCTCCGATGTCTTGATCCAAGCCCAAGCGGGAGGCTGAAGAGTGACGTCCATCCTCGGGCTGAAATCTGGATCCAAGCGGCGGCTGAAGAAATCCATCATCGGGCTGAAGTCTTGATCCAAGCGGGCGCTGAAGAAGTCCATCATCGGGATGAAGTCTTCTATGAAGCAGCATCTTCAATCTTCTTTCTTCCGGAGCCATCATCTTCCAGCCGACGCGGAACATCCTCTTCTACCGACGCCTACTCGCCGAATGACGGTTCCTTTAAATGACGTCATCCAAGATGGTGTCCATCGAATTCCGATTGGCTGATAGGATTCTATCAGCCAATCGGAATTAAGGTAGGAAAATTCTGATTGGCTGATGGAATCAGCCAATCAGATTCAAGTTCAATCCGATTGGCTGATCCGATCAGCCAATCAGATTGAGCTCGCATTCTATTGGCTGTTCCGTCGGCTGGAAGATGATGGCTCCGGAAGAAAGAAGATTGAAGATGCTGCTTCATAGAAGACTTCATCCCGATGATGGACTTCTTCAGCGCCCCCTTGGATCAAGACTTCAGCCCGATGATGGATTTCTTCAGCCGCCGCTTGGATCCAGACTTCAGCCCGAGGATGGACGTCACTCTTCAGCCCCCTGCTTGGGCTTGGATCAAGACATCGGAGGCTCTTCTGGACAGATCGGGACCTGGTGTGGTGAAGACAAGGTAGGGAGATCTTCAGGGGCTTAGTGTTAGGTTTATTTAAGGGGGGTTTGGGTTAGATTAGGGGTATGTGGGTGGTGGGTTGTAATGTTGGGGGGGGTATTGTATGTTTTTTTTTTACAGGCAAAAGAGCTGAATTCTCTGGGGCATGCCCCGCAAAGGGCCCTTTAGAGGGCTGGTAAGGTAAAAGAGCTTTTCTATTTTAATTTTAGAATAGGGTAGGGCATTTTTTTATTTTGGGGGGCTTTGTTATTTTATTAGGGGGCTTAGAGTAGGTTTAATTAGTTTAAAATTGTTGTAATATTTTTCTAATGTTTGTAAATAATTTTTATTTTTTGTAACTTAGTTCTTTTTTATTTTTTTGTACTTTAGTTTATTTAATTGTATTTATTTGTAGGTATTGTATTTAATTAATTTATTGATAGTGTAGTGTTAGGTTTAATTGTAACTTAGGTTAGGATTTATTTTACAGGTAATTTTGTAATTATTTTAACTAGGTAACTATTAAATAGTTCTTAACTATTTAATAGCTATTGTACCTGGTTAAAATAAATACAAAGTTGCCTGTAAAATAAATATTAATCCTAAAATAGCTACAATATAATTATTATTTATATTGTAGCTATATTAGGGTTTATTTTACAGGTAAGTATTTAGATTTAAATAGGATTAATTTATTTAATAAGAGTTAATTTATTTCGTTAGAATAAAATTATATTTAACTTAGGGGGGTGTTAGGGTTAGGGTTAGAATTAGCTTTAGGGGTTAAAAAATTTATTAGAGTAGCGGTGAGCTCTGATCGGCAGATTAGGGGTTAATACTTGAAGTTAGGTGTTGGCGATGTTAGGGAGGGCAGATTAGGGGTTAATACTATTTATTATAGGGTTATTGAGGCGGGAGTGAGGCGGATTGGGGTTAATAACTTTATTATAATAGCGGCGCGGTCCGGTCGGCAGATTAGGGGTTAATAAGTGTAGGTAGGTAGCGGCGACATTGGGGGCGGCATATTAGGGGTTAATAAATATAATATAGGGGTCGGCGGTGTTAGGGGCAGCAGATTAGGGGTTCATAGGGATAACGTAGGTGGCAGCAGTGTGCGGTCGGCAGATTAGGGGTTAAAAAATTTTAATAGAGTGGCGGCGATGTGGGGGGATCTCGGTTTAGGGGTACATAGGTAGTTTATGGGTGTTAGTGTACTTTAGAGCACAGTAGTTAAGAGCTTTATAAACCGGCGTTAGCCCAGAAAGCTCTTAACTACTGACTTTTTTTCTGCGGCTGGAGTTTTGTCGTTAGATTTCTAACGCTCACTTCAGCCAAGACTCTAAATACCGGCGTTAGGAAGATCCCATTGAAAAGATAGGATACACAAATGGCGTAGGGGGATCTGCGGTATGGAAAAGTCGCGGCTGCAAAGTGAGCGTTAGACCCTTTCCTGACTGACTCCAAATACCAGAGGGCGGTAAAAACCAGCGTTAGGAGCCTTTAACGCTGGTTTTGACGGCTACCGCCCAACTCTAAATCTAGCCGATAGATTCTCCTTATACTGCCTGTCACCTACACATCTTAATACCTCAATACTATGAAATTATATGTGTTCCTGGAGATAAACATGAGTATCCTATAGGTAAAGTGAATATTGAAAAACAATGTGAAGCTTTAAAACATAGAATGGATGTAGTTAACTTCACGAAGTGTTGAAAGAAAGCAATTTTCTTAATTGTGGGCATTAATAGCTCGAAGCCACTCTAAAATGATGCAATTAATAAGGAATCTGTTTTTCTATTTTCTGAATTTGACTTTGATGGCAATTGTAGTGACAAGTGTAAGATAATGTATTAGAACTGGTAATTTTAAAAGTGTGCTATGGGATGATCCACCTTTGATCGAAGCAAGAAATAATTTCTAGGTTGTATATAGTATTGCTGCATAGACGAAAAAATATGTCAACCATATTCTTACTTTGAAGTGATAATGATTTAATAGAATGGGTAGAAAACATGTACCTAGGCATTGTCAAAAATTATTGTTACCTCAGACTTTTCAAATACTGAAAGCAATTGTCAGAACTCACTATACCACCTTATGTTAAGTGTCATACAATTACCAATACCACCTTTACCTTTTAGTTCCTCCTAGCCTATTTAAGCTTTCTCCTGACGCCAGCCAGGTGCTTAGTAATTGAGTTTTATCCCTAGGTAACTCTGCTACAAACTGAGCTCCTGCTTATTTCAAGCTACCTTATTGGAAAATAGTTTAAAACTTATTTCAAGGGAAACTGACACCCTGCTACGGTGTTCTGTTTTCTCTACTTTGGTTACGGTATTCATTTCAGTTACATCTCCACTTATATTATCAAGCCAGGATTATACTTCAAACATCTGAGTGCTTTTGCAACATTACCGGAAGATTTGTGAGTTTATTTCTCCCGCGGACTTCAGTCCTGTGACGTCAGACGCCAACCGCAACCGGTTTTCAGTAAGCTGTCACTCACCGCCTATCAACTGTTGTCTCGAGTGCCGCTCGAGTTCTCTGTTCTCAGCCGATTCAACAGGTAACCTGCGACTAACTCACTACAACTAACAGAGTTGTGTAACATCTAATTGTGACTTTAAATCTCTGGCGCACACCTCACTAATTTGGGCACAGAGGAATTGCTACATTAATCGTATTGTGATACACATGAACTGATACTTTTCCACAAATCATCAGAACGAATTACTTTGTAAATTTGTTTCTTAATGGATACTTAACATATTAAGTTACTCCTTTATTTATCCCTAAGTCTCCACATAGACTTAAAGTTTATTAACTCACTCTGAGCCCCATTATGGTTAACATCGTCATATGTTAATTAAGTGCTGAGTGAAACATTACATCTGATCCGCAGCTGTAGATCCACAGCAATAGTTGAAAAATCTTTAACCTACTTAGCCTTGACAGAATTACTAAGCCAGAATAATGGATCCAGCGGATCTGCCGCAAATTGTTTACAATCTTACACAAAAGGTAGATCAACTAGGACAGGCCATGAGTGCCTTACAAGTGGAGAATGAAACTTTGAGAAAGGTTATCAGAGACACTGTGAAGGTTACAACACCACCTCCGGTGAGCCAACCTGAACCTCAGATAGCATCTCCTGATTTCTTTTCAGGCGACAGACGCCTATATCGTCAATTTAAGAATGCATGCATGTTGCTTTTCACACTCAAACCTAAAACTTACCCTAGTGATCACCTGAAAGTTTTGACAATGATATCTTTTTTACGTGGTGAACCCAGGATCTGGGCAGACTCGTTTTATGAAACACATAATCCTATTCTCACTTCCCTACCAGATTTCCTCACTGCCATGGATGAATTGTATTTGGATACTAATTCACAAATTACAGCTGAAACTAAGATGAGAGCTTTACGACAAGGTTCTAAACCAGTTGAGGTGTATATCACCGAATTTAAGCAGTTCTCTACAGACTCCCAATGGAATCAAATAGCTCTTAGAAACCAATTCAGACTGGGTCTCTCTGAGTCTATTAAGGATGAGTTGGGTAGAGTGGTTCTACCAGATACATTGGAAGGACTGATGAGGCTGTCCATACAAATAGACAGGCGTCTCAGGGAAAGGAGAAGTGAAAGACACAGTTCTGAAGTTATCTACCGGAAACCTACACCTCCCATACCCCATGGGGCTACCAGTAGTTCCACTCAAGAGCCGATGGAGATTGGAGTTCTAAGAGGTCCTCTGTCACTAGAAGAAAAGCAGAGACGCAAATCTCTAGCACTCTGCCTATACTGTGCTAATCCTTCCCATTCCGTAAAGGAATGTCCACTGCTACAAAAGAATAAGAAAAGTAAGTGCATTATGACTAACATTTCTACCTCAAAGCAGAATAACCCTATTTACTGTATCATCTCTCTCTCTTTGCAGTGGGAACGTAGACGCCTAACCACTGAGGCTATTGTTGACACCGGGGCCCACAGGAATTATATAGATTCTACCATTGTGAAAATAAGTAAAATAGCACTTGAAAGAAAAACCACTCCTGTCTCTATTCGTGTGGTTGATGGCACATACATATCTAGCGGTCCAATAACACATCATACTGTTCCTTTATTGATTACCACCGCACCGCAGTTATGACTGCCCCATAGACCTGAAACCTGGTGCAACTATACCTTATGGTCACTTATACCCGTTGAGTCAACCTGAGCTTGAACATTTAAAAGCTTATTTAGACGAGAACCTTAAGAAGGGATTCATCAGACCCTCGGTATCTCCTGCTGGTGCAGGTATGTTTTTTGTCAAAAACAAAGATCAATCATTACGTCCGATCATAGACTACAGAGATTTAAACAAAATCACTGTTAAGAATAGGTACCCTCTCCCATTAATACCTGAGCTCATAGAACGCCTTCACAAAGCTAAGATTTTCACTAAATTAGATCTCAGGGGGGCCTACAACCTCATACGCATAAGAGAGGGAGATGAGTGGTTGACTGCTTTTAGGACTCGATACGGTCTGTATGAGTACCTAGTTATGCCATTTGGCCTTACCAATGCACCAGCTACTTTCCAACACTACATCAATGATGTCTTCAGAGACCTGTTAGACATCTGTGTCGTAGTTTATCTGGATGACATCCTGATCTACTCTCAAAACCTTCAAGATCATATTAAGCACGTCAGCTGGGTGCTCTCAAGATTACAAGTACATCGACTTTATGCAAAGGCTGAGAAATGCTTATTTCACACTCAAAAGATATCTTTCCTTGGTTACAACATCTCCTCTGAAGGCATCGAGATGCAACAAGACAAGGTTGAAGCAGTAAAAGATTGGCCTATTCCACAAACCCGAAAGGATCTCCAACGCTTTTTAGGTTTCAGCAACTACTATAGAAAATGTATAAAAAATTATTCCTCTATCGTTAAACCTCTTACCATCCTTACGGGCAGTACAACTACCTATCGGTGGAACTCAAAGGCCAATGAAGCATTTGAATTCTTAAAACACTCCTTTACAACAGCTCCAATATTGCGTCACCCTGATCCTGCTTTACAGTATTTCCTTGAAGTGGACTCCTCGGACTACGCCTTAGGAGCTGTCTTATCCCAAAGAGAATCTTTAACCCAACCTCTGCACCCTATAGCCTTCTATTCGAAAATTATGTCACCTCCTGAAAGGAATTACCCTATTGGGGAAAAGGAGTTACTCTCCATTAAAAGAGCTTTTGAATACTGGAGGCATCTTCTAGAGGGTACACTCTTACCTGTTATAGTTTATACCGACCACAAAAATTTGGAATACCTCCAGAGAAATAAGACCCTCTCAGCTAGACAGGTGAGGTGGAGTCTTTACTTTAGCAGATTTCATTTTCAAATTATTTACAGACCAGCTAACCGTAATGGAAAGGCGGACGCTCTCTCCCGAAGAGACCCTAAACCACCTTCGGAAGATAACCCTACAGTGATGATTCCCCACGAGAAGTTCTTAGGCATCACATCATCTTCTGAATCCGTTTATCAAAAGGCCATACAAGCTGAACAAGATTTACCTAAAGAAATAACACTAGGAAATGATGGTCTATATTACAATTCAGATAAATTATATATACCCGAGCAATTAAGACAAAATTTGATGAAGGAACATCACAATTCCCCTCTTTCTGGACACCCTGGTATTCAAAGAACTCTAAACCTCATTTCAAGGACTTATTGGTGGCCACATATGGCCGTAGATGTTCGTAACTATGTACAAAGTTGCACTAGATGTATCACTTCAAAATCGGAGAGACGTCCTCCTTATGGATTTCTGATGCCCATACAAGTTCCACAAAGACCCTGGACTCATCTAGGTATAGATTTTATAGTTGAATTACCTACTTCAGCTGGAATGAACACCTTAATGGTAGTTATCGACTTGTTTACCAAGATGGCTCATTTTATACCGCACCACAAATTGCCAACTTCAGCTGAAACCGCACAACTATTTATAGACAACATTATTAAACTACATGGGATACCAGAAATCCTTAATTCTGACAGGGGAACTCAATTCACCTCTCGTTTCTGGAAGAACCTCTGCAACAAGTTACAGATTGAACACCGTTATACCACCGCTTACCACCCCCAGACTAATGGCCAAACAGAGCGCTTAAACCAGTGGCTTGAACAGTATCTGCGCTGCTACTGTGCCTACCACCAAACAGACTGGAAGAAATTCCTTTCAACTGCAGAATTCGCATATAACAACTCTCTCAATTCGTCCAGTAAGATGTCACCATTCTTCGCGAATTATGCATACCACCCAAAGATTAGTCTCTCAACAAAAGAATCTTCTCTAAACCCAAATGTGGAGGATCTAACTGATAGACTTACTGAAAATTGGCAACTATTACAAAGGAATCTACAAACAGCTCAAGAAACACAAAAGAAGTACTATGACCTCAGAAGAAGGCCATCCCCACAGTATTCAATCAGAGATTGGGTCTGGCTATCTACAAAAAATCTAAAATTGCAGACCCCAAGCAAGAAACTAGCAAGCCTCTTTATAGGACCATTTCGTATTATACGTATCATCAACCAAAATGCTGTTACTTTACAACTTCCTACCACTCTTGCCATCCATCCTACATTCCACGTCTCCTTATTGAAACCTGCAAAAAACACTGGAACTCAACTACTACCTCCTGAAGCTCAGTCTTTAGACCCTAACGTTTATGAAGTGAAGGATATTTTGGATTCGCGTTTATATAAAGGGGATCTACAATACCTTGTCAGTTGGAAGGGGTACTCTTCAGACGAAGACACATGGGAACCCCATAATCTTGTGAACGCTCCCCGATTGGTGTCTCGCTTCCATTCAAGGAATCCTCATAGACCTCGCTTACAAGCCGTGGGACGGCTTGAGTGAAGGGGGCAATCTGTCAGAACTCACTATACCACCTTATGTTAAGTGTCATACAATTACCAATACCACCTTTACCTTTTAGTTCCTCCTAGCCTATTTAAGCTTTCTCCTGACGCCAGCCAGGTGCTTAGTAATTGAGTTTTATCCCTAGGTAACTCTGCTACAAACTGAGCTCCTGCTTATTTCAAGCTACCTTATTGGAAAATAGTTTAAAACTTATTTCAAGGGAAACTGACACCCTGCTACGGTGTTCTGTTTTCTCTACTTTGGTTACGGTATTCATTTCAGTTACATCTCCACTTATATTATCAAGCCAGGATTATACTTCAAACATCTGAGTGCTTTTGCAACATTACCGGAAGATTTGTGAGTTTATTTCTCCCGCGGACTTCAGTCCTGTGACGTCAGACGCCAACCGCAACCGGTTTTCAGTAAGCTGTCACTCACCGCCTATCAACTGTTGTCTCGAGTGCCGCTCGAGTTCTCTGTTCTCAGCCGATTCAACAGGTAACCTGCGACTAACTCACTACAGCTAACAGAGTTGTGTAACATCTAATTGTGACTTTAAATCTCTGGCGCACACCTCACTAATTTGGGCACAGAGGAATTGCTACATTAATCGTATTGTGATACACATGAACTGATACTTTTCCACAAATCATCAGAAAGAATTACTTTGTAAATTTGTTTCTTAATGGATACTTAACATATTAAGTTACTCCTTTATTTATCCCTAAGTCTCCACATAGACTTAAAGTTTATTAACTCACTCTGAGCCCCATTATGGTTAACATCGTCATATGTTAATTAAGTGCTGAGTGAAACATTACATCTGATCCGCAGCTGTAGATCCACAGCAATAGTTGAAAAATCTTTAACCTACTTAGCCTTGACAGCAATATACTGGGAAGACACCAGGAAGAGGAAAAACTAACAAAAAAAAGAGAATCCTTAGGAGATTTTATTTTCCAGTGGTAGTCACTTCAATAAAGAATTACTGCAGCTCATGCCTTTAAAAGGACAGTACATTCAACATTATACAAAGAGGCCTATTTATCAAGCCGTCAACTTTGTTGCATTCAACGGCACCAATACGCTCGCCTAACATCGCGGTCGCGGACCTGAATATGATCTCCATATTTATAAAAAAGCCGGGAAAAGCCGAGCCCCAAGTACGGGGCGATGAGCAGCGGACTGTTGTTAACTAGCAGTCATAGATCTTGCTGCTATTCGGCTTTTTACCAACTTTATTTATACCCTGCCACTAAACACCGCTACTATACTAAAATGTTTAACCCCTATCCCCCCGCTCCCGGACCCCACCGCAACTAAATAAATGTATTAACCCCATCCCGACGCTCCAGGACCCCACCGCAAATAAATAAATGTATTAACCGCTATCTCGCCGCTCCCGGACCCCACCACAACTAAATAAATGTATTAACCCCTATCCCGCCGCTCCTGGACCCCACCGCAACTAAATAAATGTATTAACCCCTATCCCGCCGCTCCCGGACCCCACCGCAACTAAATAAAATGTATTAACCCCTATCCCGCCGCTCCTGGACCCCACCGCAACTAAATAAATGTATTAACCCCTAAACCCCTGGCCTCCCACATTACTACCACTTAAACCTATTAACCCCTAAACCTAACAACCCGCTAACTTTACATTAAAATTACCTAATCCCTATCTTATAATAAATTAAAACGTACCTTTAGAATTAAATTAAACTATATTAAACTATTAACTAACCTACCCTAACTATTATACTACAATTACATTAAACTATATTAAATTATTAATTAACCTACCCTAACTATTATATTACAATTACATTAAACTACCAATAAAATTAACTATATTACATATTTAAAAACCTAACCCTACTCAAATTATTTAAATCTACTATTAAAAATGACTAAATTACAAAAAAATAAACGCTAAGTTACAAAAAATAAAAAACACTAAGTAGCAAAAAAAAAAAAAATTTGGAATAGCCAATAGAATGCGAGCTCACCCTATTGACTGATTGCAACAGCCAATAGGATTTTTTCCCCTTTAATTCCTATTGGCTGATAGAATTCTATCAGCCAATCGGAATGTAAGGGAAACTTCATTCTACGTTGACCATCGGAAGAAGAGGATGCTCCGCGCCGGATGTCTTGAAGATGAATCTGCTCCGCTTGGATGGATGAAGATAGAAGATGCCGTCTGGATGAAGACTTCTGCCGGCTTTGATGAGGACTTCAGCCCGCTTAGATGAGGATGGATGTCCGGTCTTCGTAAACTGTAAGTGGATCGTCGGGGGTTAGTGTTAGGTTTATTTAAGGGTTTATTGGGTGGGTTTTATTTTTAGAGTAGGGTCTGGGCAGTAAAAGAGCTAAATGCCCTTTTTAAGGGCAATACCCATACAAATGCCCTTTTCAGGGCAATGGGGAGCTTAGGTTTTTTAGATAGGGTTTTTATTTGGGGGGGTTGGTTGTGTGGGTGGTGGGTTTTACTTGGTGGTGTTTTTTTTGTAACTTAGTGGTTGTCTTTTTAACTTATTTTTTTTTATTTTTTGTAACTTAGCGTTTAATTTTTGTAATTTAGTAATTTTTAATTGTAGATTTAAGTAATTTGAGTAGGGTTAGGTTTTTAAATATGTAATATAGTTAATTGTATTGGTAGTTTAATGTAATTGCAGTATAATAGGGTAGGTTAATTAAAAGTTTAATATAGTTTAATGTAATTTTAGCATAATAGGGTAGGTTAATTAATAGTTTAATATAGTTTATTTTAATTCTAAAGGTAAGTTTCAATTTATTATAAGATAGGGATGAGGTAATTTTAATGTAAAGTTAGCGGGTTGTTAGGTTTAGGGGTTAATAGCTTAATTTAGTTTATGGCGATGTGGGGGGCTGGCGGTTTAGGGGTTAATAGGTTTAGTTAATGGTAGTGATGTGGGATAGGGGTTAATAAGTTTTATTTAGCTTGCAGCGATGTCGGGCGGCAGATTAGGGGTGTTTAGACTTGGGGCTTATGTTAGGGTGTTAGGTGTAAACGTTACTGGTTTTCTACCATAGAAATCAATGGGATGTCTGGCAGCATTGAACATAAGCTTTCGCTGCTTTCAGACTCGCATTGATTCCTATGGCATCAGCGGCCTCCAGGGTGGCGGATTGAAAATCAGGTACACTGGGCCAGAATAGCCACGAGCCTACCTGTTAGAAATTTTTTAACTTGCAAAAGGTGTCAGATAGTGCCGAATTTGTTTTCGGAACATCTGTAATGACGTAAGCATTGATCTGTGTCGGATTGAGACCGGCGGATTGTGTGTTACATCACAAATTTAATTTAACTAGGTTGAAGCAAGCTCGCCACAATTACGCTGCGGAATTCCAGTGTATTTGCGGTTGACGGTTTTATAAATAGGCCTCATACTGTTAGAATATATATAGCAATACTGACGCCATTTTGTCTTTAGTCATCCATTGTAGTTAAAAATGGTTTATTATACGCTTATTATAACAGCTTATTGTGCAGTGAGAAAATAATATGTTGATGTTCTAAGCTGAACACGTTATCTCAATAATTGGTCCAATGGACTTGCTTAGTCCTGGAGCAATGCGCCTAGATATACTTTTATCTAACACTCATCGCTTATTAAAAATACTCCTTAATATTCTTTTTACTGAATTATATTTTAATAAGCTTCTTTTGTTCTAAGCAATACTGGGTAAGATGATGTGACTATGAGTACGTCATTGTTTAACCCTATATACTGTAACCATTGTCTATAAAAGTTTTGTACGCTTGATAATAAACAGAACAGTGATTAGATTTGTCTTGCTGCATGTCTGATTTCTGTGCCCGAGATATCTCGTCAGTTAACCCATTCAGTTCCAGCTGAAGGTGTAGAACACTGCTAAGTGCTAAGTGATACACCCCCCTTAAGATAACGCCTAACAATTCTGGTGTCAGAGCATGGGATTTGCACTGGGTAAGTAGATAAGTGTTTTTTTACTCTGCTTTTCCCTCTGTGAATCTGAACCCAAAGTCTGGATGGCGTTAGTGATATATAAAGGGTTAAAGTCCTTTTAGAAGGGGTTAAACTCCCACAGACAGGTTTGAGTCCTGCCATGAAGCATGGGGTTGCGTAGGTTTGAGTCCTAGCACAGGTTGTAGCGCAATTTTAGAATGAGTTAAAGTCTCACCTTAAAGGGTTAAATTTTATTTTATTGCTGCTATTATTGTGTTGGTAAAATGGGGTCTACTCACAGCAAAATATTGATAATAATGCTGAGATACAGAGAAGTAATACACGTACTTAGATAAAACTGTCAGAGATGTACCATCCAGCGCTGGTTAGAATGCTTTCCGTACCACAAATCATACTCCAAGAGATTTTGCAATTAGAGTTGCAGGTTGTTATTATATTGTCCCTTTTTAATGTCAGGCTGGACAGAAGCATTATACCCTCAGGAAACAAATCCGTTCCTTTGTACAGGATCTCTGTGTGATTGTAACACCCTCCCCCCTCCATATTAAAATGCCTCATCAGCTCCTCCGCCTGCACTGTAGCCCTCACTAGCTGCTTTAAATAATGCACAGAGAAGAGGAGAATGCTATTCCATCTTTAATGTGCACTCCGAAAAGGGAGGGAGACAGGGGATTCCAAGCTGTCAGTAATCACAGCCCTGTAAATTCAGCTAGAAAGTTTTCTCCTGCATTCAGAAATGTTACGGGCACAGAAGGGGGGCCAGTGCTGTGTAAGGAGTATTTGTCTTTGTGATGTTTCACTGTGTCCTGTGTTACGTGTAAAAGGTTTACTACCTGAGGATTTATTATCCTGTCTAAAAATAATTTGTTTATGTCTCAATCTGCTCAGAAATGGCCATTCCTTGCAAATCCGGACACTTTCAGATACATATTAAATTTGGTGGAGTTCATCTTATCGTATTTCTAATCTCTTTGGAATGTTTGAAATATATGTTTTACTGAAAGAGAGAGAACGTTAATAAAATATGTTTTCAGTGTCTTTAAAAAAGTTTGCCGTATGTTAAAATTGCTGATTGTTGGGAGTGAATCTAAGGTATGCAAGTTGATATAAGCTTGTGTGTGTATCTCTGTAAAGCTGACCTTGGTGCATTTTTTAGCTGTGTGTGTGTGTATACCAGCGTTCCTTAATTAAGAAATCTGATGCCGTAATGAAGTATTTTAAAGTGTTATTGTTGTAACTTGATTTTAAAATCATATGTATGTTCTTAATTATGTGTGTTATTAATAGCATTTTTAGTTTTAAGTTATATTTGTTTCATGCAAATAAAGACTTAAGAGAGATTTAATGTGTTTCCACCTGTTGATGCATATAAATATATTGTTTTTGCAAGTGAACTAATTAAGGAATTGGTAAGTGTGATGATGTGTGTGACTTTCGGTCACGTTCTGGTAAATAAAAGAGAGTTTTTGTAACAAGTGATTAATATGTTGTATGGTATGTGCGTAATGTAAGATTCAGACTATACACTGTATGTTATTAAATGTATCTAAAGTATTTGGGTCTGTTGCAAGTAGAGTAATTAATTAGAGTTTTAATATATATTATATACTGTGTAATATTATTTATGCTGTGATGGCTCTCGTTTAAATATATGCAGGTTATGATACAGTAAAGAAGTAGAATTTTAATGGTAAATAATACAAGTTTCCTAATCATGGCTAGGTTATATATATATATATATATATATGTTATATTTGTAATATACATGTTATAAATGGTCAGTCCTTAAAGGGACAGTGCACTGTAAAATTGTGTTTATGTTGATTTTTTTCAATGATTTGTTATTCCAGCTGTGTGGTATAAAAAAGTAGGAGAAATTGTATTTTCAGGTTTATTTGTATATATGAAGTAGTTGCTTTTGTGCTTTTAAATCACAGCCTATTACAATGGGTTAAGTTTCAGGTAATAACATATCTCATTGTCCTTATCTGATATTTGTCTGGAAAACCGGAGCTCAGTGCTTAGACAGAGCAACGGAAAATGTAATTTTATTACTTCTGACCGTGTTAGGCTATTCAATAGATGAGACTCCAGTATATACAATTTTTACTATAAGTGGGTATACCACAGGCTGAATCAGTTATTTCAAATGCCAAAATAGGGGTGAAGGAGCTATTTGTAAACAATTAAATGCACTCCATCAGGTGATATGGATTATTGGGAACAATTTAAAGGGGACATTTTTTGGGTAAACTGTCCTTTTAATCTGTTAGTATAAATTATTATTATTATTATTATTATTCTTTTTAGAAATCTCAATTTGTTATATACAAGTGTTATATTTAGTCAGAGAGCTGCAAAATGTTGAATATCAAATGATATACAAAAATTAAATCAAATAATTGTGTATTTATTAAAATCATGGTTATGTAAAAGTATACCATAGGCTTTTCACAAATTATTTGTGCCAAACATGGGGGTCGATCCGATATAAATCGTCGCCCGCAAAAGCCGGCGACGCCAATATTTGCGCGGATTTGGTATCACATATACGGCGTAACTTAGAAGTTACGCCCGTATATTTCTGCCGTCGCCCGCAGTTTTTTGGGCCATAGGCAGGTATACCAAACCCGCGCAGTTTGGTATCCAATATGCAGCGTAAGGACTTACGTGGCGAAAATGGAGAAAACTTACTCCATTTTCACCTCGCCACAAAAAGCAGCCGTAAGAAGCCTTACGCTGACTATTGGAGCCCCGTAACTCCCTAAACTAACTAGAAAATAAACCTAACACCTAACGCATGCGCAATGTCTATCTCCCTGTCAACCGCGATCTGCTAAAATAAACCTAACACCTAACGCATGCGCAATGTCTATCTCCCTGTCAACCGCGATCTGCTAAAATAAACCTAACACCTAACGCATGCGCAATGTCTATCTCCCTGTCAACCGCGATCCCCCCCCCCCCCGAAATCCCTAATAAAGTTATTACCCCCTAAACCGCCGCTCCCGGACCCCGCCGCCATCTACATAAACTAACCCCCTACTGTGAGCCTCTAAAACCGCCGCCATCTACCTTATCTATCCCCTAATCTGACCCCTTACACCGCCGCCACCTATATAAAAATTATTAACCCCTAATGTAAGCCCCTTACACCGCCGCCATCTCTATTAAAATGATTAACCCCTAATTTAATCTACCTACCCCGCCGCCAGCTATGTTATCTATATTAACCCTAAGTATATTATAGTTAATATAGGTATTACATTATATATATTAACTATATTAACCCTAATTATATTAGGGTTAATATAGTTAATATAGTTACTATAGTATTTATATTAACTATATTAACTCTATCTAACCCTAACTAAATTTATATTAAATTAATCTAATTCATTTATAAACTAAAATATTCCTATTTAAATCTAAATACTTACCTATAAAATAAACCCTAAGATAGCTACAATATAATTAATAATTACATTGTAGCTATGTTAGGGTTAATATTTATTTTACAGGTAAATTGTTAATTATTTTAACTAGGTATAATAGATATTAAATAGTTATTAACTATTTAATATCTACCTAGTTAAAATAATTACCCAATTACCTGTAAAATAAATCCTAACCTAAGTTACAAATACACCTACACTATCAATAAATTAAATAAACTACAAACATCTATCTAAAAATACAATTAAATTAACTAAACTAAATTACAAAAAAAAACAAACACTAAATTACAAAAAATAAAAAAAAGATTACAAGATATTTAAGCTAATTACACCTATTCTAAGCCCCCTAATAAAATAATAAACCCCCAAAATAAAAAAAATTCCCTGCCCTATTCTAAATTCAACAAATTTCAAAGCTCTTTACCTTACCAGCCCTTAAAAGGGCCTTTTGTGGGGCATGCCCCAAAGAATTCAGCTCTTTTGCATACAACAAATACAATACCCCCCCCCATTACAACCCACCACCCACATACCCCTATTCTAAACCCACCCAAACCCCCCTTAAAAAAGCCTAACACTACCCCCCTGAAGATCTCCCTACCTTGTCTTCACCACACCGGGCCGAACTCCTGATCCGATCCGGGCGATGTCTTCCTCCAAGCGGCAAAGAAGAATTCTTCCTCCGGCGATGTCATCCTCCAAGCGGCAAAGAAGAATTCTTCCTCCGGCGACGTCTTCCTCCAAGCGGCAGCAAAGTCTTCATTCTTCCGGCGACATCTTCAATCTTCTTTCTTCGCTCCGCCGCCGCGGAGCATCCATCCCGGCTGACTGCTGAACTTGGAATGAGGTAACTTTAAATGACGTCATCCAAGATGGCGTCCGCCGAATTCCGATTGGCTGATAGGATTCTATCAGCCAATCGGAATTAAGTTAAAAAAATCTGATTGGCTGATTGAATCAGCCAATCAGATTCAAGTTCAATCCGATTGGCTGATCCAATCAGCCAATCAGATTGAGCTCGCATTCTATTGGCTGTTCCGATCAGCCAATAGAATGCAAGCTCAATCTGATTGGCTGATTGGATCAGCCAATCGGATTGAACTTGAATCTGATTGGCTGATTCAATCAGCCAATCAGATTTTTTTAACTTAATTCCGATTGGCTGATAGAATCCTATCAGCCAATCGGAATTCGGCGGACGCCATCTTGGATGACGTCATTTAAAGGTACCTCATTCCAAGTTCAGCAGTCGGCCGGGATGGATGCTCCGCGGCGGCGGAGCGAAGAAAGAAGATTGAAGATGCCGCCGGAAGAATGAAGACTTTGCTGCCGCTTGGAGGAAGACGTCGCCGGAGGAAGAATTCTTCTTTGCCGCTTGGAGGATGACATCGCCGGAGGAAGAATTCTTCTTTGCCGCTTGGAGGAAGACATCGCCCGGATCGGATCAGGAGTTCGGCCCGGTGTGGTGAAGACAAGGTAGGGAGATCTTCAGGGGGGTAGTGTTAGGCTTTTTTAAGGGGGGTTTGGGTGGGTTTAGAATAGGGGTATGTGGGTGGTGGGTTGTAATGGGGGGGGGGTATTGTATTTGTTGTATGCAAAAGAGCTGAATTCTTTGGGGCATGCCCCACAAAAGGCCCTTTTAAGGGCTGGTAAGGTAAAGAGCTTTGAAATTTGTTGAATTTAGAATAGGGCAGGGAATTTTTTTTATTTTGGGGGTTTATTATTTTATTAGGGGGCTTAGAATAGGTGTAATTAGCTTAAATATCTTGTAATCTTTTTTTTATTTTTTGTAATTTAGTGTTTGTTTTTTTTTGTAATTTAGTTTAGTTAATTTAATTGTATTTTTAGATAGATGTTTGTAGTTTATTTAATTTATTGATAGTGTAGGTGTATTTGTAACTTAGGTTAGGATTTATTTTACAGGTAATTGGGTAATTATTTTAACTAGGTAGATATTAAATAGTTAATAACTATTTAATATCTATTATACCTAGTTAAAATAATTAACAATTTACCTGTAAAATAAATATTAACCCTAACATTGCTACAATGTAATTATTAATTATATTGTAGCTATCTTAGTTTATAAATGAATTAGATTAATTTAATATAAATTTAGTTAGGGTTAGATAGAGTTAATATAGTTAATATAAATACTATAGTAACTATATTAACTATATTAACCCTAATATAATTAGGGTTAATATAGTTAATATATATAATGTAATACCTATATTAACTATAATATACTTAGGGTTAATATAGATAATATAGCTGGCGGCGGGGTAGGTAGATTAAATTAGGGGTTAATCATTTTAATAGAGATGGCGGCGGTGTAAGGGGCTTACATTAGGGGTTAATAATTTTAATATAGATGGCGGCGGTGTTAGGGGCTCACTTTAGGGGGTTATAGATATAATATAGCTGGCGGCGGGGTACGGGAGCGGCGGTTTAGGGGTTAATAACTTTATTAGGTTGCGGCGGGGTAAAGGAGCGGCGGTTTAGGGGTTAATAGCTTTTTTATTGTTAGGCTAGTGAGGGGGGATAGCGGATAGAGGGTTAGACAGTGCGGGCTATGTTAGGGAAGCGTGTTAGACAGTGCGGGCTATGTTAATGAGGCGTGTTAGACAGTGCGGGTGTTTTAAACTTTAGTCAGGTTTTATAGGCGCCGGCAGTTTCTAATGTGCCGCAAGTCACTGGCGACGCCAGAAATTTGTACTTACGCAGATTTCTGGACATCGCTGGTTTGTGAGACTTACGGCACGTTAGCATCTGACGGCGACCTATATGGGATGGCTCGAGTTGCGAGCTGAAACTGCGGGCGACGCCGGTTCCCTCGCTTGCGCCGCAAACTGCGATCGATATCGGATCGCGCCCATGATTTATTTAACAGTAGGTTTTCACTGTGGATGCAAGCAGGGGCCATATAGAATAGTGACTGTGCCATTATTATCTGACCTTTTACAGAGTATAATAATGTGTGTTCCTTTGTAAATTTATGGTTAGGGATTTTATTTGTAAATGTGCAACTAGAGTTTATTGATCTTCTGAAGTGATTGCATTATTAGCGTGATCTCCTAGTATTGTGCATGGTAGAATTTGCAAAACCAGGACATAGAAGGTTGTTATAGGATTTTTATTATTTGTAGTATTTTGCTAGAATGTAGTATTTTTCAGTACTGTGTTTCAGTGAATGTAAGTATATGTGTTGAATTTCAAGTTGATTGTGGTTGTTAAAAGTTTGTGCCGACTGTTAATGTTTTGTTTTGTGTAATGGACAGTTGGTTTTAAGTGTTTTCTAAGAAAATGTTATGTTTTTATTTCTAGTGAATGTGTGTGGAAGGGTGCTGTATGAATGGAATATTGAGGTGTATTTGATTTTGCCTGATTTTAAGAATAGTACAGGTAGCCCTCAGTTTACGCCGGGGTTAGGTTCCAGAAGGAATGGTTGTAAATCAAAACTGTTGTAAATTGAAACCCAGTTCATAATGTAAGTCAATGGGAAGTGAGGGAGATAGGTTCCAGGCCCCTCTCAAAATTGTCATAAGTAACACCTAATACATTATTTTAAAAGCTTTGAAATGAAGACTTTAAATGCTAAACAACATTGTAAACCTAATAAAATAATCACACAACACAGAATAAATAATTAAACTAAGTTAAATGAACAAAAACATTTGCTAAACAGCATTATAAACCTAATAAAATAATCACACAACACAGACTTCACTTGCCTTTTTCTGCAAACAGTTCTTTCTATGCATTCCAATCTGGACTGATTTATAGACAGGAAGATCTTGTTCCTTTGAAATCTGCTCGATAGCTCAGGTCTGGTTAAACTGATTAATTTCATCTTGCTTGGCTTTGCTGCAACACAAGTGGACAGCTCCACCTACTGGCTATTTTAATAAATGCACTGCTTCTCAATACTTTTCAATAGTAGTCACATGACTGGAAAAAAAGGTTGTTATTCTGAAACGGGGTAAATTGAACCGTTGTAAAACGAGGGCCACCTGTATACTACTTCTTTTAGGAGTGCATGGATTGTCTTTTAGTTTGCTGTTATATTGTGTTTGCGTGACAAATAGGCCTCTATCTATCAAGCCGTCAACCGCAAATACACTGGAATTCCGCAGCGTATTTGTGGCGAGGCTGATTCGCCATAGTTATCAAGCCCTACAGACCAGCAAAAGTAGAATCTAGTGACGTAAAATACGATCCGCCGGACTCAGTCAGACACAGATCGATGCTTACATCACTACAAATGTTCCGAATGCAAGTTCGGCGCAATCTGACTACTTTTGGAACTTATCAAAGAACAACCAGGTACGCTCGCCACTATTCCGGCCCAGTGTACCTGGCCTGAAGGCGGCGGATCCCATAGGAATCAATGGGAGTCTGACAGCAGGGAGAGCTCATGTTCGCTGCTGCCCGATATCCCATTGATTTCTATAGGAAGTGTCTGCACCTAACATGTACCCCGAGTCTAAACACCCCTAATCTGCCCCCCCTACACCGCCGCCACCTACTTTATACTTATTAACCCCTAAACCGCCGCAACTATAATACATTTATTAACCCCTAAACCGCCGCTCCCGGACCCCGCTGCCACCTACATTATACCTATTAACCCCTAATCTGCCGTCCCCTACACCGCCGCCACCTACATAAAGTTATTAACCCCTATCCTGCCGATCTCGTACCCCGCCGCAAATAAAATAATTTAAAAAAACTTAAATATTATTTAATTAATCTAAATAAATATTCCTATAATTAAAAAAATTAATCCTATTTAAAACTAAATACTTACCTATAAAATAAACCCTAAGCTACAATATAACTAATAGTTACATTGTAGCTAGCTTAGGGTTTATTTTTATTTTACAGGCAAGTTTGTATTTATCTTAACTAGGTACAATAGCTATTAAATAGTTATTAACTATTTACCTAGCTAAAATAAATACAAAATTACCTGTAAAATAAATCATAACCTAAGTTACAATTACACCTAACACTACACTATAATTAAATAAATTAAATTAATTAAATACAATTACCTACAATTAAATAAAAAATAACTAAAATTAACTAAAGTACAAAAAAAACCAACCTCTAAATTACAGAAAATAAAAAAAATTACAAGAAGTTTAAACTAATTACACCTAATCTAAGCCCCCTAATAAAATAAAAAAGCCCCCCAAAATAATAAAATTCCCTTCCCTAAACTAAATTACAAATAGCCCTTAAAAGGGCATTTTGCGGGGCATTGCCCCAAAGTAATAAGCTCTTTTACCTGTAAAAAAAGGAAATACACCCCCCAACATTAAAACCCACCACCCACACACCCAACCCTACTCTAAAACCCACCCAAACCCCCCTTAAAAAAACCTAACACTACCCCATTGAAGATCACCCTACTTTGAGCCGTCTTCACCCAGCCGGGCCAAAGTCCTCAACGAATCCGGGCAAAGTGGTCCTCCAGATGGGCAGAAGTCTTCATCCAATCCGGCCAGAAGAGGTCCTCCAGATGGGCAGAAATCTTCATCCAAGCAGCATCTTCTATCTTCTTCCATCCGGCGAGGAGTGGCACCATCTTGAAGACATCTGACGCTGAGCATCCATCGATCCCGACGACTAAACGAAGAATGACGATTCCTTTAAATGACGTCATCCAAGATGGCGTCCCTTGAATTCAGATTGGCTGATAGGATTCTATCAGCCAATCGGAATTAAGGTAGGAAAAATCCGATTGGCTGATAAAATCAGCCATTCGGATTGAAGTTCAATCCGATTGGCTGATCCAATCAGCCAATAGGATTAACCTCGCATTCTATTGGCTGTTCCAATCAGCCAATAGAATGCGAGGTCAATCCGATTGGCTGATTTCATCAGCCAATCGGATTTTTCCTACCTTAATTCCAATTGGCTGATAGAATCCTATCAGCCAATCGGAATTCAAGGGACGCCATCTTGGATGACATCATTTAAAGGAATTGTCATTCTTCGTTTAGTTGTCAGGATCGATGGATGCTCCGCATCGGATGTCTTCAAGATGGTGCCGCTCCTCGCCGGATGGAAGAAGATAGAAGATGCTGCTTGGATGAAGATTTCTGCCCATCTGGAGGACCTCTTCTGGCCGGATTGGATGAAGACTTCTGCCCATCTGGAGGACCACTTTGCTCGGATCCGTTGAGGACTTAGGGCCGGCTGGATGAAGATGGCTCAAGGTAGGGTGATCTTCAATGGGGTAGTGTTAGGTTTTTTTAAGGGGGGTTTGGGTGGGTTTTAGAGTAAGGTTGGGTGTGTGGCTGGTGGGTTTTAATGTTGGGGGGTGTATTTCTTTTTTTTACAGGTAAAAGAGCTGATTACTTTGGGGCAATGCCCCGCAAAAGGCCCTTTTAAGGGCTATTTGTAATTTAGTATAGGGTAGGGAATTTTATTATTTTGGGGGGCTTTTTTATTTTATTAGGGGGCTTAGATAAGGTGTAATTAGTTTAAACTTCTTGTAATTTTTTTTGTAATTTAGAGTTTGCTTTTTTTTGTACTTTAGTTAATTTTAGTTATTTTTATTTAATTGTAGGTAATTGTATTTAATTAATTTAATTTATTTAATGGTAGTATAGTGTTAGGTGTAATTGTAACTTAGGTTAGGTTTTATTTTACAGGTATATTTGTATTTATTTTAACTAGGTAGCTATTAAATAGTTAATAACTATTTAATAACTATTGTACCTAGTTAAAATAAATACAAACTTGTCTGTAAAATAAAAATAAACCCTAAAATAGCTACAATGTAACTATTAGTTATATTGTAGCTATCTTAGGGTTTATTTTATAGGTAAGTATTTAGTTTTAAATAGGAATAATTTATTTAATTATAGGAATATTTATTTAGATTAATTTAAATAATATTTAAGTTAGGGGGTGTTAGGGTTAGACTTAGGTTTAGAGGTTAATAGATATAATTTAGGTAGCGGCGGTGTAGGGGGGGCAGATTAGCGGTTAATAAATATAATGTAGGTGGCGGTGGGCTCCGGGAGCGACGGTTTAGGGGTTAAACATTTTATTTCGTTGCGGCGGGGTCCGGGATCGGCAAGATAGGGGTTAATAACTTTATGTAGGTGGCGGCGGTATAGGGGGTGGAAAATTAGGGGTTAATAGGTATAATGTAGGTGGCGGCGGGGTCCGTGAGCGGCGGTTTAGGGGTTCATATATGTATTATAGTTGCGGCGGGGTCCGGGAGCGGCGGTTTAGGGGTTAATATATTTATTATAGTTGCGGCGGCGTCCAGGAGCGGCGATTTAGGGGTTAATAAGTTTATTTAGGTGCGGGGGGCTCCGGGAGCGGCTGTTTAGGGGGTAAAACAGTATAGTTTACTGTGGGTGCTTAGTGACAGGCTAGCAAGAAAGCTGTGAATAAGCCGATGAGCAGCGAGATGGGTTGATAACAGGTTGATAACTAGAGGCCATAGGGTGTTTCATGCGAACAAAGGGATGAATATTGATGAGTATACTTTATGTGTTTTGGGTGATTGTTTTAAGTAAGAAAATGAAACTAAAATGTTTTTTTCGTTGTTATCAACACAATATTTGTATTTGCAGGATGAGATCATGAAGCTGTATTCAGAAAGTAAAAACACTAACTAAATTATTTTTGAGTTTTTCATATTTAGGTAAATCTGTACAGCTAAAATTCCATAGTGCACTCTCCAAAAGATTGAAGATTTAATGCAAAAAAACCTTTTAAACAAAGAGATGCCTGATGCCTAGGTGAAGGAAAGAAAAAGAAGATAAAATACCTTTTGTTAAGTTTGTTTTAACCACCATACTGCAGTAAAAGTTGCTGAACTATCTTTTGGATCTATTCTTTGCTTTGCACGCTGGTACCAGCCCCAGAACTGGACTATGGGTAATTTATGACTGTTTCCTATGATGTGTGTCTTCAGAACATAAAGACTATCCTTCTCTTGACTGTGCCTTGCCTGTTGGAATTGATGACCTGTTACGCTGTTACAGAGTCATCCACAGCTAAATTAGGGGAGTATTGTTTTGACATGTTTACTTATATTTCTTGTTTTATATTTTCTTGTAATTGTGTTATTTTTATTGATCATATTAGTTATAAGAAGTAATATAGCTTTGTCTGCAGAAAAGTATGCCTTATTTGTATTAGTACACATTGTAGTTTATGTACTTAAAAAAGTAACCCTCTAGAAAAGTGTAACTCTAAACCTTGCAGTATTGTAACCTTTTGAATGGCCCACTGAGTATAAAGAATATGTTTGCACCTTTATAGTTTAAAGAAAATGCTGCAATATCCCAGAATATTCAAGACCCTTCACCATTGTAGAACACAAAAGGTTCACCCATGTTTCTATACCGCCCCTCAATATTTAAGCAAAGAAGGGATATATATGTCATGCGGTGGAGAAGGGTATGAGAATATGAAGTTTTTGTAGGAATTTCCCATTGTAATGATTCCTTAGTATATTATCAAACTACTTGAAACAAAGAGAGTGAGGACACATTTCAGCTAGAAATTTATATCAATTATACAGAGAAATATGAGTTCTGGGAGTAGTATAATTATAGTGATATTGATGGTATATTTTCTACCTACAATGGCTCTTATTGGATCTGTGTTATGAAAGCAAATTTATTTTTTTTCCCTTTATTAACTGGTATGGTATCTGCAATTTGAGTTTTGCAATTTCAGGTGTTTGGCAGCAAAAGGAATTATCTTGCCATAAAGATGTGTTTACCTTTAAAAAGATTTTGTAGTTTTAATAATGTTATGATTGTATTCTTTCCTCATATAGGAGTGCGAGAGAATTTAGTTGCATAAAGTAATTATGAAATTAGTAGTGTCAGATGAGACAGCGGATTCTATTAAGATTATATTTGGAGAATTATAAACATTACATATAGTAGCTTTGCAGAATAAAGCAACACTAGATTTTTTTTTTTAGTAGTTCAAAGAGAAAGTGTAAAGAAATTAATTTGAAAGAAAATATTTTTATTGACTGTTTAAATTTAAATTTTTGTTGCAGGGCAGGCCTTAGCACAAGTTACTTAGCATAGCCATACAGCCTCTTGATGAAGTCTATCAGTTTTCACTTGCTCAGTATTCATGTTTAAGGTATCATTTTAATTGTATAGAGAAGCTGTGAGTTATTCTCTGTAAAAAAATAATCAATGTATTTGGTTTGTATTATATATCCACAATGTTTTCCTGGTTTTCAATGACATAGGATAAGTTAAGCTATTAAAGGAAATGGTGATGCTTACAAAAAGGTGGAAGACGTTTTGTTGGACATAATTGTGATTGTATCAGGGTGTGTGCTCATCTTGTGCTGTTTTGTTTCCTTTTTAGACTCCTTCTGACTCGAGAGTCTGCTTGCTATGGGGATCCGCCTATTTCCCTTGTCTATCCCATGAACACAACATCGTACTTCCAGCATCTACCTGCAGAAGAACACTGGATAAGCACCCCTACTGCAAATTGACTATGGTATTGAAGCAGAGTGTCTGAGGGAGGTGGAGCTCTAAGAGGACAAAGACTGTTCTTAAAGTGATCAGAGGCCACCCAGAGATAATTGTGCTGTTCCCATGTCATGCTGCACTGTGGAGAGTGTACAGAGCAGGAAACTGTCGATGCTATTTGGGGATGCTAGCTATGCAGGTTGAGGAATAAAGATGCAGAGTTATTTGGGGGTAGATAGGGGGCTCGTTGGGTCTTTGTGCAGATAGACCAGTAGTTTGGGGATGCTGGGAGGTAGACGGAGAGCATTGGAAAGACCTATCTGCAGTGACAAATTGTGACCTATTAACCTATTCAGTTTTTAAATTTTGTCTATACTGTATATATAGCAGGAAATGTGAATACATTTCTCTACAGTATTCTCATATAGATTCATAATATACCATAGTATTAGGTTTATATTACTGTTAATAGATTTACTAATTTTCTGTGCCTTTTATAAAGTTGTTCAACTTTCATAGTATGTTATTCTGTTAGAATAAAAGGGTAGAATGTTAGAATATATATAGCAATACTGACGCCATTTTGTCTTTATTCATCCATTTTGGTTAAAATGGTTTATTATAAGCTTATTATAACAGCTTATTATACTGTGAGAAAATATTATTATATAACTAAAAAGACCTAGGAGCAGAAAACAACACCCTATAGAATTTGAGCATTGAGCATATTTCACAAAAGCAAGATGTCATGCCTATAGTCAGTAAACATATGGGGAAAGCCCAAGAAACACATTTAAAACCACGATTCTATGATCAGAGTGTTCCATCCTGGGTAGAAAATATCAGTATTGGTACCAACAGTACAGAAAAAAAATCTTGGCTATTTGTCAGGTCCCATATGAGGTAATTGAAAAGTTGTGGGATTTTAGCTAACACACAGCTAGATTACGAGTTTTGCGTTATGAGTGAAAAAGCATTGTTATGCTTCCTAACGCTGCTATTATAGTCTTGTAGGTATAGGTCCAATCAGCCAATAGGATTGAGCTCTCAAGTCTAACCCCCCCTAACTTAAATATAATTTTAAATAAATCTAAATAAAATTACTATTATTAAATAAATTATTCCTATTTAAAACTAAATACTTACCTGTAAAATAAACCCTAAGCTAGCTACAATATAACTAATAGTTACATTGTAGCTATCTCAGGATTTATTTTTATTTTACAGGCAAGTTTGTATTTATTTTAACTAGGTACAATAGTTATTAAATAGTTATAAAACTATTTAATAACTACCTAGCTAAAATAAGTACAGATTTACCTGTAAAATAAACCCTAACCTAAGTTACAATTACACCTAACACTACACTATAATTAAATTAATTACCTAAACTAACTACAATTAAATACAATTAAATTAAATAAACTAAAGTATGAAACTCCCCCCCACTAAATTACAAAAATTAATAAAATAATTACAAGAATTTTAAACTAATTACACTTACTCAAATCCCCCTAATAAAATAAAAAGCGCCCCAAAATAAAAAAAATCCCTAACCTATACTAAATTACAAATAGCCCTTAAAAGGGCCTTTTGCGGGGCATTGCCCCAAAGTAATCAACTCTTTTACCTGTAAAAAAAAAAAATACAAACTACCCCCCCAACAGTAAAACCCACCACCCACACACCCAACCCTACTCTAAAACCCACCCAATCCCCCCTTAATAAAACCTAACACTAACCCCTTGAAGATCACCCTACCTTGAGACGTCTTCACCCAACCGGGCAGAAGTGGTCCTCCAGAGGGGCAGAAGTCTTCATCTGATCCGGGCAGAAGAGGACCTCCAGACGGGCAGAAGTCTTCATCCAGGCGGCATCTTCTATCTTCATCCATCCGGAGCGGGTCCATCTTCAAACCAGCCGACGCGGAGCATCCTCTTCCAACGACATCCAACTGAAGAATGAAGGTTCCTTTAAATGACGTCATCCAAGATGGCGTCCCTTGAATTCCGATTGGCTGATAGGATTCTATAAGCCAATCGGAATTAAGGTAGGAAAAATCCTATTGGCTGATGCAATCAGCCAATAGGATTGAAGTTCAATCCTATTGGCTTATCCAATCAGCCAATAGGATTGAGCTCGCATTCTATTGGCTGTTCCAATCTGATTGCATCAGCCAATAGGATTTTTCCTACCTTAATTCCGATTGGCTTATAGAATCCTATCAGCCAATCGGAATTCAAGGGACGCCATCTTGGATGAAGTCATTTAAAGGAACCTTCATTCTTCAGTTGGATGTCGTTGGAAGAGGATGCCTTGCGTTGGCTGGTTTGAAGATGGACCCGCTCCGGATGGATGAAGATAGAAGATGCCGTCTGGATGAAGACTTCTGCCCGTCTAGAGGTTCTCTTTTGCCCGGATAGGATGAAGACTTCTGCCCCTCTGGAGGACCACTTCTGCCCGGTTGGGTGAAGATGTCTCAAGGTAGGGTGATCTACAAGGGGGTAGTGTTAGGTTTTATTAAGGGGGATTGGGTGGGTTTTAGAGTAGGGTTGGGTGTGTGGGTGGTGGGTTTTAATGTTGGGGGGGTATCGTATTTTTTTTACAGGTAAAAGAGATGATTACTTTGGGGCAATGCCCCGCAAAAGGCCCTTTTAAGGGCTATTTGTAATTTAGTATAGGGTAGGGATTTTTTTATTTTGGGGGGCTTTTTTATTTTATTAGGGGGATTAGAGTAGGTGTAATTAGTTTAAAATTCTTGTAATCATTTTATTATTTTTTGTAATTTAGTGTTTTTTTCCGTACTTTAGTTTATTTAATTTAATTGTATTTAATTGTAGTTAGTTTAGGTAATTAATTTAATTATAGTGTAGTGTTAGGTGTAATTGTAACTTAGGTTAGGGTTTATTTTAAGGTAAATTTGTACTTATTTTAACTAGGTAGTTATTAAATAGTTAATAACTATCTAATAACTATTGTACCTAGTTAAAATAAATACAAAGTTGCCTGTAAAATAAAAATAAACCTTGAGATAGCTACAATGTAACTATTAGTTATATTGTAGCTAGCTTAGGGTTTATTTTATAGGTAAGTATTTAGTTTTAAATAGGAATAATTTAGTTAATTGTAGTAATTTTATTTAGCTTTATTTAAAATTATATTTAAATTAGGGGGTGTTAGGGTTAGACTTAGGTTTAGGGGTTAATATATTTATTATAGTGGCAGCGACGTTGGGGGCGGCAGATTAGGGGTTAATAAGTGTAGTTAGGGTGCAGCGACATTGGGGGCGACTGATTAGGGGTAAATAAATATAATGTAGGGTTCGGCGATGTTGGGGGCAGCAAATTAGGGGTTCATAAGTATAATGTAGGTGGCGGCGGTGTCCGGAGCGGCAGATTAGGGGTTAATAATATAATGTAGGTGTCGGCGATGTCGGGGACGGCAGATTAGGGGTTAATAAGTATAAGATTAGGGGTGTTTAGACTCGGGGTTCATGTTAGGGTGTTAGGTGTAGACATACATTTACTTTCCCCATAGGGATCAATGGGGCTGCGTTAGGAGCTGAACGCTGCTTTTTTGCAGGTGTTAGGTTTCTTTTCAGCCTATTCTGCCCCATTGATTCCTATGGGGAAATCGTGCATGAGCACGTTTAGCCAGCTCACCGCTAACGTAAGCAACGCTGGTATTGAGGTGAGATGTGGAGCTAAATTTTGCTCTCCGCTCACTTTTTTGAGGCTAACGCTGGGTTTAAAAAAACCTGTAATACCAGCGTTGTTTGTAGGGGAGCGGTGAGCATAAACTGAGCGTTAGCACCGCACCCCTGTTACCCCAAAACTTGTAATCTAGGTGTAAAACTTTATACTTATATCTTCAAAATTAAATAGTGATACTAAACCCATTTTTTTTCTTTCATGATTCAGATAGAGCATGCAATTTTAACCCCTTAATGATAACTGACGTACCAGGTACATCATGCAAAAACTAACTGTTAATGACAATAGACGTACCTGGTACGTCAGTTGTCTTACAGAGTGCTGGAAGCGATCACAATCACTTCCAGCAGCTCTCAGGGTATTGCAGTGATGCCTCGATATGGAGGCATCCTGCAATACCTTTTAACAAGCCTCCGATGCAGAGAGAGCCACTCTGTGGCCCTCTCTGCACCGGTAACGATGGTGCTGTTTTCCGGGGGGAAGTGTAGCAAGGAGGCGGCTCATCGCTACCCGGCATCCGGTTCCTGTAAATGCAATGTGCACACCGGGTGCCGGGAGCGTGCGGGGGGCCCTGCGGGGGCGCGCGTGCACAGGGGTGCGCGCGCGCACATTAGCCACTGACACCAATGGAAAAAAGTTAAAAAATTAAAAGTTCAAAATAAAAAGTTCAAAACATTTAAAAAAAATAAAATATAAAAGGATCTGGGAGGGGGGGGGTTACACTACAGAATAGTTTGAAAATACTGTTTTTGGGGGCAAATTGGGTACTGGCAGACAGCTGCCAGTACCCAAGATGGCGGCAATTAAGTAGCAGGGAGGGTTATAGAGCTGTTTGGTGGGGGATCAGGGAGGTTGGGGGCTAAGGCAGGGCTCCAAAAGATGCATTTTGTGCTCATCTAGTAACAGTTAATTTTTCAGAGGAATTTATAACATAGAATGATGCTTCTGATATGGATTTGGGCCAGTCATTTTATAAGAGTACCAGGGTTAAATACATATTTTTCTTAATATAAAATTAAACCCCCAAGAGAAGAATTACTCCATAACAGAGAAGGAATGCCCTAGATGGGTCTAAAGCTCTTTTTACCCTATTTGTACTGTGGAACAGGTATTTTGCAGGGCAGTTGATGGCCAGGGTGCATTCTTTAATGTCCATGGCTGCTCACCCCTTTGAGTGTGAGCTGTTGGGGATGTGTGACAGAAATTCAGTAATATATTCCATTACTGGTGAAGGTCCAGGCAAGCTTGGGCACATGGCTACCATGATAATACCATGATAATAACGTTATTATGGTCTGCCAACATGCTTGTATACATTTGATATTATTTTGTAATTCCCAATAGTCTTGTATATACAATAATCACTGTAGTGTGACATGTAGCCTTTTCACACCGTCTTGTGGCAGCGAATAAGCTAAAGATTGCTAATATTAACCTATGCAGAGACAAACAAAGAAAAAGGAAGTGTGGCTTGTGTAAGTTGCTATTTAAATATTAATTTGAATAAGTTCCAAATAAAGAAGTTGTATAATTAAAAATGACAAGTTTTAGTAACCGTAATGTCACATTTTTATATTTTGCATATAATTCCTGATTTTGGATACTGAAAATAGTACAAATAATTTCCCCGTACAAAACCCACAAGCTCAGCATGAGCGCAAAGTCCTGGGAATCTCATTTACAATCTCTTTGCAGTTTTTTTTACTTATGTATCAGTTATTGTGTTAGTTGTATACAGTTATGTACAATAGATGTCAAAATCAGCTAATTTCAGCTTTAAATTCCTTACTTGAGCTGCCTTTATGCAGCTACCATACAAAATAAAAATCTGTTGTATGGCAGTTGCATAAAGACAGCTCAGAGTACTTCCATGATAAATTGGCTTTTGTAGCATCTCATATAGTTTTATGTTATGCTAAGATGATGCACACCAAATGCACAATATCCTAGTTTATGGTCCTTGTCCAGTAATATGACAACAGTACTGCATACATAATATAATATAGCATATCTGGCTTAACCTTACAGTGGGTATTGAAAGGAATCACCCCCTTGAAAATAATCACATTTTGTTGCTTTGCAGCATGAAATAAAGACAAACACAGTTTTTGTTTATCCAGTTGTAATTACTCAGTGCAACATATAACATCCAAGTGAAAGATATAACACCAACATGTCAGGCAAAAATAAAGACAATTTAAAAACAGAATAACTGAGTTGAAAAAGGATCACCACCTCCTAAAATTACTTGTAAACTCAATCAGCTGTAGCTAATCACCTTCTAAATGGCACAAACAAAGCCATTTGACCTATCAATTAGCTCAGCATGAAAAGAGCTTTCCTGGAGCATCTCAGTCCCTGGGAGTGCAACTGAAGCAAACAATCAACTATGGGTGGCAAGGCACTGTCAAAAGATATCTGGGACAGGCACAAGTCAGGAGATGGATACAAGAAAATATCAAAGGCTTTATCAATGCCTAGAAGCACAGTGAAGTCTATTATTAAGAAGTGAAAGGTATTTGGTACAACACAGACCCTCTCTGGAACAGAATGTTGCTACAAACTGGATGAAAGAGCCAGGAGGAAACTGGTCAGAGAGGCTACCAAGAGGCCCACAGCAACTCTGAAGCAGTTGCAGGAATTTATGACAGAGTGGTCATTGTGTGCATGTGACAGCAATATCACAAATTCTCCACAAATCTGGCTTGTATGGGAGGGTTGCAAGAAAAAAAGCTATTCCTCAAGAAAGGCCAGATGCAGTCACGACTGAGCTTTGCCATAACACACCTAGGAGATTCTGAGGCCACATGGAAAAAGGTGTTATGGTCAGATGAGACTAAAATTGAATTATTTAGCCTCAACACAATACAATGGGGGGTAGTTATCAACGTGTCTACTTTACCTGCCTTCACCGGTTCAATACGCCCGCCTAAGCTCGCCTACCATCGCCGCCGCGGACCTGCAAAATTTTGCCTAAGTTATCAAAAAAGCTGTCAAAAAGCCGCGCACCAAGTACGGGGCGATGAGCAGCGGACTGTGAGAGTTATCACTCATCCGATCTCGCTGCTCTTCGGCTTTTTGACAGCTTTCTTGCTAGCCTGTCACTAAGCACCCACACTAAACTACACTGTTCTACCCCCTAAACCGGCGTCCCCGGAGCCCCACGCAACTAAATAAAGTTATTAACCCCTAAACCGCCGCTCCTAGACCCCGACGCAACTCTTATAAATGTATTAACCCCTAAACCGCCACCTAGTAACCCCTATCCTGCCCCTCCTATACCGCCACCCTCTATAATAAACTTATTAACCCCTATCCTGCCGATCCCGGACCTCGCCGCAACTAAATAAATAGTTTAACCCCTAAACCTCCGCTCCCGGAACCCGCCGTAACCTATATTAAACTTATTAACCCCTAATCTGCCCCCTACACCTATAATACATTTATTAACCCCTATCCTGCCCCCCCTACACCGTCGCCACCTATAATAAATTTATTAACCCCTATCCTGCCCCCCCCTACACCGCCGCCACTGTAATAAAATTATTAACCCCTAAACCTAAGTCTAACCGTAACACCCCAACTTAAATATTAATTAAATAAATCTAAATAATATTTCTATTATTAACTAAATTAATCCTATTTAAAACTAAATACTTACCTTTAAAATAAACCCTAATATAGCTACAATATAAATAATAATTATATTGTAGCTATCTTAGGATTTATATTTATTTTACAAGCAAATTTCAATTTATTTTAACTAGGTACAATAGCTATTAAATAGTTATTAACTATTTAATAGCTACCTAGCAAAAATAAAGAGAAAATTACCTGTAAAATAAAAACTAACCTAAGTTACAATTACACCTAACACTACACTATCATTAAATAAATTATTCCTATTTAAAACTAAATACTTACCTATAAAATAAACCCTACGATAGCTACAATGTAATTAATAATTACATTGTAGCAATTTTAGGATTTATATTTATTTTACAGGTAACTTTGTATTTATTTTAGCTAGTTAGAATAGTTATAAATAATTATTAACTATTTAATAACTACCTAGCTAAAAGAAATACCAAATTACCTATAAAATAAATCCTAACCTAAGTTACAATTAAACCTAACACTACACTATCATTACATTAATTAAATAAATTAACTACAAATAACTACAATTAAATACAATTACATAAACTAACTAAAGTACAAAAAATAAAAAAAGCTAAGTTACAAAAAATAAAAAAAATAAGTTACAAACATTTAAAAAATGTTACAACAATTTTAAGCTAATTACACCTAATCTAAGCCCCCTAATAAAATTGCAAAGCCCCCCAAAATAAAAAAATGCCCTACCCTATTCTAAATTTAAAAAGTTCAAAGCTCTTTTACCTTACCAGCCCTTAAAAGGGCTTTTTGCGGGGCATGCCCCAAAGAATTCTACTCTTTTGCCTGCAAAAGAAAAATACAACCCCCCCAACATTAAAACCCACCACCCACATACCCCTAATCTAACCCAAACCCCCCTTAAATAAACCTAACACTACCCCCCTGAAGATCATCCTACCTTGAGTTGTCTTCAGCCAGCCGACCCACCGATGAAACCGAAGAGGAGATCCGGAGCGGCAGAAGTGATCCTCCAAGGGGCGCTGAAGAAGTCTTCCATCCGATGAAGTCATCATCCAGGCGGCGCTGAAGAAGTCTTCCATCCGGGCGATGTCATCTTCCAAGCGACGCTGAAGAAGTCTTCCATCCGGGCGATGTCATCTTCCAAGCGGGGTCTTCAATCTTCTTTCTTCAGGATCCATCTTCATCCCGCCGACGCAGAACATCCTTCTTCCCCGACGGACTAAAGACGAATGAAGGCTCCTTTAAGGGACGTCATCCAAGATGGCGTCCCTTCAATTCTGATTGGCTGATAGGATTCTATCAGCCAATAGGAATTAAGGTAGGAAAAATCTGATTGGCTGATTGAATCAGCCAATCAGATTGAGCACGCATTCTATTGGCTGATCGGAACAGGCAATAGAATGCGAGCTCAATCTGATTGGCTGATTGGATCAGCCAATCGGATTGAACTTCAATCTGATTGGCTGATTCAATCAGTCAATCAGATTTTTCCTACCTTAATTCCGATTGGCTGATAGAATCCTATCAGCCAATCGGAATTGAAGGGACGCCATCTTGGATGACGTCCCTTAAAGGAGCCTTCATTCGTCGTTAGTCCGTCAGGGAAGAAGGATGTTCCGCGTCGGCGGGATGAAGATGGATCCTGAAGAAAGAAGATGGAAGACCCCGCTTGGAAGATGACATCGCCCGGATGGAAGACTTCTTCAGCGCCGCTTGGAAGATGACATCGCCCGGATGGAAGACTTCTTCAGCGCCGCCTGGATGATGACTTCATCGGATGGAAGACTTCTTCAGCGCCCCTTGGAGGATCACTTCTGCCGCTCCGGATCTCCTCTTCGGTTCCATAGGTGGGTCGGCTGGCTGAAGACAACTCAAGGTAGGATGATCTTCAGGGGGGTAGTGTTAGGTTTATTTAAGGGGGGTTTGGGTTAGATTAGGGGTATGTGGGTGGTGGGTTTTAATGTGGGGGGGGGGTGTATTTTTCTTTTACAGGCAAAAGAGCAGAATTCTTTGGGGCATGCCCCGCAAAAGGCCCTTTTAAGGGCTGGTAAGGTAAAAGAGCTTTGAACTTTTTTAATTTAGAATAGGGTAGGGTATTTTTTTGGGGGGGGGGGCTTTGTTATTTTATTAGGGTGCTTAGATTAGGTGTAATTATCTTAAAATTGTTGGAATATTTTTTAAATGTTTGTAACTTATTTTTTTTATTTTTTGTAACTTAGCTTTTTTTATTTTTTGTACTTTAGTTAGTTTATGTAATTGTATTTAATTGTAGTTATTTGTAGTTAATTTAATGATAGTGTAGTGTTAGGTTTAATTGTAACTTAGGTTAGAATTAATTTTACAGGTAATTTTGTATTTCTTTTAGCTAGGTAGTTATTAAATAGTTAATAACTATTTAATAACTATTCTAACTAGCTAAAATAAATACAAAGTTACCTGTGAAATAAATATAAATCCTAAAATAGCTACAATGTAATTATTAATTACATTGTAGCTATCTTAGGGTTTATTTTACAGATAAGTATTTAGTTTTAAATAGGAATAATTTATTAAAGTATAGTGTAGTGTTAGGTGTAATTGTAACTTAGGTTAGGATTTATTTTACAGGTAAATTTCTCTTTATTTTAGCTAGGTAAACTATTAAATAGTTAATAACTATTTAATAGCTATTGTACCTAGTTAAAATAAATTGAAATTTGCCTGTAAAATAAATATAAATCCTAAGATAGCTACAATATAATTATTATTTATATTGTAGCTATATTAGGGTTTATTTTAAAGGTAAGTATTTAGTTTTAAATAGGATTAATTTAGTTAATAATAGAAATATTATTTAGATTTATTTAATTAATATTTAAGTTGGGGGTGTTAGGGTTAGGGTTAGACTTAGGTTTAGGGGTTAATAATTTTATTACAGTGGCGACGGTGTAGGGGGAGCAGGATAGGGGTTAATAAATGTATTATAGGTGTGGGGGGCAGATTAGGGGTTAATAAGTTTAATATAGGTTGCGGCGGGGTCCGGGAGCGGCGGTTTAGGGGTTAAACTATTTATTTAGTTGCGTCGAGGTCCGGGATCAGCAGGATAGGGGTTAATAACTTTATTATAGAGGGGGGCAGGATAGGGGTAAATAGGTATCATGTAGGTGGCGGCGGGGTCTGGGAGCGGCGGTTTAGGGGTTAATACATATATTATAGTTGCGGCGGGGTCAGGGAGCGGCGGTTTAGGGGTTAATACATATATTATAGTTGCGGCGGGGTCAGGGAGCGGCGGTTTAGGGGTTAACATGTTTATTATAGTGGCGGTGGGCTCCGGGAGCGGCGGTTTAGGGGGTAATACATTTATTTAGTTGCGGCGGTGTGGGGGGGACAGATTAGGGGTGTTTAGACTCGTTGTACATGTTAGGGTGTTAGGTGCAGACATCTTCCATAGGAATCAATGGGATGTCTGGCAGCAGCAAACATGAACTTTCGCTATGGTCAGACTCCCATTGATTCCTATGGAATCCGCCGCCTCCAGGGCGGCGGATTGAAAACCAGGTACGCTGGGCCGGAAAAGTGCCGAGCGTACCTGCTAGTTTTTTGATAACTAGCAAAAGTAGTCATATTGTGCCGCACTTGTGTGCGGAACATCTGGAGTGACGTAAGAATCGATCTGTGTCGGACTGAGTCCGGCGGATCGAAACTTACGTCACAAAATTCTACTTTTGGCCGGTCTCTAGCCTTTGATAACTAAGGCAAATCAGCCTCACCACAAATACGCTGCGGAATTCCAGCGTATTTGAGGTTGACGGCTTGATAACTACCCCCCAATATGTCTAGAGGAAAGCCAACACAGCTCACCATCCAAATAACACCATACTTACAGTAAAGCATGGAGGTGGTAATATCCTGTTATGGGGGTGTTTCTATGCAGCAGGCACTAGAGCACTTGTCAGGATAGAAGGAATAATAGATGGGGCAAAATACCGTCAAATTCTTGAGGAAAAGCTACTGCCCTCTGCCAGGAAGTTATCAATGGGAAGAATGTTAATCTTCCAACACGACAATGACCCAAAGCACACAGCAAAAATGACCACACAACTGTTAAAGGAGAAAAAGGTGAATGTTCTTGCATGGCCTAGTCAGATCCTAGACTTAAACCCCATTGAATATCTGTGGCATGGCTTGAAGACTGCAGTCCACAAACGATTCAAATGTAATGGAACTGGAGCAGTTCTGCAAAGAAGAGTGGGCAAATATTGCACAGTCTAGCTGTGCAAAGTTAGTAGAGACATATCCCAACAGACTAAAGGCTGTAATTAAAGCAAAAGGTGGTTCAACAAAATACTGACACAAGGGGGTGATCCTTTTTGCAACTCAGTGATTCTGTTTTTGAATTGTCTTTATTTTTGCCTGACATGTTGGTGTTGGTTATATCTTTCACTTGGATGTTATAAGTTGCACTGAGTAATTACAACTGGATAAACAAAAACTGTGTCTGTCTTTATTTCAGGCTGCAAAGCAACACAAATGTGATTTTTTTTTCAAGGGGGTGATTCTTTTCAATACCCACTGTTAATGGTATTTGCTCACATTACAAATATACCTTGGCATAAAGTATACTATATTTAGATACCCCAATTTAGGGCCAGATTTTGAGTGGATCGCAAAATATTGCTTTCGCGAGTGCGATATTTGCACTCCACTCAGTACTACCAGGGCACGCAAATGCGGGCTAGTATTACAAGTTAGGTACTCTGGTTCGCATTGCACGGAAACTTTTCCTTCACGAGAGCAGCCTTCCATAGGCTTCAATGGGAGCCTCGTTCTTATGCCGTGAGACAAGGCTGAGAACCTAGGGCAGCAAAGGGGGTAAGTCGCGCAGCGATGGGCAGCAAATTTAAAAACATATGAATATATACATATATATTTATGTGTTAATATGTGTATATACACATATTAACACATAAATATATTTATGTATATAAGCATACACAGTCCCCATAGACCACAATGTAAAGGCACTTTCAGTGCCGTTTTTTTCTTCCTAACACCCCACTCCTGCACACTTTAAGCCATAAAAACTGCTTTTTGCAGTTAACGTTTAAAAAATAAAAATGCTACTATTTTTAAATCCAACACTACACTTTATTTAGGGAGCTATTGGGCACATTTTTAAAATTAACCAGAGGTCTGACCTCTGGTTAATATTCGGAGCACTAATCGCTACTGCAAGCTTGCGGCAGCAATAATCAGCTTGTAATGGCTGGTTATAACACGTGCCCATAAACGGGGGAATTTGCCTGTTTACAGGCGTGCAATAAATGAACGCTCCACTTGTAAACTAGCCCTTAATATGTAATTGTCATTGTTTAAAAGCATAGCTAGGAAGGCTCACAGGTAGCAATGCACTGCTGGGATTGGTGGCTGCACATATACGCCTCTTTTGATTGGCTCACCAGATGTGTTCACCTTGTTCTCAGTAGTGCTAGAAGTAAATTAGAACACTTCTTAAAATTGTGTACTCTATCAGGATTGTGAAAGAAAACCTGGGGTTTCATGTCCATTTTTTTTGTTTTATAAATGTTTAGACTTAGCTGATTTGTTAGACATAAATGTCTAGTAAGTACAAGGTGCCTATTTCAAATGTTGCACAAGTGTAAGACAATCATGTAAAACATACATTTAAACATTTGTTTTGCTTGCATTCATACCTGTCCATGGCTCGCCTTGTGCCACCGTGCTCCAGTTACCCCAGCTGCCCCTGTTAAACTCTTCCTGTGCTCTCACTATAACATAATATTTCCTGCCTTTCAAGGCATCAACAATCATGAAGTCGGTTTCCTTTGTGCAACACTGAAAAGGAGACATTTGTTTTTCACCAACAAATATAAAAACATACTATGCAGACAGATCAGTATCAATGGCCACTTAACCAGCCCTGATTTAAAATGTTCATGATCAGACCCACCTGTTCTCTGATCCACTCTAAGGAAATCAGCATAATACATTAGCTTTAAATGGCAGTACAGTTTATTTTTGTCATTTTTATAAGCTAATAAATCTTGAGATAATATGCCTTATACTATATAGATTGGCATTACGCCATGTTTGCTTAAAGGGACAGTCTAGGCCAAAATAAACTTTCATGATTCAGATAGAGCATGTAATTTTAAACAATTTACTTTTATCACCAATTTTGCTTTGTTCTCTTGGTATTCTTAGTTGAAAGCTTAACCTAGGAGGTTCATATGCTAATTTCTTAGACCTTGAAGCCCACCTCTTTTCAGATTGCATTTTAACAGTTTTTCACCACTAGAGGGTGTTAGTTCACGTATTTCAATAGATAACACTGTGCTCGTGCACGTGAAGTTATCTGGGAGCAGGCACTGATTGGCTAGACTGCAAGTCTGTCAAAAGAACTGAAAAAGGGGCAGTTTGCAGAGTCTTAGATACAAGATAATCACAGAGGTTAAAAGTATATTATTAGAACTGTGTTGGTTATGCAAAACTGGGAAATGGGTAATAATAAAGGGATTATCTATCTTTTAAAACAATAAAAATTCTGGTGTAGACTGTCCCTTTAATAACATGAGGAAAGGGAACAAATTGCAGGGTATATATGTTTTGTATTACAAGCGTTTTAATAAAAAAAAATAAAAAAAAATAAAAAGCATAACAATAAAGTCATTGTTACAAACAATATATATTCATTACTAAGATATGTGAAAAAAACTAAATTTATTCTTACCTGATAAATTATTTTCTTTCTTAGTGGTGAGAGTCCACGAGGCAAACACACCGCACACCAGAGCATTCAAATGTCTCTCCCACTTCCCTCTCTCTCCCAGTAGTACTTATAGCCAAGGAAAAAAGTAATAAGGAAGCAAAAGAAAATGGTGGAGTAAAGAACTGCAGTACTAAACTGCCACCACTTACTAAACAAACCGGCGGATTCATAGACTCTCACCACCAAGAAAGAAAATCATTTATGAGGTAAGAATACATTTTGTTTTCCTTCTAAAGCTGGTTAGAGTCCATAACCTCTCTCTGGGTAACCAATACCCAAGCTGTTAAGTACATAATTTTATTTGAGTAGGACAAAAAGAAAAAAAGGCAGGCACCTATTTACCAGACACCCCAGCCTGAAGGACCTTCCTACCGAATACAGCCTACACCAAAGAAACACATCAAAATGGTAAAATTTTGTGAACGTGTGTAAAGAAGCCCAAGTAGCAGCCCTACAAATCTGTTTTACAGATGCCTTATTGCTGCTGAAAGACCAGGATGTGGAAGCGGAATGAGTTGAATGAGCAATAATTCTGGCAGGAGGCCACTGACCTTCCTTTAGGTAAGTAGAAACAAAAAAGTGCACTAAAAACAGCAACACATCAATTAGTATGTTTTAAATAATTTTAATCCTATTAATCAGAAAACATCACTGTGTTAAATATCCTATAAATGAGAAACCACCGGTGGTATTAAAAAAACTAAAATAAGCTGTAGCATATAATACACAATTTATAATAAAATGTTAGGTAAAAATATATATATATTAAAAGTCACAAGTTAATCCAAATAATGTCTCCAAATACTGTCAGTATGTGAACATGAATATGTCACTGTAGAGAGTAAAGTTCCACTTTTTGAATATAAAAGATAAACCTTGATGTGCCACTGTCAGGTTTAAAGTTCCACTTTGTTAATCGTAAAACCTTGGATGTATTGTGAATCCCCTGGTTCATGCAACCCTGTAGAACATGTGTGTATTTACTTGCTTTTGACAACGGTTACACATCCGTCTAGATTGATGTCCTTTAGGGGCTATTCACAACCTTACCGCTTTGGCTTGTGCGACAATGAATGCCTATCACTCTCCGGTTTGACTTCCAGGAGCTTTTGCGGACCTCACCGCTGTGGCGTCCGTCTCGTATGCACCGATTCTCCTCCGCTCGTCTCACTTCCATGTTAGCGGTCACATTGGCTAGGCCAGTTAATGGAAAGGCTCCTTCAGCCGAAAATGTTTCCGTATACAGAGAATAGCTGTTCAGGATGATATTTCTCCAATTTACTCACAGAGCGTTCTTTTTAGGAGCTGTGTGTCCAGGTCACGTCTACTCTCAAAGGCCTTTATCAAGATGATCTGCTCTTCCACTAGCTGCTTTTTCTCCAGGTAAGCCATGTGTATTAGACTCCTCAACCAGAACCACAAAGAAACTGACTCTTGTGCTTTCCGAGTACAAAGCAAATAAGACTGATGGAAATCCTTTGTAGCTTTCAAATAGAATTTCAATGCCCTGACTGCATCTAAGTTGTGCAGATGTCTTTCCTTAGAGGACTACGGGTTAGGGACTACCTTTGGCAGAAAACCATTAACTGTTTATAACACCACCTAGTAAGGTTGATCGCAAGTTAAGACAGACAAGTATAAAACCCTCTGAGCTGAAGAAATAGCTAGTAAAAACAGAACCTTCCAAGATATAATCTTGATATCCAGAGAATGCATAGGTTTAAAAGGATGAACTTGCAAAGGCCTCAGAACTAAGCTATGATTCCATGGAGGAGAAACTGGTTTACCAACAGGTCTGATTCGGACCACAGCCTGAACAAAAGATTGAATATCAGGAAGCCAAGCTTACTTCCTGCGAAACAAACCAGAGTGCAGATATTTGCCCCTTGAGATAACTGGCTGACAAACCCTTACTTAGTACCTTGGTAAAAACATGAGGAGCTGTAGCCAGACCAAAAGGTAACACTACAAACTGGTAATGTTTGTTCAGAAAGATAAAATGAAGAAACTGATGGTGATCCAGGTGGATTGGAATGTTCAGATATGCATCTTTTAGGTCTATGTCAGACATGAACTGTTTCTTAAGAACTAGAGCAAGGATTGATCTGATTGTTTCCATTTTGAGGGAAGGAACCCTTAAGAACTTGTTTAGGATCTTTTAAGGGATAGTGTAGTCAAAATTAAACTTTAATGATTCAGATAGAGCATGAAATTCTAAGCAACTTTCTAATTTACTCCTATTATCAATTTTTCTTTGTTCTCTTGGTATCTTTATTTGAAAAAACTTGGACTGTAAACTTAGAAGCCGGCCCATTTTTGGTTCAGCACCTGGGTAGTGCTTGCTGATTGGTGTTTAAATGTAGCCATCCAATCAGCAAGTGCTACCCAGGTACTGAACCAAAAATTGGCCGGCTCCTAAGTTTACTTTCCAGCTTTTTTAAACAAAGATATAAAGAGAACGAAGAAAAATTGATAATAGGAGTAAATTAGAAAGTTGCTTACAATTGCATGTTCTATCTGAATCATGAAAACATAAATTATGCTTACCAGATAATGTCCTTTCCTTCTGTATGGGAAGAGTCCACAGCTGCATTCCTTACTTGAGGGGAAATACTGAACCTGGCCACCAGGAAGAGGCAAAGACACCAAAGCCAAAGGCTTAAATACCTCGCCCACCTCCTCATAACCCCAGTCATTCTGCTGAGGGAACAAGGAACAGTAGGAGAAATATCAGAGTAAAAAAGGTGCTAGAAGAATAAATTTAGATTTAGGGCCACCAATCGGAGAACACGGGCAAGAGATGTGGACTCTTCCCATACAGAAGGAAAGGAAATTATTTGGTAAGCATAATTTATGTTTTCCTTCTTAATATGGGAAGAGTTCACAGCTGCATTCCTTACTTGTGGGAAACATATACCCAAGCTCTAGAGTACACAGAATGCTAACGGGAGGGAAAAAAGGAGAGGCGGACCCTAATCTGAGGGCACCACAGCCTGCAAAACCTTTCTGCCGAAGGCTGCTTCAGCAGAAGCAAATACATCAAACATGTAAAATTTGAAAACAAATATAAGGACTATCAGGTAGCCTCCTTACAAATCTGGTCTATAGAGGCCTCATTTTTGAAGGCCCAGGAGGAAACCGCCGCTCTCGTAGAATGAGCCGTAATCCTAAGAGGACGACTCTGACTTTAGCTGACTCTATGCTAAACGGATGACACTCCTCAGCCAAAAAAGATAAGGAAGTCGAAGTGGCCCTCTGACCCCAATGCTTCCCGGAAAGGAGAACAAACAGAGAAAGAAGTTTGTCTAAATTCATTAGTGGCCTGACGATAGAACATTAAGGCGCAAACCACATCCAGAATTACATTGTAAACGATCCTTCGACGAAGAAGGATTAGAACATAAGAAAGGAACCACAATCTCTTGATTGCTTTTGCCAATTGACACAACCTTAGGAAAAAACCTAACTTGGTTCGTAGAACAGCCTTATCAGCATGGAAGGCCAGATAAGGAGGGACACATTGCAAGGCAGCAATCACAGATACTAGCCAGCAGAAAAGGAACCCTCCAAGACAACAATTTAATTGTCTCAGAAAACCGTCTCTTGGCTAGGACTAAGTGTTCAATCTTCACGCAGTCAGCCTCAGAGAATCTAGACATTGATGATTAAAGAGACCTTGGACAGCAGATCCCTGCGACAAGGTAACTTCCACGGTGGAGATGAGGACATCCCCACTAGATCCGCGAACCATATTCTTCGCAACCAAGACGGAGCAATTAGTATCACTGACGCCTGCTTAATTTGAGCCACTACACTAGGAAGTAGTGGTAAAGGACAGAAAAGATCAATTAGATTGAACCTCCAAGGCACAGCTAATGCATCTGTGAGGATCCCTGTACCTCGACCCATATCTGGGTAGCTTGGTAATGAGACGTCATAAGATCTACCTCTTGCAGATCTCCACAAACACTTGGGATGGAGAGACCATTCTCCCGGATGAAAGGATTGTCTGCTGAGGAAATCAGCTTCCCAGTTGTCCACATTACTGGCAGCAAACAAATGTGGGTCTCCGCCCACTCCAGAATCCGAGATACTTCCCTCATAGCTAGGAGCTTCTCGTTCCCCCCCTGATGGTTGATGTAAGCCACTGAGGTTATATTGTCTGATTTGAATCTGATAAACTGGGACAAACCCAGCAGAGGCCAAGCCCTCAGAGCATTGTATATTGCCCCAAAAGATCCAAAATGAGATTGGGAGGGCTCCTGAGTCTATAGGCCCTGTGCCTTCCTGGCACCCTAAAGAGCTCCCCATCCTGACAGACTCGCAACCATAGTCATAATCACCCATGATGGTCTTAAGATGGACATCCCTCCGGACAAGTGATCCTGACAAAAACATCAAGAGAACGAATCTCTCGATCGGTTGTCCAGAGAAATCTGTTGAGACAGATCCAAATGATCGCCGTTCCACTGCTTCAGCATCCGCAGTTGCAGCAGTCTGAGGTGAAACCTGGCAAAGGAAATTATGTCCATGCTGGACACCATGAGACCAATCACCTCCATACACCGAGCCACAGAAGGCCTTAAGGAGGGCTGGAGGGCAAGACATGTTGAAGCTAACATGAAACGTCTCTGGTCTATTAGAAATATTCTCATTCTATTATAGTACCTGTGAATTCTACTCTGGTATTTGATACAAGAGAACTCTCTCTATAATTGTCTTCCATCCATGGGATCGAAGAATACAGAGGAGAGATTCCGAATGGTCCACTACTCGAAAAAATTTCTTGGAGCCGTAGCTAGACCAAACGAAAGAGCAATAAACTGGAAGTGCTGGTCCAGGAACGCAAACCTTAGGAATTGGAAGTGGTCCTGGAGGATTGGTAAGTGAAGGGAGCATCCTTCAGATCTATTGTGGTCATGAACTGCCCTTCTCGAACTAGGGGAATGAACCTTACTGTCTCCATCTTGAACAAAGGGACATATAAAAACTTGTTGAATAACTTTAGGTTCAGAATCGGACGGAAAGTTCCTTCCTTCTTTGGGACTACGAAAAGATTTGAATAGTATCCCAAACCTCTCACTGAGATAGGCACTAGGATAATAACTCCTAAAAGGACAGATCCCGTGCGCACCCCAGAAAGGCTTCCCTCCTCTCTGGTCAGGAAGACAGGATAGAGAGGAGGAATCTGCCCTTGTGTGGCTGGGACTTAAAACCTATCTTGTAACCCTGAGCTATGACCTCAAGGATCCATGTATCCTGCACATCCCTGAACCAAGCATCTGAAAACAGCGACAGTCTGCCCCCTACACGATCCAGAAGAGGACCGGGGACTGCCCATTCATGCCGACTTAGACTCGGCGGTGTTCTTGCTCTGCTTGGATTTATTCCAGGACTGAGCCGGCCTCCAAGAGCTCTTGTTATGCTCTGGCTTAGTGGAGGACTGCTGACATGGGCTTTATCAAAATGAAAAGAATGTAAATTGTCCCTTAGACTTGTTCATATTGTCACCCTTGCCCCCTAAAACCATGGAGATAATTGAGTCCAGGCCTGGACCAAACAAAATTATTCCCTTAAAGGGGAGGGAAAGAAGTCTAGACTTAGAAGTCGTATCCGCAGACCATGACTTCAGCCAGAGCCCAATGGGCCTGACCAGAAAAAGCTGAAGCCGTAGCAATCAGACGAATAATTCTGCATATTAGCATCACAGAGAAAAGAATTAGCAACCCTCAAAGCCTTAATTCTTTCCTGAATAACGTCGAGGGGATCCCCCCTTGATCAAATCCCGTAAGGAGTCGCACCAATAGGTAACTGCTCCAGCAACCGCGGCAACAGCCGCCGACAGTTGAAAAAACAAATATCCCGTATGTTGAAACATATTTCTTAACAGAGCTTCCATCTTTTATCCATGGGCTCTTTAAACGAAGAGCTATCCTCAAGCAGGATAGTAGTACGTTTAGCCAGGGTGAAGATAGCGCCATCCCTATTACAGACGGAATCTCACAACTCCATAGAGAGTCCAGGACCGGGAACAATTTGTTAAAAGGAGAAGAGGGGAAAAAGGAATCCAATCCTGTCCCATTCATTCTTAATAATATTCGCCATATACAGGAGCAGGGAAGGATAAAGTACCACCCTGTCCTCAAACTCTATCCAATTTAGGAACCAAAGGTTCATCAGGCAATTTGGCCTCTGGAACCTCTGAATTCACCAAAAAATTCCTTTAGAAGAAAGTGCAAATTCCCAAAACTAAAGTTTGGTTCCTCCACAGTCAGAGGTTTAGAGGCAGCAGACTCCAACCCAGAATGTTCATACTCTGAAGTCTCAGAAAGAACATTATCCTCGGATAACCCAATCAGTTAAATCCAATAAATGATCTGATGTACTCTGGCAAGGAGTGCAATATGTAACCTTTCGCTTGCGCTTAGCAGGACAAGGTAAAGCATTAAAGGCCACAGACACCGCCGTCTGAACTACACAGTAACGTCTGGTGAAAAAAGGCCCCCTCCAGATGGAGGATCAGCAATGCTACGGGAAACTGCATGTGGAGAGGGATAAGAATGTAGGGTACGCACCTCACTGGATGACTGGGTTATTCACCACCTCCTTTGACCCAGACAGTACAGAGAATTATGACTCCTCTCTGATAGACACCCGGTCAGGAAAAAGAGAATGAATCACATGGTGCACAATGCAGGACCGTCCCTGCTATGAGAAAAAGTGCACCAAGCTTATAAGCTGCACAGCTCTCAAAGTGAAAGTGAAACGTGTAAAAGCAGCATAAAATCAAATAAACATATAAGATTATTCCCCACTGTTCAATAATCCCACTAAGAAGATATTAACCCTTGATTCTATATAGATATAGATAAAAGGAGTCACACTGTGACCCTGTCTTCTTGCTTCATCATACATGTATAAAATATGAAACGATATTACCAGAATCTATGCCGTGGAACAGTAACACGGTCCTTCAAGTTTGACAGATAGTAGCATTGCTTCTAACATGGACTTGAGTGAAGAAAGCAGGCAGCGAAACTCATCAACGCTGATTGCTTAAAGAGCTGTTAATATGAGTCGGGATGATTTTGCAGAAAGACTCTCCCTTCATCTCTGGACTCTAACTTTCATCCATGCTCTCACTGAGAGGCTGACAGGACTACTAAAAACTCCAGTCCCATATCGAAGAGTACTACCCTCCATAAGAGACTACTCCGTAATCTTCTAACACTTCTCTGCCAACCTCCTGTGATGAAAGGCAAAGAATGACTGGGGTTATGAGGAAGTGGGGGAGGTATTTAAGCCTTTGGCTCCTCCTGATGGCCAGGTTCAGTATTTCCCACAAGTAAGGAATGCAGCTGTGGACTCTTCCCATATTAAGAAGAAAAGTTTATTTTTGACTAGACAATCCCTTTAAGTTCAAAATGGGTTTGAACTGTCCCTCCTTCTAGGGTAGAACAAAATCCCTTCTGTGGTTTGCCACTGGTACAGGGACATTTACCCCCATATTCTCTAGATCCTTCACTCACTCAAAGAAGGCCGTCCGTTCTCTTTTCTTGACATATGGAAATATGAGACAGGATAAACCTTATCAGAGGAGGCTAAGATTTGAAACCTTGCAACACTATCTCCATAACCCATTAATCTTGGATAGACTGTGCCTAGACCTTTAAAAAAAAGGCTCAATCTGTCCCCTACTGGAGAAAAATCCAGATCAGGGGCTGCACCTTAATGCATACTTGTTCTCTGTAGAAGACTTCTTCGCCTGCTTAGACTTACTCCAAGCCGGGTTAGGTCTACATGTGTAATTGGAGTAGTCCAGTTTCTGGTTAGAAGAAGAACTTTCTCTGGCAAAAGGAGCAAAAATGTATATTAAACTTTCCCTTAGGCCTAGACTTCTTGGTCTGTGACAAAAGGGCACCCTTGTCCCCAGTCACAGTATATATAAATTAATCCAATTACGGACCAAACAAGGCTTTACCCTTGAACGCAATGGATAACAATCTAGATTTAGAAACCATGTCAGCAGACAATGATTTCAGTCAAAGGGCCCTTCGGCACAACACAACTAGAGCCGTATTCTTAGGATTAATGTGAACAATCTGGATGATCACAGATAAAGGAATTTGCCCTCTTCAAGCATTGGATACGATCTTTGATATCTTCTAAAGAAGATTCCTCAGAGATGAAGTCATTTAAGGAGTCGCACCAAAAAGCAGCAGCTCAGGCCACTGCGGAGAGAGATACTAAATGCTGGTTGAAACAACAGTATTCCTTAAAGAAAGGCTTTTCGTAGAAAACCCTCAAACTTTCTGTCCCCGGGATCTTTAAAAAAATAGTATCTTCCAAAGGATTAGTGATCCTCCTACCTAAGGTAGATAGCACCATGTACCTTAGGGATAGTTACCCACAATTCCAAGTTGGTTTCAGAGGCAGGAAATAGATTCTTAAAGGCAGGAAATGGGGTAAAGGGAACTCGAAGTTTATCCGATTCTTTAGAGACAATTTCAGAAAGTCGGAGCCGGGAAAATCTCTGGAACCTTAGACTAGCAGGCCCATTTATCAAGCTCCGTATGGAGCTTGAAGGGCCGTGTTTCTGGCGAGTCTTCAGACTCGCCAGAAACACAAGTTATGAAGCAGCGGTCTAAAGACCGCTGCTTCATAACCCTGTCCACCTGCTCTGAGCAGGCGGACAGGAACCGCCGGAAATCAACCCGATCGAATACGATCGGGTTGATTGACAGCTCCCTGCTGGCGGCCGATTGGCCGCGAGTCAGCAGGGGGCGGCGTTGCACCAGCAGCTCTTGTGAGCTGCTGGTGCAATGTTAAATGTGGAGAGCGTATTGCTCTCCGCATTTAGCGAGGTCTTGCGGACCTGATCCGCAGTGTCGGATCAGGTCCGCAAGCCCTTTGATAAATGGGCCCCTCTGGCCTTAAAATTATATTCAACCTCGGAACCAGTTTTTCTTCAACCGGTTTAGAATCCTGTACCCCTAGGGTCTTTAAGACCTCTCTTAAAAAAAGAACATAGATGTTCGATTTTATATCAAAAGGTAATATTTTCAGATACTTGTGTAAGCTGAGCCGGGGCAATACCTCTAGATGATGAGTCACGTAGTATATGCCTCTGTTAACCATTCCATTCCGCACTCAAAAAAATGATGTTTTTGCGTGGGATTTTCATAGCACCGGTATTACAGGTTGTGTGGTCCGGCTTAAATGCTTGCGTTACAGCCTATACCGACACTAACAATACCTCCATCTGAGACCAGTAGTTATGAGTTTTGCGCAACAAAAATGTTTCACAAAACTCATAACTAAAGTATTACAAAGTACACTAACACCCATAAACTACCTATTAACCCCTAAACCGCGGCCCCCCCCCGCATCACAAACACTATTTAAAACTTATTAACCCCTAATCTGCTTCCCACCCACATCGCGACTATTAAATAAACCTAATAACTCCTGATTAACCATCCCCCGACACTATATAAACCTATTAACCCCTAAAATGCCGCTCCCTGACATCACTGCCACTATAATAAAGTTATTAACCCCTAAACCTCAGGCCTCCCACATCGCCGCCGCTAAATAAACCTAATAACCCATAAACCGCCGGCCCCCCTAACTTTAAATTAAAATTATAACTATCTTAAAATAAATAAAAACTTATCTGTGAAATTAAAAAAAAACTAAGTTTAAACTATAAATTCACCTAACATAACTATTGTAATAAAATTAAAAAATCTAAATAACAAATTTAAAAAAACCTAATACTATGAAAAACAAAAAATCTAAAATTACAAAACAATAATAAACACTAAATTACGAAAAATAAAAAACACTAAGCTTACAAAAAATAATAAACGAAATGATCAAAAATAAAAACAATTACACCTAATCAAATAGCCCTATAAAAATAAAAAGCCCCCCCAAAATAAAAACACCCCCTAGCCTACAATAAACTACCAATAGCCCTTAACAGGGCCTTTTGTAGGGCATTGCCCTAAGTTAAACAGCTCTTTAACCTGTAAAAAAATACAAAGTCCCCCCAATAGTAAAACCCATCACCCAACCAACCCCCCAAATTAAAAAAACCTAACTCTAAAAAAAACCTAAGCTACCCATTGCCCCTAAAGGGGCATTTGTATGGGCATTGCCCTTAAAAGGGCATTCCGCTCTTTTAAAAAATCCCAAAGCCCTAATCTAAAAAAAAAACACCCAAAAAAATGAAAGAAAAAAAAATAACACTAACCCCAGAATATCTACTCACTGTTCCTGAAGTCCGGACATCTAACTCCATCCAGGTGGCGATATTTTCATCCATCCCGGGGGCGTCTTCTATCTTCATGCCGGCGGCGCAGCGCGGAGCCATCCTGGAAGCCCAAGACATCCTGCACGGAGCGTCCTCTTCATACGGTCCCCGTTGTACACTGAAGTTGAATGCAAGGTAAACGTTTCAAAATGGCGTACCTTGCATTCCTATTGGCTGATTTGATTCTTCAAAATCAAATCAGCCAATAGGATGAGAGCTTCTGAAATCCTATTGGCTGTTCAGAACAGTCAATAGGATGAGAGCTACTGAAATCCTATTGGCTGATTTGAACAGCCAATAGGATTTCAGTAGCTCTCATCCTATTGGCTAATAGGACACTAACCCCAGAATATCTACTCACGGTTCCTGAAGTCCGACATCCATCTCCATCCAGGCGGCGATATCCTCATCCATCCAGGGGGCGTCTTCTATCTTCATCCCGGCTGCACGGAGCAGAGCCATCCTGGAAGCCGAAGACATCCTGCACGGAGCGTCCTCTTCATGCGGTCCCCGCTGTACACTGGAGTTGAATGCAAGGTAATCGTTTCAAAATGGCGTACCTTTCATTCCTATTGGCTGATTTGATTCTTCAAATTCAAATCAGCCAATAGGATGATAGCTTCTGAAATCCTATTGGCTATTCAAAACAGTCAATAGGATGAAAGCTACAGAAATCCTATTGGCTGATTTGAACAGCCAATAGGATTTCAGTAGCTCTCATCCTATTGGCTGATTTGAACAGCCAATAGGATTTCAGAAGCTCTCATCCTATTGGCTGATTTGAATTTGAAGAATCAAATCAGCCAATAGGAATTCAAGGTCCGCTATTTTGCATTCAACTTCAGTGTAAGACAGGGACCGTATGAAAAGGATGCTCCGCTTCCAGGATGGCTCCGCGCCGCCGGGTTGAAGATAGAAGACGCCACCGGGATGGATAAAGATATCGCCGCCTGGATGAAGACTTCTCACCGCCTGGATGGAGATGGATGTCCGGACTTCAGGGACTGTGAGTAGATATTCTGGGGTTAGTGTTAGGGTTTTTTTTTTTCATTTTTTGGGGTATTTTTTTTTTTTTAGATTAGGGCATTGGGCTTTTTTTAAAAGAGCTGAATGCCCTTTTAAGGGCAATGCCCATACATTTTTTTTAAAGAGCTGTTTAACTTTTAAGGGCTATTGGTAGTTTATTAATTTTTGTAAGCTGTTTTTTATTTTTCGTAATTTAGTGTTTATTTTTTTGTATATTTACATTTTTTTATTTTTTTCGTAGTGTTAGGTTTTTTTAAATTTGTAATTTAGGTTTTAATTGGTAGTATTTTTTTTATTTTATTAGAATAGTAATATTAGTTTAATTTATAGTTTAATGTTAGGTTTATTTTTATTTCACAGGTAAGTTTTTATTTATTTTAAGATAGTTATATTGTAATTTTAATTTAAAGATAGGGAGTGTTAGGTTTAGGGGTTAATAGTTTAATTTAGTGTTTTGTGATGTGGGGGTGCTGGCGGTTTAGGGGTTAATAGGTTTATTCAGTGGTGGTGATGTGGGGGGCAGGAGGTTTAGGGGTTACTAGGTTTATTTAGTAGCGGCAATGTGGGGGACCAGAGGTTTAGGGGTTAATAGGTTTATTTAATAGCGGCAATGTGGGGGGCCGGAGGTTTAGGGGTTAATATTTTATTATAGTGTTGGCGATAGGGGGGCCGGCAGTTTAGGGGTTAATAAGTTTATCTAGGTGTTGCAATGTTGGGGAGCGGCGGATTAGGGGTTAATAACTTTTATTAGTGTCGGTGATGTTGGGGAGCGGCAGTTTAGGGGTTAATATATTTAAATAGTGTTGGCGATGTGGGTGGGCGGCATATTAGGGGTTGATAACTTTATTTAATAGTCGCGACATGGGTGGGCGGCAGATTAGGGGTTAATACGTTTTAAATAGTGTTTGTGATGCGGGAGGGTGGCGATTTAGGGGTTAATAGGTAGTTTATAGGTGTTAGTGTACCTTGTAACAGTTTAGTTATGAGTTTTGTGAAACATTTTTGTTACACAAAATCCTTAACTACTGCTTTCATATGGCGGTATGGATCATGTCAGTATAGGCTGTAATGCAAGCATTTTAGCCTGAACGCACAACCTGTAATACTGGGACTATGAAAATCCCACACAAAAACGTCATTTTTTTGAGTGCGGAATGGACGTTGTGTTACAGGCTAAAATGCTTGCCATATAGCTATACCGGCACGACTCGTAATATGCGCTCCTGGACATCAAGCGTTAAAATCCTTACCGCAACACTTGTAATCTAGCCGATAGAGATTTGTTTTTATCTTACCATCATTTTAGCCAATTTTAATTTTCATCTGTTCTAATTGGTTTTTAGTTGTTTATAATAAATGTAATAATTTATATTTTATCTTTAATATTGTCTGTTGCCTGATATCATACTTTAGCCTGTTGGCGCTCCTATTATATCTCTATTTGTATCTTTCCTAATTATCCTAGGTTTGTTAGGTAACCTTTAATAGTGAGCTTGTATGAGTGTATCTTAGGCGCTGTCAGCTATCCTCTTTTGGGTACATTTACCTAGTCAACAAGAGGAGGCTTAGGAACTTTCTAGCGACAACTGTGGCTTGCCTGTTATAATAACTTACAGAAGAAGCATTATCAAACACAGGCAGTACCCCTAATTCCCTCTCTTCCAGGAACTGTCCTTTGAGGGGAAATTTCTAAAATCTTGTTCAAAGCACCTCACTCCTTGCCATCTTCCTGACACGACAAAGAACTACTGGGAGAGAGAGAAGTAGGAGGGATAGTTGCTTTGGTGTGGGGTGTCTTTGTCTCCTCCTGGTGGCCAGGTAATGAAATACCAAGAGTAAGGTTGGGGATTCTCTATTAGAAAGAAATATACTTATAGCTTTATCACAATAATGTGCACTAAGTTACTTTCAGATATAGCAGAAAAAATTAAACATTATATACAGTAGATGAATTATAAATTATCATAAAGTATCTCCTCAAGGTATTACAATTTATGGACAGATGTGTTTTACCTTTGACAAACTAATTAGCACATACAAATAAAAGGAGGTAAATTACACACACACTACAAACACAGTTCAATTCTAAGAGCATGTAGGGCTGCTTTGGGAGGAACTAGGAACCCAAAGCCAATTCTCAAAGCTGTCGAACCGTAAATTGGCAATGGATTTTTTTTTATCTAACTTTTTTTTTGTCTCAGACAGAACAATAAGACAGATAATTGGGGCAAAATGAGGATTTAAAAAAAAAACCCCAGTAATTACATTGCACAAGACATATATGTTGTGTTGCTATAGAAGGAAATATCTTTTTAAAACAAATTCAAATAATTTGTACTGCAATTTCTGTTCAATAGCAAAACTCCACCTACGTTTTGCCTTATTTGGAGAAACCAATCTGGGCTTTAGTATACAGACAACAAGGCTAGCCATGGTCATTGTTTTGTAGTTGCTATCAGCTAAATCCAATTAGGGAAATATATGTAGCAAGATTAGCTTTGAGAAGTCAGCAGGCTGCATTTTAAATTCTGAGAATTAGACAATCTACATCTAACTGCACTCAAAGTAAAAAATGAGCTCTGCTGCATTAGTGTGCATATTACAAACTGAAAGTAAAAAGGTAGAGTGTGAGCTAAAGACTCAGGAGCGCTAACTTCAAGACTTATGATATTGCGACCATGCTAACGACTTCTCCTCATTAACTTCTATGGGGCACGCTTCAAAAAAAAAATCTTCTGCACGCTAATCTGACACTGCGCTAAAGCTGAAGGTGAGTTAGGAATACTTTACATTCCTAAGTTCTTCACATAGAAAAATAATGTTCTTTTTATTTTTAAATAGATATTTCTATATATACAGTTTATATGATTTTTAATGTAAAACAAATAAATATATATATATATATATATACCTATATGAATATATACATATATATATTTATATTTATTTATTTATTGTGACAGCGCTAAGGGATGGTGTACAATGAAATATAGGTTTCCACACAAATTGTATATTTTGGGACGGTAATCACCTCCACAGTTTGGGTGTGGCAGAGAATTGCAGTTCAGGTTTTCCTTAAGGTTTTCTCACCTGCAGCTAATTAAAGTGAAGGTAAAGTGAAACGCTATATTATAGTTACTAATAGAAATTAAACAAAATAAATATAACTTTCATTCATCAAATTTTTCAAATATTTATATTACCGGAGATATCTTCTATTATTCTCATGTATTCGGCTTTCCGAAAAACAACCCGTAAAATTTCTTTTTTTTATAAACAACGATCACGTTGTTCTGCCATCCAATTGATTTTTTGGCCGTTAGGCAGCCGTCAATTTACGTCATAAAACTCTGGCTCTATATGCGCATGCGTGACATCTTCCACTGCTCATTTCTCCAGCTCGCGCGTCCACGTTTTGCGCATGCGCAGTATAAACTTCACTGTGTAGGCATAGTTGGACAGCATAGGAACTCAGATGCATGTGCAGTAGAGACAAACAACCGCGATTAACGCATGAGCAAAGATCCATGTCCAAAATGTATGCGCATGCGCAGTAACTCCATGCTCGATGTGCACGAGCTTACTAGACACGTATAGAGCGGGTGGGACCGCTCTATACGTCACAGTGTCATAAACCAGGAAATGGAGGATGGGCGGAGATTCTGCAGGGAACGGTATGAAAAATAAAGATAAAAATATACCTAAACAAATAAAAAAAAAATTAAAACAAACCTAGCGACTGTATTTGACTTAGTAAAAGGAACATAAATACAATTGCTAGTTAAGAAAACTTTACCTTCACTTTAAGGTCAATTAACTCCTGTTAAATAGTGTGCTAGAGCACATACCCCCATCACCACCATAGTGTTGACGTTAAAGAACGCAGCGGTAGAAGATTTCGGCGTGAGCATCCTTTACCCTTCTTTGTTGAGTAAAGGATAGTTGTGGGCAGGTAACCCACTGGCAGCGTAGTACAAAATCAGCAGGCAAAGTATAGTTGTAGTCAAGCAGAGATCAGGTAACAAACTGGAGAAACAAGAATTAGAGCACCCAAGAACTAATCCAATATACAGGCAAAGATGGAAGCCCAAAACAAGCTATTTTAAGGGTATGAGAAAAAGTAGGATGCTCTATAGTAGTCTATAGGCTAGATTTATTAAAGCTGAGGCATACAGGGGCGCGTATATGCGCCCATGTACGCCTCAGCTCGCCTGTGGTGGGGCAAAAATACCCGCAGGTATTCGGCATTGCACACAAGCGCCCACAGCCACGCACAGGCAGGAGCTGTCAATCTAGACCGAGGAGATTGAATTTCGCCACATTAGAGTTGGCGAAGAGGCTAGGGAAGCAGCGGTCTGGTGACCGCTGCTTGATAAATGACGGCGAGCAAGTTCTTGTGAGAACTTGCAGCTGTAGGGCGTTAATAAATCTAGCCCTATGTGTTGCACAGATATAGCACACACAGATATTGTTTTGAGAAGAAAGTAGCGCAAGACACAAAGAAACAGACAGAGCTTGTTGCTAAGGAGTGCTAATGACTGTCAGATCATGTGTGCTAACAGGAGCATTATGACAAGATTAACTACACTTTGACCAAAGAGAAGTACTACACTTTCTACAGAGGCATTCCATCCCTTCTGGCAAGCTGTGTGAAAGAGCAGCCAGATTGACAGCATTCCTAAATACACTGAAGCTGTACCAGCTGTACTTGAAGTCCAATAAAGAGCAAGTAGTGCTAATTTGCACGGCTTTCCTTTCACAATCAACAAACCTCAACTCCAATGACCATCTTTGGAACATTTGAAAAAGGAAAAATGTAAAACCCCACATCTCTAGACATTCTCTGGGATGCACTAAGGGCCAGATTCCAAGTGGTGCGCTAATTGTGGTTTATCGCGGGGAGTTTCCGCACTTTGGAAGTAGTGCACGTATTACAAGTTGAAAATAAACGCGTACACTCGAGCGCAATTGAATTTAACATGCAGCAGGTAAGCGTGACCTCAGAGCTCTGGTTAACTGTTACACTTGAATAAAAAGTTGCACAAAATACAACAAAAATACATTTAAAAGTACAGTTACACTCATAATAACAATTGCAATAAAAAGTTATAAGGGCTCAAAGATATGAGGTTTCAAGTTTTAGAAAAAAAGGCTGCAAAGGGGTTTAACCCCTTGAGTGCTAATGATGGCTCTGAGCCGTCGCAGAGTTTCCCACTCTGGTGCTAACGACGGCTCAGAGCCGTCGCTAGCACTCTCCCGCCTTGAGGGAGATCTGGGGGCTCCCACCCACTCCTACCCCGTCGATCAGGCCTGCATAGTGACAGGCATCGCTGGGGCTTCACGTTTTTCGCGGTGACGTTACACGCAATGACGTGATGACGTCACTGCGCAACTTTATTAAAAATTTACAATACAAAGTATAGGGAAAGGGGCATGCTGCTTAGAAGTCTGTATCTCAGGCATCTAAGCAGCTACAGACCCCAAATACCCTAACCTTTCCAACAGTGTAAGTCTTGGGGATCTGGAAAAAAAATACAAAAGTTAAAAAAAAAAAAATCAAAAAATTTAAAAAAAAAAAAAAAAACTTAAATCACCTTAGCACCCAGGTGGGAAAGTGCTTTGCACTCAAAGGGTTAGAGATACGTACATATACTTCTATATATGTATCTATGTATGCATAAATAAATATATATATATACATTTGTATATATGCGTGTACTGTATATTTCTTTTAGCAAAACATCCTAGAATGCAAACATAATCCTTGACAGATAATTAACCAATGTGCTCTCAATCAAACCTCTTTTTATGTATATTTGGTTGCCGTGTTTAAGGCAATGTAAACTTATCATTTTCCCCTAATGCGAAGCATAAAGATAAACTAGAAAAAAATGATACCTCATGTAGGAGGTAGCGGTCTCTCTTGGACATCTGATGTTATTATATAGTGGTTTGAGGATATAATAGGGGGTATATAACAAATTAAAGGTATATAGGGTCGCCTTTGGACCCTTAGTAATATGATACATGATGGTGACATAACTAAAATGTGAAACAGCAAAGTAACAAGAAAGCAGCTTGTCACATGAGATTACAATTATAGATATCAGAATATATGTATCACTATATTTAATAATACAAGGAAACATTTCTGTAGGGTGCATTTCCCTTTGCTTACGATGTAAGCCCACTGGAGTGGGGGGGGGGGGTCCGGTGATATTTGAATAAATCAGTTAGCGAAGATTCGATGAGCCAAGTATCGGGACCGTGCTACATTCGTACAGGAAATGTACACAGTTTATCTAATTTAAAATCTTCAGAACATGGATACGACCATACAGGTTACTTGAGAAGTAATATATACTTAAGGCAATCTAGTAGATTAATGATCTATCTGTAGGGTACGGGCCCTATACCCCACAACAAAAAACAGAATTCTCACCTGTAGCCGAAAGTAGTTGGTAACTATCCTATTACATTGCATGTACTCAATGGGATGTTACTGTCTCCTCTATCTAAGTAAGAAAGCAGTTGATGTATTCTCTAGACATATATACTAATTATAAGAGACAAAGCTCATGGGAAACTAATAACTGTAGAGATTGGAACGGTAATCCGGTATATGAGTTAGCTGGGATAATGTACTAGACTTGGTTTAAGAGACCATATAATATGGGTGTCCAAATAAGAGCTATTATCAACAAACATATATAACTGCAAAGATTAGTGGTAAGTTTAAAACTGAAAACCTTTTGCATTGGAAAATAGTGTCACGTGTAAGGTCTCAATAAAGCATATATATTCTCTAACCTGGATGAATATTCTAAGTGGGTATAATGGTCAAGGTATCTAACCTTAGCACATAAAAACATAGCAACCTAAATCATCTGTGACTTAAAACATGTATAAACCAATATGGTAAATTGGTAAGTGTTGTATGAGTTGTACCTCCCCTCAGGGATTGTTGTCACTACTGGACAGAGACGGAAAAGGGGTATTGGATATGACCCACTCTATCACACAGAGTGGGAAAGGGCAAGGGGAGATACCTTTCAAGTCTTTTATTCGCTATAGAGAGGCACTGAAGACCACACCATTATCCCAGCTAAGCAAGAGGGAGACACTTTTGGCCAGCAGAACCATAATAGTACAATCTTTCAAATTGTTTAGAACATATGGGCACATCATAGATTAGCTTACCCTCTACATCCAGCAAAGGATTACTATACTTATGTAGTAGAGGTCAGAATGGAATGAATAAAATATATAAAACATATTGAACGAGTTTGCGAGATCTAGTATAAACAGATAATGTACATAGTTCAACATATGAGTGTATTGTGTGTCAGAAGGCACTCTCATTAAGCTCAGAACAAAATGACGGTGAGTACTAGAGAGCTGCAACTTAATATGCTACATAAATAGCCAACTATAGCATAAACATGAAAAGAAAAATGTTGTTGAGTACAGTGCACACAAATATATAACAGTGTGTTGATTCAGTTTGTGCCAGAGAGGATATAACATTTATATACCACTGTATGCACCATACATCATTTACTAACAAGTACTCACTATCCAGCTTTTCTAAACTATAGAATATGGAAAGTAATATATAATTAGTACACCAACGCTTAATAGGATTCAAGGTCTATTTTTGTCAGCTAGGAAGCCAATATTTCAGGGACATTATCAGAAGTGCAAATTATCATGTCCGGTTATCAAAGAGTCATACATCAGGGGAAGCAAATATTATCGCATCAGGGTAACATTATCGGTATATATTGGCTGATAGGACCTTAACAAATGCCATGCTTGCAGTGTCCCTAAGGCAGCGGGTGAGCTCCGGACAGAGTCAGCCGTATAGTGTCTCCCTGCTTCGCTGTTTATGGCATCTCTACCTGAAGGCCAGTGTCTCTCGACTGAAGATATCATCCGTGCTCTCCCATATAGATATGTAGGGTAGACCAGTTTCATAATGTGGAGGAGATAGTCTGCTTCTGAAGAGGATGCTAAATGGGTCGCTGAGGCCGCATCAGGATGTCGGGGTGCGCCAGATGTTTCCTTTGTGAGCAGGTACATTTCAGCAGTACGCCTTCCTCTCCCATTGTCAATCCCCGCAGTTCCCGAAGCGGGAATCACCCACATAAGCAGGTAACTCCAGAGCGCCAAGTCCTCGTCAGACACAAGAGGATAGTTGCGCCAGGTAGATACTTCTGTCATCTGACTACTGTGGTGGCATTCACTGTATAGCTGCGGTACTCCACTACCAGGTACTGTAACCGGTGACATCAGAAGGAGGCACATTCACTGAGTGTTCAGCTAGCCCATTGCTTGCAATTGCAGCCTCTGCGGCGAAGAGGGTCTCAGTGGACTCAGCTGCCCCAGTCAGTCCGGCAAAATCCTGAGTCATCTCCCGCATCTGTACTTCATGCCGCTCAGTCGTTAGCCTGTAGTCTTCATTACACGACGTAAGTGCAAGAATTACCTTATGCTCTAACTGTAGAAGTCGGGCATTTAAGGTGTATAGAAGCCTTTTCACATGGCTAGGGGGCCTATTTATCAAAGGTCTTGCGGACCTGATCCGACAGTGCGGATCAGGTCTGCAAGACCTCGCTGAATTGCGGAGAGCAATACGCTCTCCGTATTCAGCATTGCACCATTACAAGAGCTGCTGGTGCAACGCCGCCCCCTGCAGGGGGTGTCAATCAACCCGATCGTATGCCCGTGGATTGTGGCAGACACTGCACTAATTGGCTAAAATGAAAGTCAATAGATAATAAATAAAATGTCATGTGATCAGGGGTTTGTCAGAAGATGCTTAGATACAAATTAATCACAGAGGTAAAAAGTGTATTATTATAACTGTGTTGGTTATGCAAAACTGGGGAATGGGTAATAAAGGGATTATCTATCTTTTAAAACAACAAAAATTCTGGTGTTAACTGTCCCTTTAATGCAATAATTAAGGCAAATGGTGGTCAAACTAAATATTGAGAATTTTTGATTTTCAGTATGTATTAACAAACATGTTTTACTTTTATTAGTAAAAATAATGTATATTGGATCTTGGAGGAAATTGTTACCCTACACTGGTAAGAGATATTTCAATTTTGTAATATAGAAATTTTGGAACCTAAAAGATACTGCACACTGAATTATAGAACACTCGCTAAATCTTTAAATCTTCAAACTTTTTATCTTTACTTTATGTTTTTTCTGTAATAAGTTTTGGTTTAATACCTTCGTTATTGTTGTTCATTACAAAACTCAGAGGATGGATCAAGAACTGTATTGAACAAGAGGAGTAATAATGATAGACTTTCGCTTTACAGTGTGGCAACAACACCAGAACCTGTCAAGATGGGACTTCAGTATTCTCTTACATGAATAATGCCACAAGCGAGATTGTATTGATGATTGTTAAATACTTCTTATGGAGACATACTGCATTTGTTTGAACATTAATAAATAAAATTAAAAAAAAAAAAAAAATAGGTATCGTTACCCGGCAAAAATATCGGGCATATGTATATCAAAACTGTATTGTTGGGTTTACACATTTGGGTTGGTTAAATCTATATGTTTAAGTTAAATCATGTCTAAAGATGTCTATATTCATAGATATGGTTTGTTGTTATGTTGTTTTCTGTATCAACTATTCCATCCTAATAATGCTATGTATACTGTTACAGCACCCATATTGTTATACTAAATACCTTAATAAAAATCTTTGATTAAAAAAATAAATAAATAAATAAAAAATAATAATGTATATTTGTTTTACAGAAATGTTGAAATACAATATACTGTATATGCAGTACTGTGCAAAAGTCTTAGACCACCATTAGATTTGTTGTTTTAGCAAAGTTTTAATGACCATCCATATTTATTTTTGCGGTCTCTTTATTAAGATACAAACATAAAATACAGGAAATATGTACACAAAATATAAAAAAACACAATTTTAGAACAAAATGGCTTCTTCAGGCAAAAGTCAGTATTTAGTGTGGCCTTCTTTGACACTAAGCACATCTTGAACTCTTTTGGGTAAAAAAGTAAATTTATGCTTACCTGATAAATTAATTTCTTCTATGGTACGACGAGTCCACAGATTCATCCTTTACTTGTGGGATATTATCCTCCTGCTAACAGAAAGTGGCAAAGAGCACCACAGCAGAGCTGTCTATATAGCTCCTCCTTTAGCTCCACCCCCTAGTCATTCGACCGAAGGTACAGGAAGAAAAAGGAGAAACTAAAAGGTGCAGAGGTGACTGAAGTTTAAAATAAAAAAATATAATCTGTCTTAAAATGACAGGGCGGGCCGTGGACTCGTCGTACCATAGAAGAAATGAATTTATCAGGTAAGCATAAATTTACTTTTCTTCTATAAGGTACGACGAGTCCACGGATTCATCCTTTACTTGTGGGATACAATACCAAAGCTACAGGACACGGATGAACGGGAGGGACAAGACAGATGGTGTTATATTGAATATATAAATGTTTTATTTCTAACAAGTAAATAGTTGAAATGTTGCTCCTTTGATATTTCTGTCTATAAGTTGGTGCTTAAACTTAAGGCAGAGTATCTGTGAGCAATTACTGTAATGTGGTGAGAGTCTGGGTTGTATCTTTAATGAAAAATAACCCCTTTTAAAGTAACAAGTTAAGGGAAAACAGAAATCACTAGTGAAGTGAATTCAAATGGTGCAATTCTGAATAATGCAAAAATAGAATGTATCAGTACATGTAACAGCATAGGTAGTAAAGTAAGTAAAGTCCGTTTTCACACACTCACTCAGATAAGTAATTCAGCTTGTTATAGAATACGGTAGAAATGTCAGAGAGATACTTGTAGTTCACAAAATATACACTTAGCCAGCATAAGGTTTGTAGGAAAAGTTATACCTTCGGTTTGGAAAAGTAAAAAGTACAGACCGTAACTGAAGATCAGAGTGGCAGAGCGTTGTGGCGTCTGAGCGGTAGCTCCGACTGAGCGAGTGTGACTCACTTCCGGTATCAGCGAGCAGGCAACTGGAAAGCTGCAAGGAAGATTAGTGACAGCGTGCGAATTACCTATTGATAGCAAAAAGGAAAGGTAATGCAGGTTGTTAGATGAATCTGGATAGCGGTAATTCCAGGGGGTTTCCCAAAATGACCGGTGAACCTGAAAGAAGTACAAAGTAGCTAGGAGAGCAAAAAGGAAGGATGATACTCCTTAGAGGTAACATCAATTATCAGGCAGTGAATAGAAGGCGTGAAGGTGCTTAAATAGGGAGAGAGCAAGGTGGGAGGGATATGCCTTAAAGGTATATCACATCTCCCCCCCCTCAAGGGACCACTCCAGAAGATCCTAGACGGGGTTTGAATGGATACTTGAGATGAAACCGGCGTACCAATACAGGTGCATGGACCTCCGAATGGGAAATCCACGAATTCTCCTCCGGTCCGTAGCCTCTCCACTTGACCAAATACTCCAAACGTCGGTGTCTCAATCGGGAATCAAGAATCTTCTCCACTTCAAATTCCTCCTGACCATCAATAAGGATTGGGGCTGGAGGAAGTAGATGATGTCTTGTAGGGTCCGATTTGTATGGCTTTAGTAAAGAAATATGAAAAGAATTATGTATCCTAAAATCTTTCGGCAGGGTTATACGGACTGCATTCTCGTTTATGATTTTTTTCAATAGGGAATGGACCTAGAAATTGGTTAGCGAGCTTCTTGCTCGGTAGTTGAAGTTTGAGATGTTTGGTAGATAGAAGGACAAGATCTCCAATCTTATATTTTGGGGTTTCTCTGTGTTTTTGATCATAATATTTCTTCTGTCTTTCCTTTGCATCTTGAAGATGGGTCTTCAAAACGTCCAACCTTTGTTGTAGAGATGAAGTGTAATCGGTAGCACTTGGGGAGTTAACAGTTACCTTTGATAAAGTAATAGAGATTGGGTGATAACCGTAAGTTGCGTAGAATGGAGTCATTTTAGTGGAAGATGACATTGAATTATTATAGGAGAATTCTGCTAAGGGTAAGTATGTGACCCAATCATCCTGTAAATGGGTTATATAACATCTGAGATATTGTTCAAGGGTTTGGTTTAATCTCTCAGTTAGTCCATTTGTTTGAGGATGGAAAGCAGTTGAAAATCTGACATCAATCTGTAGGATTTTACATAAAGACCTCCAGAAGGCTGAGGTGAACTGAGTTCCCCTATCAGATATTATGACTTTGGGTAAGCCATGTAAGCGTACGATAGAAGCTATAAAAGCTTTAGCTGTAGTACTTGCAGTTGGAAGGGACTTCAATGGAACAAAATGAGCAAGTTTGGTTAAATGATCTACAACAACGAATATTGTGTTGTACGTTTGTGAAAGTGGTAAGTCAACAATGAAATCCATCGAGATTGTTGACCAGGGTTTATCAGGTATTGGTATGGATGTCAATAACCCAATCAGCTTTTTATGGTCTAGTTTATTCCTTGCGCAAATATCGCAATAGGAAACATAATTGGTAATATATTGTTCCATCTGTGGCCACCAAAAAAATCTTCTTGTGAGTTCAATAGTTTTTTGTATGCCTGTATGTCCTGATAGAACATTGTCATGTGTATAAGTTAGAACTGTCTTGCGTAAGGAATCTGGTATAAAGAGTTTGTTTTTGTGATAATATAGACCTGTGGATGTATCTTTGGTACATGAGTTGGGTATATTTGGATCCTTTGTTAGTGCAGTTAATACTTCATTTTCGAATGTGGTGATGCATCCTATTATCTTTTGTTGTGGGATAATTGGGGAAGCCAAAATCTTATCGTTTGGGTTATCATGTTGTCTGGATAAAGCATCAGCTTTTATGTTAAGAACCCCTGGTTTATATGTTAGTTTAAAATTGAAACGATCTAGAAAAAGAGACCAACGAACTTGTCGGGCAGAGAGAGTCTTATTTTTCTTTAAGTACTCTAAATTTTTATGATCAGTATAAATCGTAAATGGTACTTCAGTGCCCTCTAACAAGTGTCTCCAATGTTCCAAAGAATTCTTAATGGCTAACAACTCTTTGTCCCCAATACTATAATTTTTTTCAGCTGGTAAGTATGTTCGTGAGTAATAAGCGATAGGATGTAAAAGAGTGGACGTTTTATCGTGTTGTGATAAGACTGCGCCAATACCAGAATTGGAGGCATCCACCTCTAAAACAAAAGGTTGCTGATAATCTGGTAGGGTTAAAACAGGAGCGGTTGAAAAAGATTTCTTTAAGGTGTGAAAAGCCTTTTGGGTCTCCTCTGTCCAAAGATATCTAATCTTACTACTAGTTAGTGAAGTAAGAGGTTTCACTATAACAGAAAAGTTATGAATGAATTTTCTGTAAAAATTCGCAAAACCTAAGAATCTTTGTAAGGCTTTTACGGTAGTGGGCGTGGGCCAATCCAAAATAGCTTTAATTTTATCTGAATCCATGCTAATAGTATTAGGTGTTATGATGTAACCTAAGAATTTTATTTGATTTACGTGAAAAATACACTTTTCTTGTTTTGCATATAGTTTGTGTTCTTTTAGTCTTGTGAGAACCCATCTAACATGTTTTTCGTGTTCTGATAAAGTACTGGAGTAGACCAAGATGTCATCTAAATATATGATGACGCATACGTCAATCAAATCATGAAATATTTCATTTATGAAATGTTGAAAGGTTGCCGGGGCATTGCATAACCCGAAAGGCATGACGTTGTATTGGTAAAGACCGTATCTGGTGCGGAAAGCAGTTTTCCACTCATCTCCTTCTTTTATGCGAATTAAGTTATATGCACCCTTCAGATCAAGTTTGGTAAATATTGTGGCATCAGTAAGCCTTTCTAATAACTCAGGAATCAAAGGTAGAGGATAGCGATTCTTTACTGTGATATTGTTTAGAGCCCTATAGTCTATGATTGGTCTTTGAGTGCCATCTTTGTTTTTAACAAAAAACATGCCTGCAGCTGCCGGTGATGTTGAATGTGAGATAAACCCCTTTTTTAGATTTTCATCTAAATATAAACGTAAATCCTTAAGCTCTTTTTGAGACATGGGATAAATTCTACCATGAGGTATTTGAGAGCCAGGGATTAATTCAATGGGGCAATCAAAAACTCTATGTGGAGGAAGAATCTCTGCCTCTTTAAGGTTAAAGACATCCGCCAAATCCTGATAAACTTCTGGAATACTCTGTATATTTGCTATGTGCGTTTGTGGAAAACATGTTTTTAAGCAATAATCTGATTGGAATTTTATTTGATGGAGTGACCAATCTATTTGAGGGTTATGGGGTTTTAACCATTTATAACCTAATACTATGGTATGCATAGCAATTGGGAGGATATCAAATGATAAATATTCAGTGTGTCCATTTGTGGTTGTGATCAATAAAGGTATAGTATGGTGTGTTATAGGACCATGTTGTATAGAGGAACCATCAATTAATTTAACAAACACAGGGATTTGCTTGCACACCGTGGGTATTTTATTAACTAATACATAATCAGTGTTGATATATATCCCTGAAGCCCCAGAGTCAATAAATGCTTTATTCTGAAGATTGTTTTGGTCCCACTGTAGAGAGAGAGAGATAGTTAGTTGATTTGTAAGATCAGTTTTAATATGTTCTAAGGTAACATTCTTACCCCTCTTTTGTATGTCCAGTAAAGGGCAATCTGAGACAGCATGATCTTTTTTTGCACAGTACATGCAAAGGTTGGAAAGTCTCCTTCTAGTCTTTTCCTCAAGGGTCAAGTGACCCCTTAGTGCTCCTATTTCCATAGGTGTTGTTTTATCATGATGAGAGGTATTTGGGTAATTTTGTCTAGGAGAGGTCTCAAATCCTCCTCTTTCAGCCTTACGTTCTCTAATTCGTCTGTCCAGAGTAGTACTAAGTTTAATCAAAGCAGAGAGAGTTTCTGGCATGTCAAGGCGAGATAGCTCGTCCTTTAGGACTTCTGATAAACCCAATCTGAATTGATTTCGGAGACTGACCTCATTCCACTGAGAGTCAGTCGCCCATAGCTGAAAATCCGTGGTGTACTCCTCCACAGTACGCTTTCCCTGCTTAAGGGAACGAAGCTTAGTTTCTGCTATTAGCTGTGTGTGGGCATCCTCATATAACTCAGACATAGCAGCAAAGAATTCCTGCAAGGAATCAAGGATAGAATTGTTTGATTCAAAAAATCTATTTGCCCATGTGCGGGGCTCCCCTGTGAGGTAGGAGATGGTAGTGCACACTTTCAATCTTTCAGTGTGATATGTGCGAGGTTTTAGAGTAAATAATAAAAGACAGGAATTTTTGAAATCCCTGAAAGCAGATCTCTTGCCTGAAAAAGGAGTTGGGGGTTGTACTTGGGGTTCTGGGATTTCAGGGGTTTTAGGTGATAAACAGTCTTTTACTAAAGCTTTTAATGTTGTGGTTTCTGCCTGTACTTCAGTTAGGCCACGAGCCAGATAATCCAATTTTTGATGGATATTGTTGAATGCCTTTTGAATCTCTGTGGGATCCATAATATGGCAATTTTGTTTTTAAAGGCCTGATAATACTGTTATATTTAATATATAAATGTTTTATTTCTAACAAGTAAATAGTTGAAATGTTGCTCCTTTGATATTTCTGTCTATAAGTTGGTGCTTAAACTTAAGGCAGAGTATCTGTGAGCAATTACTGTAATGTGGTGAGAGTCTGGGTTGTATCTTTAATGAAAAATAACCCCTTTTAAAGTAACAAGTTAAGGGAAAACAGAAATCACTAGTGAAGTGAATTCAAATGGTGCAATTCTGAATAATGCAAAAATAGAATGTATCAGTACATGTAACAGCATAGGTAGTAAAGTAAGTAAAGTCCGTTTTCACACACTCACTCAGATAAGTAATTCAGCTTGTTATAGAATACGGTAGAAATGTCAGAGAGATACTTGTAGTTCACAAAATATACACTTAGCCAGCATAAGGTTTGTAGGAAAAGTTATACCTTCGGTTTGGAAAAGTAAAAAGTACAGACCGTAACTGAAGATCAGAGTGGCAGAGCGTTGTGGCGTCTGAGCGGTAGCTCCGACTGAGCGAGTGTGACTCACTTCCGGTATCAGCGAGCAGGCAGCTGGAAAGCTGCAAGGAAGATTAGTGACAGCGTGCGAATTACCTATTGATAGCAAAAAGGAAAGGTAATGCAGGTTGTTAGATGAATCTGGATAGCGGTAATTCCAGGGGGTTTCCCAAAATGACCGGTGAACCTGAAAGAAGTACAAAGTAGCTAGGAGAGCAAAAAGGAAGGATGATACTCCTTAGAGGTAACATCAATTATCAGGCAGTGAATAGAAGGCGTGAAGGTGCTTAAATAGGGAGAGAGCAAGGTGGGAGGGATATGCCTTAAAGGTATATCACAGATGGCTAAACAGAAGGCACCACTACTTGAAGAACTTTTCTCCCAAAAAAAGCCTCCAAAGAAGCAAAAGTATCAAATTTGTAAAATTTGGAAAAGGTATGAAGCGAAGACCAAGTCGCAGCCTTACAAATTTGTTCAACAGAAGCATCATTTTTAAAACCCCATGTGGAAGCCACTGCTCTAGTAGAGTGAGCTGTAATCCTTTCAGGAGGCTGCTGTCCAGCAGTCTCGTATGCCAAACGGATGATGCTTTTCAGCCAAAAAGAAAGAGAGGTAGCCGTAGCTTTTTGACCTCTACGTTTTCCAGAATAGACAACAAACAAAGAAGATGTTTGACGGAAATCTTTGGTCGCTTGCAAGTAAAACTTCAAAGCACAAACCACGTTTGCAACCGACGCTCCTTCTTAGAGGAAGGATTAGGACACAGAGAAGGAACAACAATTTCCTGATTAATATTCCTATTAGTAACAACCTTAGGAAGGAATCCAGGTTTGGTACGCAAAACCACCTTATCAGCATTGAAAACAAGATAAGGTGAGTCGCATTGCAATGCAGATAGTTCAGAAACTCTTCGAGCCGAAGAGATAGCAACTAAAAACAGAACTTTCAAAGATAGAAGCTTAATATCTATGGAATGCATAGGTTCAAACGGAACCCCTTGAAGAACTTTAAGAACTAAATTCAAACTCCATGTCGGAGCAACAGGTTTAAACACAGGCTTGATTCTAATTAAAGCCTGACAGAACGACTGAACGTCTGGAACATCTGCCAGACGCTTGTGCAGTAAAATTGATAAAGCAGATATCTGTCCCTTTAAAGAACTAGCTGATAGCCCCTTCTCCAATCCTTCTTGGAGAAAGGACAAAATCCTAGGAATCCTGATCTTACTCCATGAGTAGCCTTTGGATTCGCACCAATAAAGATATTTACGCCATATCTTATGATAAATTTTCCTAGTGACAGGCTTTCGAGCCTGAATCAAGATATCTATGACTGACTCAGAGAATCCCCGCTTGGATAAAATCAAGCGTTCAATCTCCAGGCAGTCAGCCGTAGAGAAACTAGATTTGGATGCTGGAACAGACCTTGAATCAGAAGGTCCTGTCTCAGTGGCAGAGTCCATGGTGGAAGAGATGACATGTCCACCAGGTCTGCATACCAAGTCTTGCGTGACCACGCAGTTGCTATCAAAATCACCGAAGCTCTCTCCTGTTTGATTCTGGCAATCAAATGAGGAAGGAGAGGAAATGGTGGAAACACATAAGCCAGGTTGAACGACCAGGGTACTGCTAGAGCATCTATCAGTACTCTTGTGAGAGGGATAAGTGAACTCTTTTTTACGTTCACCTTCCACCCGTGAAATCTTAGAAAAGCCAACACGATGTCCGTGTGAGACTTGGCTAGTTGGTTAGTTGACGCCTGAATTAAGATATCGTCCAGATAAGGCGCCACTGCTATGCCCCGCGGCCTTAGAACCGCCAGAAGGGACCCTAGCACCTTTGTGAAAATTCTGGGAGCTGTGGCCAACCCGAAGGGAAGAGCCACAAACTGGTAATGCTTGTCCAGAAAGGCGAACCTGAGGAACTGGTGATGATCTTTGTGGATAGGGATGTGTAGATACTCATCCTTTAAGTCCACGGCGGTCATATATTGACCCTCCTGGATCATTGGTAAAATAGTCCAAATGGTCTCCATCTTGAAGGATGGGACTCTGAGGAATTTGTTTAGGATCTTGAGATCTAAAATTGGCCTGAAGGTTCCCTCCTTTTTGGGAACCACAAACAGATTGGAGTAAAACCCCTGCCCCTGTTCTGTTTTCGGAACTGGGCAGATCACCCCCATGGTATATAGGTCTTCTACACAGCGTAAGAACGCCTCTCTTTTTGTCTGGTTTACAGACAATTGAGAAAGATGGAATCTCCCCCTTGGAGGAGAATCTTTGAAATTTAGAAGATACCCCTGGGTTACGATTTCTAAAGCCCAGGAGTCCTGAACGTCTCTTGCCCAAGCCTGAGCAAAGAGAGGGGGCTACCCCTTCATGCTGTCTTGGTGGCAGCAGTGGGCTTCTTGGCCTGTTTACCTTTGTTCCAAGTCTGGTTAGATCTCCAGACTGACTTGGATTGAGCAAAATTCCCTTCTTGTTTTGCAGCAGGGGAAGAGGTAGAGGGACCACCTTTGAAGTTTCGAAAGGAACGAAAATTATTTTGTTTGGTCCTCATCTTATTTGTCTTATCCTGAGGAAGGGCATAGCCTTTTCCTCCAGTGATGTCTGAAATGATCTCTTTCAGTTCAGGCCCAAATAGGGTCTTACCTTTGAAAGGGATGGCTAAAAGCTTAGATTTTGATGACACATCAGCAGACCAGGACTTAAGCCATAACGCACTACACGCTAAAATGGCAAAACCTGAATTCTTTGCCGCAAATTTAGCCAGTTGAAAAGCGGCATCTGTAATGAAAGAATTAGTTAGCCTGAGAGCCCTAATTCTATCCAGAATATCATCTAATGGGGTCTCAACCTGAAGAGCCTCCTCCAGAGCCTCGAACCAAAAAGCAGCTGCAGTAGTTACAGGAACAATGAACGCTATAGGTTGCAGAAGAAAACCCTGATGAACAAATATTTTCTTTAGGAGACCCTCTAATTTTTTTATCCATAGGATCTTTGAAAGCACAACTGTCCTCAATAGGTATAGTTGTATGCTTAGCCAGGTAGAAATAGCTCCCTCCACCTTAGGGACCGTATGCCAGGGGGAGCGAACGGAATACCTGGTCTATCCCACTCCTTAATAACAATGTCCGAAATCCTCTTAGGGACCGGAAAAACATCAGTGTAGGCAGGAACCTCTAGATATCTGTCCATTTTACACAATTTCTCTGGAACTACAATAGGGTCACAATCATCGCTAAAACCTCCCTGAGCAACAAGCGGAGGTGTTCTAGTTTAAATTTAAAAGCAGTCATATATGAGTCTGTCTGAGGGAACATCTTTCCTGAATCAGAAATCTCTCCCTCAGACAGCAAATCCCTCACCCCCAACTCAGAACATTGTGAGGGTACATCGGATATGGCTAATAAAGCGTCAGAGGGCTCAGCATTTGTTCTCACACCAGACCTACTGCGCTTCCCCTGCAACCCAGGCAGCTTAGATAAAACCTCTGTGAGGGTAGTATTCATAACTGCGGCCATATCTTTCAGGGTGAAATAATTAGACGCACTAGAAGTACTTGACGTCGCTTGTGCGGGCTTTAATGGTTGTGACACTTGGGGAGAATTAGATGGCATAACCTGATTCCCTTCTGACTGAGAATCATCCTGCGACATACTTTTATTAGCTCAAATATGTTCTTTGCAATTTATTGACCTTTCAGTGCATGAGGGACACATTCTAAGTGGGGGTTCCACAATGGCTTCTAAACACATTGAACATTGACCACAAACAAGCTTGAAAACACTTTATTTAGTGAAAAAATAACAATCTTAAAAAACGGTACTGCGCCTTTAAGAGAAAAAAGCATACACCTTCTGCAAAACTGCTTTAAAATACACCAATCTTTTCAAATTTATGATATAAGACTCAATTTGTGTAGTTAAGTTTGCCCCACAAGAAAAACAAACCTTTAACCCTTTATTGTGAAAACCGGATCGATAAAAAGGCCTAAATCCGGAAAAAAAAACACCCCCAGCACCTCGCCACAGCCCTGCTGTGGCGCCTACCTGCCCTCAGGGATTGGAAAAATGGGGTTAAAGCTTCGATTTAGCCCAATACTTCCACAAGGGCTCTCCGGAGTTGGAGCTTGCAGCTTGCTTAGTAAATACAACTGCGCATCTGAGGCGTGAAAATAGGCCCCGCCCATCTCACTCAATGTTTTGTTAGCCTAAATGAACCGCACCAGAGCGGTTCCAAACTAGCCATGTGGGTTCTGAGACCCCAAGAATAAGCCAAGTGTACCCTCAACAAAGTTGCCAAAAAACGTTATTGACCAAAAAACGTTAACAGTACTCCCAGTTCACAAAACGTTTGCCCACAAACATTCAAAACTCAGTGTCAACCATTTTGTAAGTAGCCCCTTATGCAAGCTTAGTAATACCCCTCTATAACTGTTAGGATTACTGCTTACCCTTACCCTCATGGGGATACTGTCAGCCTTTCTGAAATACCACAGTCTCTCCAGAAAAAATGACTGAACATACCTCACTGCTATATAGCATGAAAACGTTCCTCACACTGAACTTTCTTGTACCCCTCAGCCTCTGTGGGAATTGCTCTGGATCTTAGTGACAAATGCTAAGATCATCAGCCTCCAGGCAGAAGTCTTCATCCATCTGCTGCCTGAGAGTAAATAGTACACACCGGTACCATTTAAAATAAAAAATTCTTGCTTGAAGAAAATAAAAACTAACATTTTATCACCTCTTTCACTTTACCCTTCCTAGTACTTAGAGTAGGCAAAGAGAATGACTGGGGGGTGGAGCTAAGGGAGGAGCTATATAGACAGCTCTGCTGTGGTGCTCTTTGCCACTTCCTGTTAGCAGGAGGATAATATCCCACAAGTAAAGGATGAATCCGTGGACTCGTTGTACCTTATAGAAGAAAAGTTTTATGAGGTAATCTTCTGGTATATTATACAAGTCTTCTTTCAGCATTTCCCAGAGTTTTCCTTTACATTTAGGTTGTCTTTTATTTATGTCTCTGTTCAGGTAATCTCATACTGCCTTTATTATATTCATGCTGAAAAATAAAACCATTTCCAATCAGGCACTTTCCAGAAGGAATGGCATGATGAATTAAAACCTGTTTGTACTTTTCAGCATTCATGATCTCATCAATTCGGACAATATCGCCAACACCACTGCCAGAAATGCAACCCCAAACCAGGACAGACCCTCCACCATGTTTTACTGAAGGCAGCAAGCACTCATTCTTTCATGTCTCTCCAACTCTTCTCACATATTGTCAACCATTGGACCCAAAAATTCCAAACTTGGATTTGTCACTCCATAATACTCTTTTCCACTGATCTTCATTCCAATCTTTGTGAGCTTTAGCATATCTTAGCCTTTTCACCCTGTTTCCCTTCCACAAAAGTGGTTTCTTGGCTTCTACCCTTCCATAAAGACCATTCCTGATCAAGCTTCTTTGGACTGTAGAAGTGTCAACTTGGCATACTGATGAAGCTGCCAGATGCTGGACTTCTTCCGGTCTCTCAAAGAATAAACTCTGAGAAACTTCTCATCAGATTGAAAGTTTTAATTGGCTTCCAGTCCTTTTTTAGTCCTTGACCTTTTCTGATTCTTCAAATTTCTTTATAACAGCTTGAATACCACACCTTGAGTATCCAGTTTGTTTGCTCATTTCCCATTGTGGCCTTGCTGATACAAAAGTATGATTTTATGTCTGTTAAATGTTGTGATCTTTGGCATTATAAATGGAATGATGTTATTGAAACTTAGTCTTTGTTAGTAAGTTTTCAATGAAAGAAACTAATATCACATGTGTATGCAATGCTCAAACATGTCTTGCACAAACCTGATGTAATAAGACCTTTTCCACAGCAGTCATTTTGACATGAAATAGTTGGACGAATACAGGTGTTACCAATGACATTAATTAGGGTTCCATTCCATTTAAGTTTATGAGAGCCAGGTTCCTGCTATTGCTCAAGTGTAAGGGGAGCTCATACTAAATACTTTCCACTTTAGCCTATAGAAGCAGTTATTTTCTAATTTTTCAGCTTTTTAAAATTGCATACACAAATCCTGTATTTTCTGGTTGTATTCTAATAAAGAATTAAATATGATAAAAAATAATAACTAAGCGCCAACTATATAACACAACAGACCTCCAGCTCTAATAACAACAGACCTCCAGCCCTGCCTACGATTGTTTGGCGCTCTGATATCAAACTCCACAATCGAATCTACCCTTTTGGCAACTAGGTGCCAATCAAAAACCCTGCCTACGATTGTTTAGCGCTCTGATATCAAACCCCATAATCGAATCTACCCTTTTGGCAACTAGGTGCCAATCAAAAACCCTGCCTACGATTGTTTGGCGCTCTGATATCAAACCCCATAATCGTATTCTAATAAAGAGACTGAGAAATAATTATATATGGTCATTATACCATTGCTAAAACAACAAATCTACTGGTGGCCTAAGACTTTTGCAAATATATATATATATATATATATATATATATATATATATATATATATATATTATATATAAATATACAAATATACACTCATACATATATATACATACATACAATACTTATGCACATGCACACACATATTTATGTAAATGCTGGAAAAAAAACACAAATCTATCTGCATTTCAGAAAACTCAGTGCCTGGAAGTACATTAGGGATAACTCACAAAATTACTCTTCTTTTTGGAGTTTTCTACCCAATACTCAATTTCGAAGTGCAGTTGGTAAAAAATACTGTCCCAGGATGGTGGGTACTGCCAGGTCACACTGAGCTTTGTTGGTGCCTCTTTGACAGACATTACTGTGACGTTGACTGGAGCATCAGGTTGCACTGGTAGACAGAAGTATAAAAGGGATAGATATTAAATGAATGGGTTCTCACATTTACCTTCTCTTTAGGTCTCATTTTATGATGAACTCTTAAAGTTCACCTGCAAAAGAAAAAAAGGGAGTTTAAAGATTTAATCCCCAAACCCGTACTTACCTCACCTGCCTTTTCTGGTTTCCTCAACAGCGTGTCACAGGCGCGTTGTCTAATCACAGAACATCAGATTGTGCCGTTGAACTACATGTAGCGCGCTCTCATGCTGGGTAAAGCTGTCGGCTGTTTAAGAAACCAGAAGAGCAGAAGAGACTGGCGAGGAAGGTAAGGTAAGTACGGGTTTGGGGGGATTAAATCTTTAAAATCCTTTTTTCTTTTGCAGGTGTCACAAAAGAAAGTTGACTGGCACCTTAAGTTGTGCCAGTGGATATTTATAGATTCATTCAAACATAGGTCCCATTCCAATCCATCAGTAATCCCCATGTACAAACACTATAGTGATTTTTCTAAACCATTCTAATCCAATCGAAAAGTCTCCATTGGTGAAACCACTCATCTAAGTAAAAAATATAAACACCCCAAACCCAACAAAAAATATATAAAAAAACAAACAAAAAACAAGCAAGCCTATTCTTGTTTTTGAAAGAACCTTCACTGATCGCCATGGAAACAAACGTTATAGGCTTTACCTACATGTTTAGCTATGATCAGCAATTTGACAATTACATACTGTAACAACTTAGAACACTTTTTTTTATTTGAATGTCCTTTAAAAGAACATGAAAATTAAATCTGAATTTGAAAACTTTCCATTTTGATTATCAAGTGTACCTCTTTTTTTGGTATTCGTTGTTGATCACATTTCTTGATCACTATATGGAGTTATGTTTGCAACAATGTTTTAACAATACAGGCGGATCTTGACATGTACACAATCCTGAGCCCATATATAAAAAAATTGGAAATATCCATGTCCCTTTTAGAAGTACAGTAAGTATTATATTTCTCAGACAGACATGTGACACATTACATATACTGCTTGTATCCATCAGGAGGGTGTTGCTGCCCCGTCTGTCTGTACGGCTGGTCACACACATTGTCACCATGTGTTTGTCTGAGTCTCCTTCCGGTATTTTTAGATGACATCTGAATCGCTGGGCTGAAGTGTTGTGGGAACAGGGTATGAGTGTTGGAGAGGAGCTGATCCTACAAGAGACCTCACATTATTATCACACAGGCCCCAAGTCAGAACACGCTGTTGTCTGAAATGTCATCACAGAAAATGCAGCATGTCTGCAGAAAGAACAAGACACATGCAGGAACTCTTAGCACTTTCACTTTGCAGTGCTGCTCCACATTAGACTGTTCTCTTCAAACAGAGCTTTGCTCTGGCTGCAATGTGTAAGTTTTCATTAAAACAGTGCAGAGAATAGTCAAATATGGAGCAACACTGCAAAGCAGCAGTGACTGGCTCTCAGGGATTTTTTTTTAACCCCGCCCCCTAGCCTTTCCCAGTTTGCAAAGCTGTGACTTCTGAAGATAAGATGTTCTTGTGAGCAATGCACCTTTTTTAATACTGCATTTCTACCTTGTGATGTTAGACTAATAAAAAAGGAAACAAATTTGAAATTTTGAACACATTTGAATTTCAAAACTTTATTTTTGTTTTTGACTGCAGATAATTTGCAAAGCAATTTTCAACTGCTGCACTTTATTATACAAGTTTAAAAGTTGCTTTACTCTCTAGTTTATCAACACATCATCCGATCGAGATGATTGACACACCCTGCTAGTGGCCAATTGGCCACGAGTGAGCAGGGGCGGTATTGCACAAGCATTTCACTTGAATGCGCTGTCAGCATTTAGAGAGGTCAAGCGGACATGATTCGCAACATCGAATCATGTCCGCTCGACCTTTATTACATCTACCTCATAGTCTACCCCATAGACCTTTATTAAATCTACCTCATAGTCTACCCCATAGTCTTTGTCCTTATCACTTCTAGAGATAGTCTTTTCCATGAATCAACCACGTTTTCTGTAAGGAAGTGCTTTCGAAATTACTCCTCAAACTACTCCCCTCAACTTGAGATCATTACCTCTAGTTATAATGTTGCTCTTTTTATAGCTTTCAGCCTCATCTTTATGAAATCCCTTAAAGGGACATGAAACCACACATTTTCTTTCATGATACAGACAGCGAATACAATTATAAACAACTTTCCAATTTACTTCTATTATCAAATTTTCTTTGTTGTCTTGGGATCCTTTGTAGAAATGGGGGGAGGTAAGCTTAGGAGCATACACTTGTCTGCAGCACATTTTTACAGCAGTTTTGCAAGAATGTCATACATTTGCAAGAGCACTAGATGGAAGCAGTTTGTCCTGCCATGTGGTGCTCCAGACATGTGTATGGTACCTACTCAGGTATCTCTTCAACAAAGAATACCATGAGAAGTTGAGAACAAAGCAAATTTTTTGTTTCATGTCCCTTTAATATACTTGAAGATTTCTCTCATAACCCACCTCTTTTCTCTAATCTCTAAACACCTAGTACATCAGACACTTCTTACTTGCTCACACACCAGTCTCATAGCCACATATTCACTGACATTTTCAGACCTAGATTTACTTATACAAGATTGGTCTCTTCAATCACTGAAAATTCTGCTCCCCCCCCTCAGCACATCAGGTTTTAGGCTTATATTTTTTGTTAGAGGGTGTAACGTTTTTTTTTTTAATGTAATTTCCAAAGTAAATGTTAAAATTTCAGTGCGTGTGTGTATTTGTGTATGTATGATTATGGTGAGTGTGTGTGGGTTTATGGTGTGTGTATAGTGCAGTGTAGTGTGTGTGTAGTGACACTCAAATAGTGCTGACCCCCCCAAATCTGTTGCCCTAGGCAAGTGCCTTGTTTGCCTAAGCCAAAATATGTCCCTGCTTGCAAAACATGCTTATTGACCAAAGATAATGAACATTACCATGTGCACATAACTATTCTGGTTTGGGGTTGTAAGGCCTACACTTACTTCTTCTTCACCATAAGGAAAGTCTTTGTAGCTGGGGGGAGCATCTTCTGATGCCTCCACTCACAGATAATGGTACTTGCTGGATGTCTGAGATAGCAATGAAACTCTGGCTGCTCCAGTTCCCCTAAGAATAAAAGCGAATATCAGCTATGTGGACAACTTTAACTAAAAAAAAGTATGCATAATCATTAAAATTGTGGGGACTCTGAGTCATTCTAATAAAAATGGAATCACTCTGAAAGGGTATAACAAACATTTTCAAATTCGGAGCAAGTCCCCCCCAGACACACAAACTCACACACACACACCTCCATTGAGACACAGTTTCTGTTTTTGAGCATTTCCAGAACCAGCTGTTAACACTGGCCTAAAAAATTAAACTTGTCTGGGACTGTGAGTTAGCAGCTATCACACTTTGCAACACAGCATGAAGAAAGGTGAACCCTAAGTTCCCTGTGAGCTGTGATCTGCTTTCCATAAAAAATATCAGTCTTGCGGGAGGGGGGCATTTAGGCTTAACATGTAAAACCTATAAAGGAAAAAGTCTTAATGACTATGGTAAATACTCAAAGAAAATGTCAACTATGCTCAGTGAAATCTTTCTCTAGCCTACTCCCTGGCACTGTGAGACATACAATATAAAATTAATTTGTAGATTTTAGAAATATATTGAAAAAAATGGCCTCTGCGCTGTGAGTATTTACACAAAGCTGCTAAAAATGAATATAAGGAATCCCCAAACTCCTTAATTTAAAAAATTAGGACTAGAGTAATCACTTTAACTGCAAACTGTAGCTAAGTGATAAGTTATTTAGCTGCACTATCCAAAGATAGCTTAATGAGTGTAGTATACTAATGTCTAGATAATCCTATATTAGCACAACTATATAAAATGTATTTAAAATATATTTATTACAATGCGAAAACAAAAAACAGAAAAATCAAATCAAATCAATACAAGCATATAATAATTAGACCAGTCAGATACACATAATAAATGGATAAAAAGCAGAACATATAAAGCATAACATATATAGCATACAAACAAGACCAATGAGATGATGTTGATGAGATGATATGGTTCCAATGTAATGGATTGTGGCATATGTGGCAAGCCGTATTAGTAAAGCAGACACATGTGTTTAATAGACACAGCGATGTTAACAAGGTTAGCGTTTTACTTTTTCCTTCCCAAAATTGCAGAGTTGGCAAAACTGCAGAATAGAGGCGAGAAGAGAGGACAAGAGAATCCTTTTACAAACACAAAATGAGTTCAAATTGGCAAGGTGTTTACTAATACTTACACCGGAAGCCAAGTGATGTTCCTCTGTGTTTGCTACTCCAGGCGGCAGATTTCAAACGGTCCTGTGCTTCCCTGGAGAGATCAAGTTACACAGCTTAGGAAAATGTTTGCAGCAGTCAGTTCAATGTGGCTACGGAAGCCCAAGTGGTCCAGTATTAGAGTAACGCGTTTCGGCTGTACGCAGCCTTTCTCAAACTCAATACTGTTGTGAATGGGACGATAGTATTTATTTACTCGTCTTAAAGGGATAGATATACCCATTTTTTTCTTTCTTTAGTTTGCAGAATATAAATGTCCAACATATAATAACAATGCAATTTTGCTATGGGGATATATTATGCAGTAAAAGGAGAAATCCTGGCAACAGATTATATATAAAAAACATAAAATTGATGGATAAAGTCCAACATATGATAACAGTGCAATTTTTGCTATGGGGATATATTATGCAGTAAAAGAAGAAATCCTGGCAACATATTATATATAAAAAACACATAAAATTGATGGATAAATAACATCGTTAAAAAACATAAAAGGACCAAATGCAGTATATTAAAGTTACATTGTTTTTTTAAAAAGGATCGCACTAATTCTAAGCTTAACCTTCAAAACTTTCTTATATCAAAACTACATGTAGAAAACTTAAAAGGGGAATTTATTAGATTGTATAGATCATAAAAAATCTTTTAAAACCTATAGAATAGAAAAAAACTAATTATTTAAGATATTAATAAGTCTTACTCAAATTACACACTTATCTGCATATGTATATACATATGGATCCATACGCATATCCATATACAATATTCCTAATCAGTATATTTATTGCTATTATTTTATAATTTTATAATTTTATACTCCTCAAATTCTAGTAGATTGAGGTTAGAATATTAGGATATAAGAATATATTAAAAAACTTAGGATATTAAAATATTAGAGATCATTAGGATATATTAAAATATTAAAAAATTAAAAAATTAAAAGACAGTACATTTACTTCAGATTGGATTTTAAGGGCACGTTTTGATTATGGCTTAGATCTTAATATTTCAAATAACAATTTAAGTCCAATTCCAAGTTTAGGCCTTGTGGAGTCAGGGTACCTAGTTGGAAAATCCACTTCCCTTCTCTTTTTAGGACTTCATTATGAAGATCCCCTCCTCTCCAATTTTTGGATACTAGATCTATACCCATGAATTTAAAATCCTTAAGATTGGCATTATTACAGGTAGCAAAATGTCTTGGCACTGGGAGGTCTTTATTACGGTCCTTGTCGTGGTGCTCAATTGACAGGATATGCTCTCTTATCCTATCACGTAGGGGCCTTTCCGATTCCCCTACGTATTGAGCACCACATTTACATTCTATGACATAAATTACGTTTCTATCTGTGCACCGAATCATTTGTTGAATTTTAAAAGTTTCTCCTGTGATATTAGATTTTACCTCTTTTTTCTTCATTCCATATTGGCAGGACTTACACTTATGGCATGGGTAATATCCTTTAAGGTCTTTTCCCCATAAGTCCTTTTTCTTTATTTCTTGTTTTCTTTTTAGATCTGAAGGGGCGAGTCTCATTTTAAGATTTTTTGCTTTTTTATACACAATTTGTGGTTTATCTGGTATAAGTGGACCTATCTTCTCATCTGATTTTAAAATACTCCAATGTTTCCTTAGGATTTTTTCTATTATATTTTTATTGCCACTATATGTTGTAATAAACGGTAAAAACTTTGCTTCATTTATTTTGTTTCTCTCAGTTAAATCAGTTTGTTTTCCCTTTAGGATTAGGTCTCGGTCTAAATCACGTACATTTCCTATTGTTTTGTTTAATATGTCACTATCATAGCCCCTATTGATGAATTTCTCTTTTAAAATATTTGACTGTATATCATAATCATGTAGGGTACTGCAGTTCTTTCTAATTCATACGAACTGTCCCTTTGGGATGTTTTCCTTCCATTGTGTGTGGTGACAACTTAATTGATGTATGTAGTTATTAGCGTCCACCTGTTTAAAATGTGTTTTTGAAAGTAACTTATTTCCGTTTACAAATATTTTTAAATCTAAAATTGTATATTTGTTTGACTCTTAGCACATGTAAATTTTAAATTTTTAACATTTGTATTCATGGATTTAATGAACTCATCTAGACCCTCCTCACTACCGTGCCAAATCATGAAGATATCATCTATGTACCGCCGATAGGTAACCAGGCCCGACCCCAGCACGCTATCTGTTAGGAAATCTTTTTCCCATAAACCCATAAACAGATTGGCGTAGCTGGGGGCAAACCTGGTCCCCATGGTGGTACCTTGCTGTTGATTATAAAAGACATCCATAAAAGTGAAATAATTGTGATTTAAAATATACTCTATACAATTTAAAATAAAACCCTTAGGGGTATATCTATCCAATTAAGACGAGTAAATAAATACCATCGTCCCATTCACAACAGTATTGAGTTTGAGAAAGGCTGCGTACAGCCGAAACGCGTTACTCTAATACTGGACCACTTGGGCTTCCGTAGCCACATTGAACTGACTGCTGCAAACATTTTCCTAAGCTGTGTAACTTGATCTCTCCAGGGAAGCACAGGACCGTTTGAAATCTGCCGCCTGGAGTAACAAACACAGAGGAACATCACTTGGCTTCCGGTGTAAGTATTAGTAAACACCTTGCCAATTTGAACTCATTTTGTGTTTGTAAAAGGATTCTCTTGTCCTCTCTTCTCGTGTGATATCCCTTTAAGACTTTCTGACTATCAGCACTTCCTCCTATTTAAGGAAGTGCTTCTCCATTACTCAGTGCCTGAAAATTAAAGTGGATTCTCTCATCCTGTGCTACTGCTCATTTCAAGCAGTTTATTTTTCCCTTTCAGGTCTAAAGTATTTTATATTTTTTGAAGGCTGATTGTAACTCAAAGTTTGCTGCACTTCTTTCCTGATTCCTTTTGGACCGTTACTTCTAATCATATTCCTACGCTTCCGGAACTCTATCACTCACAGCTGAAGCCGCACTCACACATGCTGCTACCGGACGCCGCTCTCTAATATTCTCCGGTTTAGTATTTACTCTGCTGCTAATACCGCTCTCCACGCTTCACCATCGTTTCTGGGGAAATCTGGTCTTATCACCACGCTGGTATTGGTATCGTATTGTATACAAAGTTTATGGTTTACAAATATAACGCTAAGTGTCATTACTTACCTTAGCTGTATTTCACTGAATTAACCTCTTCCTTGCTGCTCAATATTGCGTGTGTGTTGGAACATTGTATATATATTTTAGAGTGTTTGTGTGAGTGCGTGAAACTAAAGGAAAGTTACTTGAACATTACTTTACTAAGATTTGAACTTTATCAACTCATTTCATATCCTGAATATAAAGGAATTTTTCTCATTTTTTCTTTGATCATAAACGAATCATTGTTTATATATTAGAAGCTTAATAAGCTTCTCACATAAGAATTACTATTATCATTCATAGAGGTATAATCCATACTTTTCATTTCAATTACTAAAAGTAAATGCTCACCTTGTGCATGCGAGTATATTAAGTTATATATACTTGCTGTTTACAAGAAAAGAGCTACATTTCCTTTATTTTATTTTTCTCTAAAGTTTGGTGAGACAAATTTATCACACATATCACAGAATTTTCAGGCCATAAAAAGAAAGTTTTTTTTTTTATTTTGGAATATGGATCCTAATGAAATTAAAAATGAATTTTCTAATATTCATCAGAAATTAGAATATCTTGCTAGAGCATTAACAGAGGTACAAACTGAAAATAAAGCTCTCAAAACCATAATAAAAGATTGTATGTCAGGGAAAGAAGCAGGAATTGCTGAACCTCACATACAATACCCACAACCATTTTCTGGCAAACGCAGCGAATTCAGGGATTTTAAAAGTGCATGTAAACTTCTTTTCTCACTTAGACCTAAAACATATCATAGTGAAAGGATAAAGGTCTGTACCACTATTTCCTTCCTACAGGGGGAGCCACGCTCCTGGGCCAATAGATTCTTTGAAAGTGAACATTCAATATTGGATTCGCTTGAAGAATTTTTTTTAGCTATGACTGCCTTGTATGAGGATTCCCACACTCAAATAACAGCTGAAAATAAATTAAGATCTATGAAACAAGGGAAAAGAAACATTGAAGAATACTTAAAAAAGAATAAGACTTTAACAGCAAGGCAAGCAAGGTGGTCACTCTTTCTAGATCGCTTTAACTTTCTAATAACTTATAAACCTGGGAGTCTAAACACAAAGGCAGATGCACTTTCACGTATTTATGAGTTACTTCCACATGAACAACCTAACTTCACTATTCCTCCAGAAAAGATAATAGGTACTTTAACACCCTTAGAAGAAGAGATTTACAGCGCTCTAAAACATGATTCAATACCATTACAAAATTGTTCCAAAGATCCTACTACAGGTCTTTTTTATCATGAAGAAAAGTTATACATACCTGAGAAAATAAGATCTTCCATTCTCACACATACCCATGATGACACCATATCTGGTCACCCAGGGATACAGAAAACCATTGAACTTACCCGTCGTAAGTTTTGGTGGCCAGGGATGAATAAATACATTTATGATTATGTCTCTAGGTGTGAGAATTGTGCTAGAAATAAAATTGAACATAAAAAACCCATAGGGTTACTTAGACCTCTGCCCATTCCAGATAAACCATGGAGTACTATTGCCATGGATTTTATAGTGGAGTTACCTGCATCACAACAATATAACACTATCATGGTAGTAGTCGACCATTTAACAAGACTGGCTCATTTTATTCCACTTAAGGGATTACCAACTGCCATGACTACAGCTAAAGTATTTCTTGATCAGGTTGTAAGACTACATGGTTTACCCTCTAATATTATTACTGACAGGGGTACCCAATTCACCTCTTCGTTCTGGAGATCTTTGTGTAAATTACTGAAAATTGATCATCGCTACACTACTGCTTTTCATCCTCAGACAAATGGGTTGACAGAAAGACTCAACCAGACTATTGAACACTTTTTACGTTGTTATATTTCACATTTACAAGATGACTGGCTAATTTACCTTCCTATGGCTGAATTTACTCATAATAATTCATTCTGTTCCTCAACCAAAACATCCCCCTTCTTCGCAACTTATGGGTACCATCCTAATACTATAACCTTGTCCCACAAAACAGTGAATTCCCCTTCAGCTTTAGATTTTTCTTCCAAGCTTCAAGATCGATTAAGAGTATTGAAAAAACATCTAGCTGAAGCTAAGGAATACCAAAAGAAATACTATGATCGGAAACATTCAATTGGACCTGAATATAAAATAGGTGACCTAGTATTACTCTCTACTAAAAACCTCAAACTTCAGGTCCCTAGCAAGAAATTGGCTAACCAATTTCTGGGACCTTACCCTGTGGAGCAGGTAATAAATCCCAATGTGGTCAAGCTCACGTTACCCAAGGACTACAAGTTTCATCCCACCTTCCATATTTCATTACTAAAACCTTTTGATTCAATGACACGTACGACAGTTGATCTTCCACCTCCTATCTCAGTGGATCTTCCAGAGGAATTTGAAGTTGAATCTATATTGGATTCTAGGATTCGACGACAAAGATTGGAATATCTCATCAGATGGAAGGGTTATGGTCCAGAGGATGATTCCTGGCATCTTCATTCGGAAGTTCATGCCCCTCGTCTGGTGAAGTCATTCCATCATCGTTACCCCCTTAAACCTGGTCTGGAATCCCCGGGGGTGATTCCCTGAGAAGGGGGGGATGTGATATCCCTTTAAGACTTTCTGACTATCAGCACTTCCTCCTATTTAAGGAAGTGCTTCTCCATTACTCAGTGCCTGAAAATTAAAGTGGATTCTCTCATCCTGTGCTACTGCTCATTTCAAGCAGTTTATTTTTCCCTTTCAGGTCTAAAGTATTTTATATTTTTTGAAGGCTGATTGTAACTCAAAGTTTGCTGCACTTCTTTCCTGATTCCTTTTGGACCGTTACTTCTAATCATATTCCTACGCTTCCGGAACTCTATCACTCACAGCTGAAGCCGCACTCACACATGCTGCTACCGGACGCCGCTCTCTAATATTCTCCGGTTTAGTATTTACTCTGCTGCTAATACCGCTCTCCACGCTTCACCATCGTTTCTGGGGAAATCTGGTCTTATCACCACGCTGGTATTGGTATCGTATTGTATACAAAGTTTATGGTTTACAAATATAACGCTAAGTGTCATTACTTACCTGAGCTGTATTTCACTGAATTAACCTCCTCCTTGCTGCTCAATATTGCGTGTGTGTTGGAACATTGTATATATATTTTAGAGTGTTTGTGTGAGTGCGTGAAACTAAAGGAAAGTTACTTGAACATTACTTTACTAAGATTTGAACTTTATCAACTCATTTCATATCCTGAATATAAAGGAATTTTTCTCATTTTTTCTTTGATCATAAACGAATCATTGTTTATATATTAGAAGCTTAATAAGCTTCTCACATAAGAATTACTATTATCATTCATAGAGGTATAATCCATACTTTTCATTTCAATTACTAAAAGTAAATGCTCACCTTGTGCATGCGAGTATATTAAGTTATATATACTTGCTGTTTACAAGAAAAGAGCTACATTTCCTTTATTTTATTTTTCTCTAAAGTTTGGTGAGACAAATTTATCACACATATCACATCTCGCCTCTATTCTGTAGTTTTGCCAACTCTGCAATTTTGGGAAGGAAAAAGTAAAACGCTAACCTTGTTAACATCGCTGTGTCTATTAAACACATGTGTCTGCTTTACTAATACGGCTTGCCACATATGCCACAATCCATTACATTGGAACCATATCATCTCATCAACATCATCTCATTGGTCTCGTTTGTATGCTATATATGTTATGCTTTATATGTTCTGCTTTTTATCCATTTATTATGTGTATCTGACTGGTCTAATTATTATATGCTTGTATTGATTTGATTTTATTTTTCTGTTTTTTGTTTTCGCATTGTAATAAATATATTTTAAATACATTTTATATAGTTGTGCTAATATAGGATTATCTAGACATTAGTATACTACACTCATTAAGCTATCTTTGGATAGCGCAGCTAAATAACTTATCACTTAGCTACAGTTTGCAGTTAAAGTGATTACTCTAGTCCTAATTTTTTAAATTAAGGAGTTTGGGGATTCCTTATATTCATTTTTAGCAGCTTTGTGTAAATACTCACAGCGCAGAGGCCATTTTTTTCAATATATTACTTATTGTTCCAAATCCCCTTTAATAGCCATCTGCAGCAGTGAGTATGGTAGATACTAATAATGAAAACAATGTTTTTGAATACAGAACTAATCTTTATAAAGATATATATAATATGCTTTCTAATGATAAATTACATGTAGAAACAGCAATCACTACTGAAAAGCTGGATTTATTAGTAGAATTAATGAAAGAATTACAAACTAAAATGATAGCAGAATTTAAACATAGAACAGAATATATCTTTATTGAAAAATACTTGGAACATAAAAGAGTCCCAAGAGGGTTAAGAATAAAAAAAGAATGTTCTTTTAAAGTCGAAGAGGCTGATTTTAAAAACAAGTGGAATGAAATATTAGAAGAGGCTTCTTTTAAACTAATGAGACTAATTAAGGACCACAGAGGCGAAATTTTAAAACAACTAGAAATAGAAATTCGTCTCTTGGAAGAAAAAATTAATGAATATAAAGAGCTGGAAGAATATAAAATTAAAGAGAAAGAGATAAAGGCCCTAATGGACAAGACAAAGGAAGAAATTTTGGCATTAAAAATTAGGAAATTTGAAAGAGACCGTGATGACTATTTGTCTCACGAGAGTAAACCATTAAGGATAAATATATTTCACATAGATGGAGATATAATGAAAAGAATGAGGCCAGTAAGGATACTGCAGGGCAGTTTACTAATGAACAACAAAAAAACAGTGATAATAAGCAGAGTTCATCATCTAACTCCCAAAGAATTGAATCTAACAAAAGAAATGGTAATAATTATTATTATAACTATTCCAGAGGTGCTGAACCAAGGCATTATCAGAACAATTGGAATAGGATTAATAATTACCAAAATAGAGGAAATTTTGTCAGAACTAATTTTAATGAAGGTCACTATGATAGGAGAAATTTTGTTGGAGGTAGTTCTAATGAAAGTTACAATTACAATAGAAATTATTCTAATCAAAATGAAAATAGAACATCATATTTTATGAATGGATCGAATAGATTTTATAATGGAGATAGGGGAAGAAATTTTGAATTTGAAAGTAGAGACAATTGGAGGCAACAGAACTATAGGAATAGAAATTATGGAAATTATGGGAATTCTGATAGATATAGAGATCATGATTGGAGAAAAACACCCAATTTAAATAGAAATGGGGGGCAGGGTCCTCTCCCCACCTCAAATAGATTTGAAATACTGGATCCAACAAAAACGAATTCAGAATGTAACACCCCGGTAGGTCAGAAAGTGAAAGAAAAAAAGAAACACTTAGAAAATGGATATAAATCATCCTCCGCTTCTTCTTTATCTTCCTCCTCTTTTTTAGAATTAGGCCAAATAAAAAACACAAAACAATTACCCCAAAGGGAAGGAAGAAAAAGAAGGTCATCAGAAAGAGAGGAAGTAGAGGAGGATCAAGAAGGACAGAAAAAGACAAAAAGAACATAAGTCAAGAAAATAAGGGTGGGAATGGTATTTTTAATCTAAGTGGTAAAATACTTAACAAATCCCAAGAGCAAATTCTCAGCAAAGGTCTTACCTTTGCCCCTACTGCTAAATTAGATAAATTTGGAACTTATATAGACGCCCATAAATTTATCCGTAAATTAACAGTTAAAAGATGGTTTATAAGGAATGAACCAGAACTAAGACAGGAAAGTGCAACACAGGAAAAATTTAAACACACAAAACTGAGAGAAAAATCCTGCTTTTACCCAAAATATGACAAAGGGCCGCAGATAGAAACATTTGAAAAATTAATATTAAAGGAGATTGAAAATATTAATAAAACAAAAATAGGTAAACTAAGGAATAATTTAAGCAAAAAACAACTAATTACCATTAAAGAATTAGAAAAAGATGACAACCTAATAATTAAACCGGCCGATAAGGGCGGGGGGATTGTCGTCTTAGACAAAGAACAGTATATCAATATGTGTCAAGAAATTTTGGGAGATAATATCACATATAAAAAACTTGAAAAAAACCCCACAGATGAATATACCGACTCTCTTAAAGAATTATTGAATTCAGGAAATAAAATAGGGATACTAACAGAAAAAGAAATGCTATATCTACTGCCAAAGCATCCAAGGATACCTATTCTATATAGTTTACCAAAAATACATAAGTCCCTCATAAACCCCCCAGGAAGGCCAATAATTTCAGGGATTGGTTCTATAACCTCAAATTTATCTGAGTATATAGACTTATTCTTGCAAGAACATGTTAAAACTTTACCCTCTTACTTAAAGGATTCCAAAGACATACTAAATTTAATTAAAGACATTGAGTGGAAGGAAGGAGATTTCCTTGTCACTTGTGACGTTACATCCTTGTACACGTGCATAGCACATAAGGATGGCCTGAGGGCTGTTAAACATTTCCTAGACTTGGATAATTCATTACCAGAAGAACAAAAGGGTTTTATTTTAAATTGTATAGAGTATATTTTAAATCACAATTATTTCACTTTTATGGATGTCTTTTATAATCAACAGCAAGGTACCGCCATGGGGACCAGGTTTGCCCCCAGCTACGCCAATCTGTTTATGGGTTTATGGGAAAAAGATTTCCTAACAGATAGCGTGCTGGGGTCGGGCCTGGTTACCTATCGGCGGTACATAGATGATATCTTCATGATTTGGCACGGTAGTGAGGAGGGTCTAGATGAGTTCATTAAATCCATGAATACAAATGTTAAAAATTTAAAATTTACATGTGCTAAGAGTCAAACAAATATACAATTTTTAGATTTAGAAATATTTGTAAACGGCAATAAGTTACTTTCAAAAACACATTTTAAACAGGTGGACGCTAATAACTACATACATCAATTAAGTTGTCACCACACACAATGGAAGGAAAACATCCCAAAGGGACAGTTCGTACGAATTAGAAAGAACTGCAGTACCCTACATGATTATGATATACAGTCAAATATTTTAAAAGAGAAATTCATCAATAGGGGCTATGATAGTGACATCTTAAACAAAACAATAGGAAATGTACGTGATTTAGACCGAGACCTAATCCTAAAGGGAAAACAAACTGATTTAACTGAGAGAAACAAAATAAATTAAGCAAAGTTTTTACCGTTTATTACAACATATAGTGGCAATAAAAATATAATAGAAAAAATCCTAAGGAAACATTGGAGTATTTTAAAATCAGATGAGAAGATAGGTCCACTTATACCAGATAAACCACAAATTGTGTATAAAAAAGCAAAAAATCTTAAAATGAGACTCGCCCCTTCAGATCTAAAAAGAAAACAAGAAATAAAGAAAAAGGACTTATGGGGAAAAGACCTTAAAGGATATTACCCATGCCATAAGTGTAAGTCCTGCCAATATGGAATGAAGAAAAAAGAGGTAAAATCTAATATCACAGGAGAAACTTTTAAAATTCAACAAATGATTCGGTGCACAGATAGAAACGTAATTTATGTCATAGAATGTAAATGTGGTGCTCAATACGTAGGGGAATCGGAAAGGCCCCTACGTGATAGGATAAGAGAGCATATCCTGTCAATTGAGTACCACGACAAGGACCGTAATAAAGACCTCCCAGTGCCAAGACATTTTGCTACCTGTAATAATGCCAATCTTAAGGATTTTAAATTCATGGGTATAGATCTAGTATCCAAAAATTGGAGAGGAGGGGATCTTCATAATGAAGTCCTAAAAAGAGAAGGGAAGTGGATTTTCCAACTAGGTACCCTGACTCCACAAGGCCTAAACTTGGAATTGGACTTAAATTGTTATTTGAAATATTAAGATCTAAGCCATAATCAAAACGTGCCCTTAAAATCCAATCTGAAGTAAATGTACTGTCTTTTAATTTTTTAATATTTTAATATATCCTAATGATCTCTAATATTTTAATATCCTAAGTTTTTTAATATATTCTTATATCCTAATATTCTAACCTCAATCTACTAGAATTTGAGGAGTATAAAATTATAAAATTATAAAATAATAGCAATAAATATACTGATTAGGAATATTGTATATGGATATGCGTATGGATCCATATGTATATACATATGCAGATAAGTGTGTAATTTGAGTAAGACTTATTAATATCTTAAATAATTAGTTTTTTTCTATTCTATAGGTTTTAAAAGATTTTTTATGATCTATACAATCTAATAAATTCCCCTTTTAAGTTTTCTACATGTAGTTTTGATATAAGAAAGTTTTGAAGGTTAAGCTTAGAATTAGTGCGATCCTTTTTAAAAAAACAATGTAACTTTAATATACTGCATTTGGTCCTTTTATGTTTTTTAACGATGTTATTTATCCATCAATTTTATGTGTTTTTTATATATAATATGTTGCCAGGATTTCTTCTTTTACTGCATAATATATCCCCATAGCAAAAATTGCACTGTTATCATATGTTGGACTTTATCCATCAATTTTATGTTTTTTTATATATAATCTGTTGCCAGGATTTCTCCTTTTACTGCATAATATATCCCCATAGCAAAATTGCATTGTTATTATATGTTGGACATTTATATTCTGCAAACTAAAGAAAGAAAAAAATGGGTATATCTATCCCTTTAAGACGAGTAAATAAATACCATCGTCCCATTCACAACAGTATTGAGTTTGAGAAAGGCTGCGTACAGCCGAAACGCGTTACCCTAATACTGGACCACTTGGGCTTCCGTAGCCACATTGAACTGACTGCTGCAAACATTTTCCTAAGCTGTGTAACTTGATCTCTCCAGGGAAGCACAGGACCGTTTGAAATCTGCCACCTGGAGTAACAAACACAGAGGAACATCACTTGGCTTCCGGTGTAAGTATTAGTAAACACCTTGCCAATTTGAACTCATTTTGTGTTTGTAAAAGGATTCTCTTGTCCTCTCTTCTCGCCTCTATTCTGCAGTTTTGCCAACTCTGCAATTTTGGGAAGGAAAAAGTAAAACGCTAACCTTGTTAACATCGCTGTGTCTATTAAACACATGTGTCTGCTTTACTAATACGGCTTGCCACATATGCCACAATCCATTACATTGGAACCATATCATCTCATCAACATCATCTCATTGGTCTTGTTTGTATGCTATATATGTTATGCTTTATATGTTCTGCTTTTTATCCATTTATTATGTGTATCTGACTGGTCTAATTATTATATGCTTGTATTGATTTGATTTGATTTTTCTGTTTTTTGTTTTCGCATTGTAATAAATATATTTTAAATACATTTTATATAGTTGTGCTAATATAGGATTATCTAGACATTAGTATACTACACTCATTAAGCTATCTTTGGATAGCGCAGCTAAATAACTTATCACTTAGCTACAGTTTGCAGTTAAAGTGATTACTCTAGTCCTAAGATTTTAGAAATATTCCAAAAATACACAAAAAGTCTAAAGTGACAAACTCTGAATAGTATACTGTATTTGTACTGGCTATTCATTAAAAATGGTAAAGCACACCTCTAAGTAAAACACAGTGCTTTCAATGTACAATTTCCTGAAATTAATTGTGAAAAGGATGTTTGAGAGCCTCATATCCAAAATGGAGTTCCAAATTATTCTGTAAATGTAATATAACCCACAATAATGCAGTGTCATTCAGTATACAACTGTCAGAATATTATAATTGCCTTTATCATTCGATTTAAGTTAGTGGTAAACTGAAATGCATTGTAACACAAAGGCTGTACCACTCTGACAAGCATTGTACGGTGTTATTCATTGGTGAGCTTTGTCACTGAATAGGCTCTGAAAAGTCAGTCTTAGGTTGGCAAAGCCTTTGATAGAAAATGTTGGTCTTTTTGGCATATCATTCATTGGTGGGAATTGTTATTCCCTGTAGGGCAACGTCTGCATTTTCTGTGGATTGTAACTAAGTAGAGTCACTAGTGATACTTGATACTCGTTAGTGAACCTTACCATACACACACACTCATATACATACATAATTCCAAACATTTCCCAACACCTCACCCGTGTGTTATGTTAGCGGGACCACAAGGTGTGGCTGAGCCGCAGTTGTGTAGTGGACAGGGTTGGGCACGCCATGAGCCGGGACAGGTGGAGTCTGAGTGTGTCCTGGTTAGAGTGATGATTGTAAAACCCTATACTTGGCTGGATGACCGCAGTTGGGGGGTCACAGGGGTCATTTTTTGATGAATACTCATTAATTCTTAATTCTAGCATTTGCTGTGGGCTCATTTATGAGAAGTGTCACTCACTCCTAATCTGTGCTACTGCTCGAGGGTCTGTATTACTCTTTGTTGTACTGCAACCCATTGGCTGTTTTGTTAGGGGGGGTTTGGCTGTTTGTTGGGCACTGCTAAACTTTGTTAGGTAGTGACCCCCACTAATGGAAAGTATTTTTGAGGGAATTGAGCAATTTGAATTATTCAATCTTTGAGAGCTTTGTCACTAACCGACAGACAGATGAAGTATTTTGTAGGTAGTATGCTGTAAGAAACTGTGTATGGGGTACGGGATGCACTGAGCAAAAATATAGCAACAGAGATGTATAAAATCCACACACAATATACAGTATAACTCATTAGAGGTACAGTATAACTCATTAGAGGTACAGTATAACTCATTAGATGTACAGTATAACTCATTAGAGGTACAGTATAACTCATTAGAGGTACAGTATAACCCATTAGATGTACAGTATAACTCATTAGAGGTACAGTATAACTCATTAGATGTACAGTATAACTCATTAGAGGTACAGTATAACTCATTAGATGTACAGTATAACTCATTAGAGGTACAGTATAACTCATTAGATGTACAGTATAACTCATTAGAGGTACAGTATAACTCATTAGATGTACAGTATAACTCATTAGAGGTACAGTATAACTCATTAGATGTACAGTATAACTCATTAGAGGTACAGTATAACTCATTAGAGGTACAATATAACTCATTAGAGGTACAGTATAACTCATTAGATGTACAGTATAACTCATTATGTACAGTATAACTCATTAGAGGTACAGTATAACTCATTAGATGTACAGTATAACTCATTAGTGGTACAGTATAACTCATTAGAGGTACAGTATAACTCATTAGTGGTACAGTATAACTCATTAGATGTACAGTATAACTCATTAGAGGTACAGTATAACTCATTAGATGTACAGTATAACTCATTAGAGGTACAGTATAACTCATTAGAGGTACAGTATAACTCATTAGATGTACAGTATAACTCATTAGAGGTACAGTATAACTCATTAGATGTACAGTATAACTCATTAGAGGTACAGTATAACTCATTAGAGGTACAGTATAACTCATTAGATGTACAGTATAACTCATTAGAGGTACAGTATAACTAATTAGAGGTACAGTATAACTCATTAGATGTACAGTATAACTCATTAGAGGTACAGTATAACTCATTAGATGTACAGTATAACTCATTAGAGGTACAGTATAACTCATTAGATGTACAGTATAACTCATTAGAGGTACAGTATAACTCATTAGATGTACAGTATAACTCATTAGAGGTACAGTATAACTAATTAGAGGTACAGTATAACTCATTAGATGTACAGTATAACTCATTAGAGGTACAGTATAACTCATTAGATGTACAGTATAACTCATTAGATGTACAGTATAACTCATTAGAGGTACAGTATAACTCATTAGAGGTACAGTATAACTCATTAGATGTACAGTATAACTCATTAGAGGTACAGTATAACTCATTAGATGTACAGTATAACTCATTAGAGGTACAGTATAACTCATTAGAGGTACAGTATAACTCATTAGAGGGACATAACACCCAAACATTTTCTTTCATGATTCAGATAGAACATACAATTTTAAACAACTTTTCAATTTACTTCTATTATCAAATTCTCTTTGTTTTCTTGCTATCCATGTTGAAAAGTAGCACTATATGGCAGTAAAGTTGCAGCAATGTTATACATTAGCAAGAGCACTAGATGGCAGCACTATTTCCTGTTACGTAGTGCTCCAGACATGTGTACGCTACCTATCTAGATATTTCTTCAACAAAGAGAATAAGAAAAGAACAAAGCAAATTTGTAAATAAAAGTAAATTGGAAACTTTTTAAAATTGTATTCTCTAACTGAATCATGAAAGAAAATGTTTGGATTTAATGTCCCATTAATTAATTAATAGTCTAAGAAGTATAAAGAAGTGTACACTGAAAGGGGAAATGCAATAAAAACAAATCTTTCATATGCAATAGTAGCGTTTAAACTTGTTACATTTTTCCTGCAAAAATGTGAAATAAACTGTTTAGATTAAAATTAAAATTAATGCAACAACAATTTCACTTGTGTATTTCTTTCTATTGGTCATTAGCTTATAGGCGCAAATGCTAATTTTACCTATTAGCCAATCAGCATTAGTTATATAAACCTATCAGGCAATGAAAAGCACCTATCAGTAAAGCAATTGAATAACTATAATTTATTTTTACCTTTGAACATACAATATCCTCTATTGGTAAGTTATGCTGGCATTTTATTGCCCCCAACAAATAGTTTGTTTTACTTTCAACTCACCTGCAACAAGAAGTTCCACTGTGCACACCTCTTGCCCATCCTTGAAGCATGTGTAATTGCCTTCGTTACTGTATTGGATATACTTCAATACAAATTCTCCTGATACTGTCCTGGTGAAATTCCTTTCTGAAGGGCTGAGATAACTCCAGGACACTAGGCCACTGCACCCCGGACATGTCAAGTTAACACTTGCACCAAAAGGGACAACTTCACTGTTTGGGGAGATGACTAAAGCATGGCAAGAGAAAAAGTCCAGAAATTTAGTTACTCACTGAGGGTCTAATATTCAAAACCTCTCTGCTCCAGCAAAATAATCTAAGACGTCTCATTGGTACAATAATTTAGAAACATAAATTTTATCTTGAGAAATGTTTATTTTGCTATGTAGTGTTCTTTATGTGAAACAGAGACTCCTACATTACAATACAAGGTCTAAAAAAAAACAAAACAAAGATTTTTGTGTAATTTCTCTCCATGCCAGCAAGGTTTTGAATATCAGGACCACCTGAGACACAGAACAAAAGAAATTCAGTTAAGGGGAATGGAGGGACAGTGAGAAAGAGAGAAATGCCAACCAACAGATGGATGGAAAAGAAGTAGTTAACACTGTTCATAGACATCACTCAAATTTTTTATCCTACAAAAGAATCACAAGTGGTCTTTTGTACATATATATTTACATTGCGGATTACGGGAACACACAGGTCCCATAAACCCCAATGTAAAGGCACTTTTCAGTGTTGTTTTTTTTTTTCTAACACCCCATTCCCACCAACGTAAAGCCCCAAAATTGCCTAGTGCAGTTTTTTATATTTTTTTAAAATAAATAACTATAATGCCCTCTATTTTGAGGCCATTTGGGGCACTTTTAGAAAATTAACCAGAGATTGGATCTCTGGTTAATTTTTGGAGTGCTAATTGCTACCATGAGGTCCCAGTAGCAATAACCAGCCACTTGTAATGGCTGGTTAATTATTGTGCTCCGGCAAACGGGAAAATTTGGCTTCACTTGTAACCTAATTGTTTTGTTTCCCAGTGCATATACAAGTTATATTTACACTATATGGTAGTATATTAAGTGTGCAATAGCATTATCACAAAAAACAATAAACAATGTACATACCTTAATTAAAAAATACTTTAATGCTAAAAAATGCTAACCATCATCTGAGCCTTCAATGAATCATAATCTTTTTGCTAATGGTGTGTATATATGTGTATTTATGTGTATTTATGTGTTTATATGTGTTTATATGTGCATATATGTTTGCTTTATGGTGCCGATAGACTTGCTCATCAACACCACAAACCTTCAATTTGTAAAAAGAGCAATATCTGTGAAGCGAAATAAAACAAGGTATACCTATATGGTTAAATATATATGTTTGTGTGTGTATATATATATATATATATATATATATATACTGTATATATATATATATATATATATAAATAAATAAATATATAAACATAAACACACACATATACATATACATTTATACACTTTTGAGCCCTTTCCACTTAAATACATTAAAACATGAAAATAATTTTTATTCAATTTTAATATTTTTATATATATATATATATATATTATAATGTTTTTTTATGGTGTATTTACTTTAAATATTTAACATTCCAATGTTTTTCACATAGTAGAAAATGTTCTTAGTATGTTTAAATATATATATATTTAAATAATCATATATATATATATATATATATATATATATATTTAAATTTAATAATTATATATATATATATATATATATATATATATATATATATATACAGTATATAAATATAGGTCTAACGCAGTGTCGGATTAGCTTGCAAGTTATAAGTGTTAGTTTTTTTTTTTTGTTTTTTTTAAATTTTCAAACAAGCTTTATTAAAGAGGATGAGAAGCAAGTTTATCCATATAAACAATTCACATATCAAGTGGTAATTATTTACAGTATTTTCCTTAAATAACATATTGCAAGTCCACTTCTCGTGCATATTAATTGCTTCTGCATTATTACTTAAATCTGAAAGTCTTTTCCTCTTCTATACAGTCTTATCTTATGAACATTTCAAAACGTTTGTGCTTGCTTCTGCGAGCTATGCTGCTCGCAGTGTTTTATAACTCTTATCAACAAAAATTACTTGTTCTTAGGAGCTTAACATCAGGTTCCTGTCCAAGTCTGTATTGAAGCAACTCAGCTTATATACCTCATATCGCTGAGATTAGTCTAATTCCTGAAGTTTCTATCCTGCACCTTAGGTGCTTAACAAAGGGAATAAAGCAAAGAGTACAGTTAGAAATGGGGGAGGGGGAGAGAAAGAAGAGAGGGAAAAAAAAAAGGGTGGGGGGGGAGGGTGAGAGGGTGGGGAGTGGGGATAATTGGGATGGTGTTGATGTGAGGGGATTAGGTTGATTTCTGCGCATTAAGGGCCGTACTTGGTCAACCGTTTTCCTTGCCTCAGTGCCAGGTGTTTGATTGATTTACAGCTCCTTACCTGTCCAAGACAGTGTCATCAGTTCGTGTGTCGCTAATTCGCCTGTTTTAAGATAATGGTACCTCTCTAACCTAAGCAACTCTCCAACTCTGGCTTTCCATTCCCGCATAGTCGGTACCCTAGTATTTTTCCAGTATACTGGTATTAGACCCTTAGCTCCATTCAGCATCAGCAAGAGGAGTAGGTACTTGTCCTCCCCTACAATCTTGGGTAGCTCGTGATAGATCAAATAGGAGGGTTTCTGCGGGAGTATGGTTCCCAATATCTTGCTCATTTCTCTCAGTACTTCCTCCCAGTATCGCTGTATATAGGGGCAAGCCCACCAGATGTGCAATAGCGTTCCCTCCCCTCCACAGCCTCTCCAGCACCCCCACTTGCATTTGGGTAAATTCTGTGTAGTCGTTGAGGTGTCATGTACCATCTGCTTAATAATTTGTAGTGTGTTTCTTGTATTTTCATTGAAACTGAGGCCTTTTTTGCCCTTTCGAATATCTTAATCCAGTCTTTTTCGTCAGTGATCACCAAGTGCCTGCCTTCAGGGTCTTTATGTATTTGTGTGGCCTGGAATGGAATCCCTACCCCATTTTTCTTGGACGGCCCTGAAGCGAAATATGCATTAGGGTATTGGCGACTAAACCACTTTGGTTCGTGCGTTGCTGAGAAGTGTGTCTCTTGTATGTAAATGATATTTCCGCCCATTCTGTGCAAGTCTCTCAGCACGATTGAGCGTTTGTTGGGATTGTTTAGGCCCTTGGCGTTTATAGAAATAAGCTCTACTGGGCGGAGTCGCTGTTGGTGTCGTCTAGGCGCCATGTTAGGTAAGCTTGTCAGTGTGAGAGGGGCAGGCGCATACAGGGGAAGAGGGGGAGGGGGTTAGTTGGGGAAAAAAAAAAAGGGGGGGAGAAGGAAGGAAGGGGGGGGGGTTAGTGTAGGATGGAGAAGGGTAAAGCTGGGGATTAATAAGAGAAGTGTGAAAGGAGTGGGGAAGGGGGTCGTTTTGTGAAAGTTTGTGTCTCCCACCAGCAAAATAAGAAAAGGATAGTAAAAGAGAAGGAAAATAGGAGTGAAAGATTCACAGTTTTACATGCAAATTAACAATACAAAAATTCAATAACAGTAAATTCTGTTTTAACACAACTATTAAACGACTACTAAACCAGATTGGGGGTAGTTGTCCCCATGCTTTCATTAGATATATAAACATTTATTATATTTTAACTGAATCAACGTTTTCCAAATAATTAGCTTCCAGACTAAAACGATGTCTAATTGTTCTAGGTGTAGTGACCGCCTTGCATTTATATCCTAGTCTTTTGTTCCTTTGGGTGTCAACCTATAGCTATTATTTAAAGGTTTGTGTGTCTATTGTTACGATGTTGTGTGTATGCACTTTGCATATATGTTAGTGTTTCAGTCTATAACTATTGCAAGGAACACCCGCCGGGGACCTATGGGATCATCTATATTCCGGTTTTTGAGGTAACATTATATTTAGTGCTCAGAGCAGCTTCTGACAGGTCCATTTTGTGCATCAAGTGCTATGTTATGTGTATGGTATGTTCTGTACCTTCTGCTCTGTTCAAGATTAAGTGTGATGTCCGTGTTATTGTAAGCAGAATGATAAAGACTTTTGTATGGTATGTGTTATGTATGAGCCCCATTGTGATCTTTATGGCTGACCCTCAAAGCTAATCTAAGATAGGATATCTATCCGACGGCGCTAACTAAAAAGACCTTAGGCTCCTAAAACAAATGGGTCCCTAGTTACCCATAAAAAACTTATCTAGAATTGTGAATGAGTGTAAGGAGCTCCATTAAACTAAATGCTTAATTTAATTTAAATAGAGATGTCACATATTAAAAAGTATAATCGGGGGGGGGGGGGGGGGGGGAGAGACACACTCTGTCTTATGAACAAGAATATGAGAAATACAGCTTGACAAATGATATGACATATGTGTTGTTTTACTAATGGTTAAAAAACTTTCTGAGGACTTGCAGGTGATTAGGACTAATTAGGGAACACGCCTCCCTGAGGGGAGGTTGATGTTAGTCAGATAGTAGTTATAAGGCAGAGATAGGAGTAAGATGTATTACATGCCTGAGGAAATGGTTGCAAAACCGAGAAACGCGTTGCATTTTTAAGGGGGTTATTGTCAATGCCCCTTATCCACTTTTTCAAACGCTATTGTGTGGTTTTATAGATTTTGTTTTTAATAAACACATTTTTAAAAAAAACTTTTTCTACTGAGTGGATATATCTTACCTACCTGCCATTCTGACTAACACATGAGAAACAACCTGCTGGAATCGATACAACTCTGATACACAGCCTACCTGGGGTGAGCTGACACCTCTCCATAAACTGCCAGTCCGCTCCTACTAGCACATTGGTGTGCTCATCTAAAATGTGATTACCCATTTGGTATTTTAGCAGAATGATTGCAACTGTATCCTGGATGATCTGCACATGTAGTGCTTGTTTCTTTGTGTTCCACTTTTTTCAGTATTCCAGTATAAAGAAATTGCCTTTGATTGTGTGTGAGCTGTCACACCTGTGTTAATCTGCAGCCTGCACCTACCAGCACATAAGTGTGCTTCTGGAGTATGTGAGTACACATTTGGCTTGTTTGTGATTTGCAGTTATATACATTTTGACGATACTACACATGAGGCGCCCCTCTGTTCTTCCTTATCTTCCATAGCAAACCCGGACCTGTCGGTGAGGAGGAGGCAGCCAACACGGATATCTTTTTGCTCTTTTTTGAAAGAGGACTCTGATTCTATTTACTCCAATGATAAAGGAATTATATCATTTATAGTAGCATAATATTGCCTTATGTAGGTTTATCTATATATATATATGTCGTACATATAATATTGAATGGTTATTCACATTAACATTGTATTGTCATTTTGAGAATAACTCTGTATATATAGTATATACTTATACTATACTGTAATATATACATATAAGAATTAGGATTTACATTTCCATCTATATATATAGTTAATTTGTCATCTTATTTGAACTAGATTTTGCATTTTCACCTATATATATTGTTAATTTGTCATCTCATTAGCGCCCCCACCCTGTGACTAGGGCACACTTATATCAACGTTTAATTTTGACTTTTGTGTCCTAAAATGTAATCCCTTTAGATTTGAATATAAAAACATTAATTATGGACAGTAAATGTACTTATCATTATTTATTATGCCTTCTTTTCATGTAATTTAGCTCTACAAATTGTGTTTGCTTTTTTTTTAATTCTCAGACTTGGCTGATGTTATTCTTTAAAAATAAATGTCTTGTATTACAGTTTACTGTCCCTTTAAGTAAAGAAATATTCTGGATCTGTTTGACTGACTATAACCTAACTGTGGAATTACACAGGACATGTAACAAAGCAAAGGAAGCATTGACTACACTTATAGGTGTATGACGCTCATCATTCTTGCAGTATTCTACCACTTCTGAAAGCAGGATACAGCACAGCACTAAGTAGACCTAGTTATGCAAATATGGTGCATACTCAGTGCTTCCTGTTTTACATTTTGGAAATCTGTAATCTGCTCAAGGCACAAAAATTGTATTTACAGACAGGATGAGCATTAGCAGACTGCAGTTTTTGCAAGATGCTGAGCAGAATAAAGTTGGTGTACTAAAGGTGTGGGCAAATTGTGAAGTAGCTTCTCATCAGAGGTGATAGACAAATAGGAAGATGGTGCTGGACATTAGACTCAATTTAATTATAAAAAGTAGGCAAATAGGGATGACAGAGGATTAGTAGAGGTGAAACTGCTTTGTAGGATAAAACAGGTCTGACCTAAACAGGACAGGTGGGCTTTAACTAGATGATAGATGATCCCCACAGTGAAGGGAATACAGACCAAGAGCTGAGCTTTGATCTGAGGAGGACAAATTAAGCTGATATGAGTTGGATAAGCAATATAAATTTAAAGGAACAGTAAAGTCAAAATTAAACTTTTAGAATTCGGATAGAGCATGTTATTTTAACAACTTTCCAATTTATTTCTGTTATCAAATTTATTTAATTCGTGGTACCATTTAATGAAGAGTAAATTCAGTAGTGTGCAGGTGTCTTAATTATGGTAGCAGTGTTTTGCAACATTATTTGTAGCTTTGTTATACAATGTTGCAAAACACTGCTGCCATAGAGTACTAAAGACACGTGCACACTCCTGAGCTCTTATCAGCCTACCTAGTTTTATTCTTCAATAAAGGATACCCTAAGAGCAAAGCAAATTTGCTAACAGAAGTACATTGGAAAGTTGTTTAAAATTGAAAAAACCCTTCTTGCAATTGGGCAAACATTGGCATAATTACAAATGGCGCGTGATAATCATATCACAACCGCATGAACTTGCGCGCATATTACAAGTTGAAATTAAACGTGTTTGCTCAAGCGCAAACAAAATTTGTGCTTGTCAGGTTAGTGAGAATAAGGAACCTCGCGTAAAGGCTAATACCTTAATCTAAACTGTTACACTCATATATACACTCATAAAAACTATTTATCTAAATATTAATAAAAAATTATTATAAGGGTTAAAAGGTATATGGTATATGACAAGGTATTTGAATGGAAAGGGCTATATTGTATACATATATGTCTAAACATGTGTATGGGTGTGTATATACATATATATATATATATATATATATATACACACACACACACATATATATATATATATATATATATATATATATATATACAGGTATATATATATATATATATATATAAATATATTTAGACACAGTGTATATATACACTTTGGAGCCACTCAAATACCTTAAAACATAACTAACTACCTTTGGCTTTAGAGCTGTAAGTCCAGGCCCGGACTGGGAATAAAAAGCAGCCTTGAAAATTTTTGGAGACCAGCCCTATTTTTCATTGAGTCATTAAAATGCGAACGTCCCATTTTTCTCAAAGGGGATTACTGGAATACTCCTTCCCCCTATATTGTTTTCAGAATTATATTACATTAGTTTGTATAAAAAAGTGTCAGTTTGTTATTATATAAGCACCCTACAACCCAATGCCTTCCATTAACCCCTTTCAATTGTAGCTTTCCAGCCCCAGCTGCTGCAGCCCACCGGGAAATATCCTGGTATCTTGGTAGGCCAATCCGGCCTTGTGTAAGTCGAATGCGGTATATGGTTAGCAGACGAGAAATAAGTGTTAGGTGGGGGGTTTTCATACTGTACTCCGTTGAAGTCTACTGGGCATATGTGTTAGAGACATCGCAATATCTGAAGTCAGGGAGCATCGTTTTTTGCTTATGCACAAACATTTAACTTTCTACTTGTAACACGCGTACAAACTCGCATGCATTAAAAGTTTTCTTCTGTGTTTGCGAGTGAGAAAAAGCGCTAAATAGTTTGCCACTTGTAATCTGGCTTATTATGTTTTGTCCCACACTCCTAAGAGAGGCCAAAAAGCAGACTCTGAAACCTAGGTCTTTAAAATGCTGCAAATTGCCTAAACCAGCTATTGGATTATGAGCATTTTATGAGAATACACAAAGGAGAAAACTGTTTTTTTTCTGCACCGTCATTTTTATGCATCAAAGAAGACACTTTGGTAATATTCCTATTTTATGCATCAAAAAGAGCTACTCTGATCGCTTAAAGGGATAGAAAACACCTTGTAATTATAATTCTTTTCTGTTGTTTTGAAATAACTTAGGCCTAGATTTAGAGTTCGGCGGTAGCCGTGAAAACCAGCGTTAGAGGCTCCTAACGCTGGTTTTAGGCTACCGCCGGTATTTGGAGTCAGTGATTAAAGGGTCTAACTCTCACTTTTCAGCCGCGACTTTTCCATACCGCAGATCCCCTTACGTCAATTGCGTATCCTATCTTTTCAATGGGATCTTTCTAACTCCGGTATTTAGAGTCGTTTCTGAAGTGAGCGTTAGACATCTAACGACAAAACTCCAGCCGCAGGAAAAAAGCAGGAGTTAAGAGCTTTCTGGGCTAATGCCGGTTCATAAAGCTCTTAACTACTGTACCCTAAAGTACACTAACACCTATAAACTACCTATGTACCCCTAAACCGAGGTCCCCCCACATCGCCGCCACTCGATTAAATTTTTTTAACCCCTAATCTGCCGACCGCCACCTACGTTATACTTATGTACCCCTAATCTGCTGCCCCTAACCCCGCCGACCCCTGTATTATATTTATTAACCCCTAACCTGGCCCCCACAACGTCGCCGCCAGCTACTTACAATAATTAACCCCTAATCTGCCGACCGCAAAGCGCCGCCACCTACGTTATCCTTATGTACCCCTAATCTGCTGCCCCTAACACCGCCGACCCCTATATTATATTTATTAACCCCTAATCTGCCCCCCTCAACGTCGCCGACTCCTGCCTACACTTATTAACCCCTAATCTGCCGAGCGGACCTGAGCGCTACTATAATAAAGTTATTAACCCCTAATCCGCCTCACTAACCCTATCATAAATAGTATTAACCCCTAATCTGCCCTCCCTAACATCGCCGACACCTAACTTCAATTATTAACCCCTAATCTGACGACCGGAGCTCATCGCTACTATAATAAATGGATTAACCCCTAAAGCTAAGTCTAACCCTAACACTAACACCCCCCTAACTTAAATATAATTTAAATCTAACGAAATTAATTAACTCTTATTAAATAAATTATTCCTATTTAAAGCTAAATACTTACCTGTAAAATACATCCTAATATAGCTACAATATAAATTATAATTATATTGTAGCTATTTTAGGATTAATATTTATTTTACAGGCAACTTGGTAATTATTTTAACCAGGTACAATAGCTATTAAATAGTTAAGAAATATTTAATAGCTACCTAGTTAAAATAATAACAAAATTACCTGTAAAATAAATCCTAACCTAAGTTATAATTAAACCTAACACTACCCTATCAATAAATTAATTAAATAAAATACCTACAATTACCTACAATTAACCTAACACTACACTATCAATAAATAAATTAAATACAATTGCTACAAATAACTACAATTACATAAACTAACTAAAGTACAAAAAATAAAAAATAACTAAGTTACAAAAAATAAAAAAATATTTACAAACATAAGAAAAATATTACAACAATTTTAAACTAATTACACCTACTCTAAGCCCCCCTAATAAAATAACAAAGACCCCCAAAATAACAAAATGCCCTACCCTATTCTAAATTAATAGAGTTAAAAGCTCTTTTACCTTACCAGCCCTGAACAGGGCCCTTTGCGGGGCATGCCCCAAGAAAATCAGCTCTTTTGCCTGTAAAAAAAAACATACAATACCCCCCCCCCCAACATTACAACCCACCACCCACATACCCCTAATCTAACCCAAACCCCCCTTAAATAAACCTAACACTAAGCCCCTGAAGATCTTCCTACCTTGTCTTCACCATCCAGGTATCACCGAACCGTCCTGGCATCCGGTGCTGAAGAGGTCCAGAAGAGGCTCCAAAGTCTTCCTCCTATCCGGCAAGAAGAGGACATCCGGACCGGCAAACATCTTCTCCAAGCGGCATCTTCGATCTTCTTCCATCCGGTGCGGAGCGGGTCCATCTTGAATCAGCCGACGCGGATCCATCCTCTTCTTCCGGCGTCTCCCGACGAATGACGGTTCCTTTAAGGGACGTCATCCAAGATGGCGTCCCTCGAATTCCGATTGGCTGATAGGATTCTATCAGCCAATCGGAATTAAGGTAGGAATATTCTGATTGGCTGATGGAATCAGCCAATCAGAATCAAGTTCAATCCGATTGGCTGATCCAATCAGCCAATCAGATTGAGCTCGCATTCTATTGGCTGATCGGAACAGCCAATAGAATGCGAGCTCAATCTGATTGGCTGATTGGATCAGCCAATAGGATTGAACTTGATTCTGATTGGCTGATTCCATCAGCCAATCAGAATATTCCTACCTTAATTCAGATTGGCTGATAGAATCCTATCAGCCAATCGGAATTCGAGGGACGCCATCTTGGATGACGTCCCTTAAAGGAACCGTCATTCGTCGGGAGACGCCGGAAGAAGAGGATGGATCCGCGTCGGCTGATTCAAGATGGACCCGCTCCGCACCGGATGGAAGAAGATCGAAGATGCCGCTTGGAGAAGATGTTTGCCGGTCCGGATGTCCTCTTCTTGCCGGATAGGAGGAAGACTTTGGAGCCTCTTCTGGACCTCTTCAGCACCGGATGCCAGGACGGATCGGTGAACCTGGTAGGGTGAAGACAAGGTAGGAAGATCTTCAGGGGCTTAGTGTTAGGTTTATTTAAGGGGGGTTTGGGTTAGATTAGGGGTATGTGGGTGGTGGGTTGTAATGTTGGGGGGGGTATTGTATGTTTTTTTTTTACAGGCAAAAGAGCTGATTTTCTTGGGGCATGCCCCGCAAAGGGCCCTGTTCAGGGCTGGTAAGGTAAAAGAGCTTTTAACTCTATTAATTTAGAATAGGGTAGGGCATTTTGTTATTTTGGGGGTCTTTGTTATTTTATTAGGGGGCTTAGAGTAGGTGTAATTAGTTTAAAATTGTTGTAATATTTTTCTTATGTTTGCAAATATTTTTTTATTTTTTGTAACTTAGTTATTTTTTATTTTTTGTACTTTAGTTAGTTTATGTAATTGTAGTTATTTGTAGCAATTGTATTTAATTTATTTATTGATAGTGTAGTGTTAGGTTAATTGTAGGTAATTGTAGGTATTTTATTTAATTAATTTATTGATAGGGTAGTGTTAGGTTTAATTATAACTTAGGTTAGGATTTATTTTACAGGTAATTTTGTTATTATTTTAACTAGGTAGCTATTAAATATTTCTTAACTATTTAATAGCTATTGTACCTGGTTAAAATAATTACCAAGTTGCCTGTAAAATAAATATTAATCCTAAAATAGCTACAATATAATTATAATTTATATTGTAGCTATATTAGGATGTATTTTACAGGTAAGTATTTAGCTTTAAATAGGAATAATTTATTTAATAAGAGTTAATTAATTTCGTTAGATTTAAATTATATTTAAGTTAGGGGGGTGTTAGTGTTAGGGTTAGACTTAGCTTTAGGGGTTAATCCATTTATTATAGTAGCGATGAGCTCCGGTCGTCAGATTAGGGGTTAATAATTGAAGTTAGGTGTCGGCGATGTTAGGGAGGGCAGATTAGGGGTTAATACTATTTATGATAGGGTTAGTGAGGCGGATTAGGGGTTAATAACTTTATTATAGTAGCGCTCAGGTCCGCTCGGCAGATTAGGGGTTAATTATTGTAAGTAGCTGGTGGCGACGTTGTGGGGGGCAGGTTAGGGGTTAATAAATATAATATAGGGGTCGGCGGTGTTAGGGGCAGCAGATTAGGGGTACATAGGGATAATGTAAGTTGCGGCGGTTTACGGAGCGGAAGATTAGGGGTTAATAATATAATGCAGGGGTCAGCGATAGCGGGGGCGGCAGATTAGGGGTTAATAAGTGTAAGGTATGGGGTGTTTAGACTCGGGGTACATGTTAGAGTGTTAGGTGCAGACGTAGGAAGTGTTTCCCCATAGGAAACAATGGGGCTGCGTTAGGAGCTGAACGCTGCTTTTTTGCAGGTGTTAGGTTTTTTTTCAGCTCAAACAGCCCCATTGTTTCCTATGGGAGAATCGTGCACGAGCACGTTTTTGAGGCTGGCCGCGTCCGTAAGCAACTCTGGTATCGAGAGTTGCATTTGCGGTAAAAATGCTCTACGCTCCTTTTTTGGAGCCTAACGCAGCATTTTTTTGAACTCTCGATACCAGAGTTAATTTTATGGTGCGGCCAGAAAAAAGCCCGTGTAGCGTTAACAGCCCATCTACCGCCAAACTCCAAATCTAGGCCTAAGTGTGCCACCTAAGTAAACCAATTTTCTGAATATATTTACACCATGTTTGCTGCAATTGTTTTCAAAAGAAAAAACTAACTCTACCTCTTGTCTTATTTGGAAGAGCCAATCCAGACTGCTGTAGAAAATGCTTGCCACGCAGAAGAGGTATCGGATAAGCCACCGGGCAGTGATACGGTTACCTATTTACCTGTGATCCCCGGACAAGATACAATGCTAAAGTAGACCGAAGTTTGGAAATCAATGTCTGCTAAGTTGATAATGATAATCTAGCTATCTGAGATTTTTCGTTGATTAGCAGAACGATCAGTTATGAGTAATTATGGCATGTCTACAGTTATTATAGCTTGGTAGCAGTGTTTTCATTTTGCAGATGTTAAAGACAGACACTGTCTATAATTGACTTGTATAAATTGAAAACATATACGGCTGGATTACGAGTTTTGCGTTATGAGTGGTGCTAACTTGCAAGTTATTGTCACTGCTTACCTCCCTATAGCGCTGCTATTACAGGTTTACAAAAACCCGCCGTTAGCAGGCAAGAAGTGAGCGTTGAGCAAAATTGAGCTCCATACCTCACTCCAATACCAGCGCCGCGGTGAGCTGGTTTTACGTGCTTGTGCACGATTTCCCCATAGACATCAATGGGGAGAGACGGCTGAAAAAAAAGCATAACACCTGCAATAAAGGAGCGTAAAGCTCCGTAACGCAGCCCCATTGATTCCTATGGGGAAAGAAAAAGTTATGTTTACACTTAACACCCTAACATAAACCCCGAGTCTAAACACCCCTAATCTGCCGCCCCCGATATCGCCGACAACTACATTACACTTATTAACCCCTAATCTGCCACCCCCGACATCGCTGCCACCTACAGTACACTTATTAACCCCTAATCTGCCGCCCCTAACATCGCCGCACCTAACTACATTTATTAACCCATAATCTGCCACCCCCAACTTCGTCGCTACCTACCTACACTTATTAACCCCTAATCTGCCGCCCCTGACATCGCCACCACCTACCTACATTTATTAACCCCTAATCTGCCGCCCCCAACGTCGCCGCCACTAAAGTTATAAACCCCTAAACCTAACCCTAAGTCTAACCCTAACACCCCCTACTTTAATATAATTAAAATAAATCTAATTAAAAATGCCTATCCCAGGACATACTTAAAAACGAGAGAAATCTCAATGTATCCTTCCTGGTAAAATATTTTATAAATAAATACATTTTATAAATAAACTATCATTAACTAAATAATTCCTATTTAAAACTAAATACTCACCTGTAATTTATTTAATTGTAGTGTAAGGTTAGGTGTTAGTGTAACTCAGGTAAGGTTTTATTTTACAGGTAAATTTGTATTTATTTTAGCTAGGTAGCTAGTAAATAGTTAATAACTATTTAGTAACTAGTCTACCTAGTTAAAATAAATACAAACTTGCCTGCAAAATAAAAATAAAACCTAAGATAGATACTATCGCCTAGATTTAGAGTTCTGCGTTAGCCGTCAAAACCAGCGTTAGGGGGTCCTAACGCTGGTTTTGGCCTACCGCTGGTATTTAGAGTTTTGTAGGTAAGGGTCTAACGCTCACTTTCCAGCCGCGACTTTTCCATACCGCAGATCCCCTTACGTCAATTGCGTATCCTATCTTTTTAATGGGATCTTGGCTGAAGTGAGCGGTAGAACTCTAACGACAAAACTCCAGCCGCAGAAAAAAGTCAGGAGTTAAGAGCTTTATGGGCTAACGCCGGTTCATAAAGCTCTTAACTACTGTGCTCTAAAGTACACTAACACCCATAAACTACCTATGTACCCCTAAACCGAGGTCCCCCCACATCGCCGCCACTCTATTAAAAATTTTTAACCCCTAATCTGCCGACCGCACACCACCGCCCCTAACATCGCCGACACCTACATAATATTTATTAACCCCTAATCTGCCCCCCCCCCAACGTCGCCACCACCTACCTAAACTTTTTAACCCCTAATCTGCAGACCGGACCTCACCGCTACTATAATAAATGTATTAACCCCTAATCCGCCTCACTCCCGACTCAAAAACCCTATAATACATTTTATTAACCCCTAATCTGCCCTCCCTAACATCGCCGACACCTAACTTCAAGTATTAACCACTAATCTGCCGACCGGACCTCGCCGCTACTCTAATAAATGTATTAACCCCTAAAGCTAAGTTTAATCCTAACCCTAACACCCCCCTAAGTTAAATATAATTTAAATCTTACGAAATAAAATAAATCTTATTAAATAAATTAATCCTATTTAAAACTAAATACTTACCTGTAAAATAAACCCTAATATAGCTACAATATAAATAATAACTATATTTTAGCTATTTTAGGATTTATATTTATTTTACAGGCAACTTTGTATTTATTTTAACTAGGTACAATAGCTATTAAATAGTTATTAACTATTTAATAGCTACCTAGTTAAAATAATTACAAAATTACCTGTAAAATAAATCCTAACCTAAGTTACAATTAAACCTAACACTACACTATCAATAAATTAATTAAATAAACTACCTACAATTATCTACAATTAAATCAACTAAACTAAATTACAAAAAAAAACACTAAATTACAAAAACAAACACTAAATTACAAAAAATAAAAAAAAGATTACATGAATTTTAAACTAATTACACCTACTCTAAGCCCCCTAAAAAAATTGGCTGTTCCAATCAGCCAATAGAATGCAAGCTCAATCTGATTGGCTGATTGGATAAGCCAATCGGATTGAACTTGAATCTGATTGGCTGATTCAATCAGCCAATCAGATTTTTTCCTACCTTAATTCCGATTGGCTGATAGAATCCTATCAGCCAATCGGAATTCGAGGGACGCCATCATGGATGACGTCACTTAAAGGAACCTTCATGAGTCGCTGGAAGAAGAGGATGGATCCGCGTCGGCTGCTTTAAGATGGTCCCGCTCCGCGCCGGATGGAAGAAGATAGAAGATGCCGCCTGGATGAAGATGTCTACCGGTCCGGATGCCCTCTTCTTGCCGGATAGGATGAAGACTTCGGACCCTCTTCTGGACCTCTTCTTGCCGGATAAGATGAAGACTTCGGAGCCTCTTCTGGACGGATCGGTGATACCCGGCGTGGTGAAGATAAGGTAGGAAGACCTTCAGGGGCTTAGTGTTAGGTTTTTTAAGGGGGGTTTGGGTTAGATTAGGGGTATGTGGGTGGTGGGTTGTAATGTTGGGGGGGGGGTATTGTATGTTTATTTAAATGCAAAAGAGCTGTTTTCTTTGGGGCATGCCCCGCAAAAGGCCCTTTTAAGGGCTGGTAAGGTAAAAGAGCTGTTAAATTTTTATTTTAGTATAGGGTAGGGCATTTTTTTATTTTGGGGGGCTTTGTTATTTTTTTAGGGGGCTTAGAGTAGGTGTAATTAGTTTAAAATTCATGCAATCTTTTTTTATTTTTTGTAATTTAGTGTTTGTTTGTTTTTTGTAATTTAGTGTTTGTTTGTTTTTGTAATTTAGTTTAGTTGATTTAATTGTAGGTAATTGTAGGTAGTTTATTTAATTAATTTATTGATAGTGTAGTGTTAGGTTTAATTGTAACTTAGGTTAGGATTTATTTTACAGGTAATTTTGTAATTATTTTAACTAGGTAGCTATTTAATAGTTAATAACTATTTAATAGCTATTGTACCTAGTTAAAATAAATACAAAGTTGCCTGTAAAATAAATATAAATCCTAAAATAGCTACAATATAATTATTATTTATATTGTAGCTATATTAGGGTTTATTTTACAGGTAAGTATTTAGCTTTAAATAGGATTAATGTATTTAATAAGATTTATTTTATTTCGTTATATTTAAATTATATTTTACTTAGGGGGGTGTTAGTGTTAGACTTAGCTTTAGGGGTTAATACATTTATTAGAGTAGCGGCGAGGTCCGGTCGGCAGATTAGGGGTTAATACTTGAAGTTAGGTGTCGGCGATGTTAGGGAGGGCAGATTAGGGGTTAATACTATTTATTATAGGGTTTTTGAGTCGGGAGTGAGGCGGATTAGGGGTTAATACATTTATTCTAGTAGCGGTGAGGTCCGGTCGGCAGATTAGGGGTTAATAATTGTAGGTAGGTAGCGGCGACGTTGGGGGCGGCAGATTAGGGGTTAATAAATATAATATAGGGGTCGGCGGTGTTAGGGGCACATAGGGATAACGTAGGTTGCGGCGGTGTACGGAGCGGCAGATTAGGGGTTAAAAATAATATGCAGGGGTCAGCGATTGCGGGGCGGCAGATTAGGGGTTAATAAGTGTAAGGTTAGGGGTGTTTAGACTCGGGGTTCATGTTAGGGTGTTAGGTGCAGACTTAGGAAGTGTTTCCCCATAGGAAACAATGGGGCTGCGTTAGGAGCTGAACGCTGCTTTTTTGCAGGTGTTAGGTTTTTTTCCAGCTCAAACTGCCCCATTGTTTCCTATGGGGATATCGTGCACGAGCACGTTTTTGAAGCTGGCTGCGTCCGTAAGCAACACTGGTATTGAGAGTTGCAGTGGCGGTAAATATGCCTGTACGCTCCCTTTTTGGAGCCTAACGCAGCCCTTCTGAGAACTCTAAATACCAGTGTTGTTTAAAAGGTGCAGGGGAAAAAAAACACGCGTAGCTAACGCACCCCTTCTAACGCAAAACTCTAAATCTAGGCGTTCGTAACTATTAGTTATATTGTAGCTAGCTTAGGGTTTATTTTACAGGTAAGTATTTAGTTTTAAATAGGAATTATTTAGTTAATGATAGGAATTTTTTAATTAGATTTATTTTAATTATATTAAAGTAGGGGGTGTTAGGGTTAGGTTTAGGGGTTTATAACTTTAGTATAGTGGCCGCGACGTTGGGGGCGGCAGATTAGGGGTTAATAAGTGTAGGTAGGTAGCGACGAAGTTGGGGGCAGCAGATTAGGGGTTAATAATATTTAACTAGTGTTTGCAATGCTGGAGAACGGCGGTTTAGGGGTTAATATGTTTATTATTGTGGCGGCGATGTCCGGAGCGGCAGATTACGGGTTAATTATTTTAGTGTTTGCGATGCGGGGGGGGGGGGCTCAGTTTAGGGGTTAATAGGTAGTTTATGGGTGTTAGTGTACTTTTTAGCACTTTAGTTATGAGTTTTATGCTACAGATTTTTAGCGCAAAACCCATAACTACTGATTTTCAGTTTACGTTATGGATCTTGTAGTTTTAGGCTGTACCTCTCACTTTTTGGCCTCCCAGGCAAACTCGTAATACCGATGCAAAGGAAGTCCCATTGAAAAAGAACTTTTCGAAAGCTGCAGTAGTTACGTTGCGTTACGGCCAAAAAAGTGTGCGGTGCAGCTAAACCTGCAAGACTCGTAATACCAGCAGTAGTGAAAAAAGCTTCTTTTTCACTCATACCGCAAAAATCGTAATCTAGCCGATAGTTAGGCAAGTTTTATTAAGCTTAGTCTTTCTATATTTTTTATGAGGGTTAAGCCACTGTCTTTTTAGCTAAATTAATGTGATACTCCATATGTTTATCCATTGTAGATAGATACAGCTAGGTGTGGGTTACACTGTTAGCTGCTGGGGCAGGGGAGCCTATTACTCAAAATGGATGTTTTCACAATAGCAGCTACACCCCCTTCTACTAATGCTATAGCACCCTCATTTATTTAAAAATAATCTATATAATCTATAGCTAGGGTCAGGAACATATAGCTTATCTGTATGCCCTCCTACCTTAATTGACCCAAAGTGTACAACATAAGAAAAATATAATACTTAGAGGACAAGTTGACAAGCGCTGGATTGAGCTTGAGGGCCCGTGTTTCTGGCGAGTCTTCAGACTCGCCAGAAACAGCAGTTATGAAGCAGCGATCTAAAGACCGCTGCTCCATTACCTGTCCACCTGCTCTGAGCAGGCGGACAGAGATCGCCCAAATTCAACCCGATTGAGTACGATCATACCTTTGATAACTATCCCCCTATGTGTGTTCATTCTTTGCTACCTAAAGATACCCCCACTTGGTGATTTTTCCCCCGTTGCTTAGGCTCCGCTTTCATTGCATTGCCTGCAATATGCTTATTACTGAAACATTTTGCTACCTACCAGCTATAAGCTCCTATATCCCCTTTCATTACCCTTGATGACATGGGTCTAGTGAGGACTCAATGGCTGGTTCTGAACTATAGTAGCTAGTTTTTTATTACTACTTATCTCAAATACCTATCAGACCCTTATACAGAGGCGATCTAGTACAGTCCCAACTGATAACCAGCTCCACGGTTACATGACCAGGAAAATAAATTCTCCCAAATTATAATATACCTTTACTAGATATAACCTATTTCCTAACAATATACCACATACGTGTTCTAAACTTATATACATATATACATTGATCAAGAGAATATGTTTCATAAGATAGTAGTTTCTTCTGTACCAATATATATATAAAAAAAAAAAAAAAATGGAAGTAACCCATAAGCGGTTACCTAATTATCAGATCACCCTCTACTATGCTAATTGTCTACTCTTCCAAAAGTGGCCTCCTGAGTACTTAGGAGGACTCATAATATATATGGCACAAAAATTACACATTAGTTATTGTATTCATTATTATTTGTATAACACACTGTCCAGCAATTGTGTTTCTTTATTACATGCTGTACTTGTACATTGTTTAAACCTCAATGTAACATTATTAAAACATTATTTAAAATGCTTGCCCTTTTGATTGCAAAACGGTTATTGAATTACAGTGTCTTACCACCTCTTCTGAGGCCAATTACAGACAAATATATGACACTTCCAAATTTGAGAATTAGAAAACTTACAATTTTCAAAGTCAAATTACATGAAAAGGTGGAATATTAAATAATGAAACTTCATTAAAGTATTTTTATTATAAATAATTCCATATTAGAATCTCAACGTGTTTAATTTCCCTTTAAAAAAAAAATACAATATATGGAAATCCTGCACAAAGACAAAAACAGTTAATATTTTGATGTACTAAACCCAGGTCCCCTGTGCTAACTGAACTTTGTCCATGTAAATAAATAACACTGACCCTCCCTTCTGCTTATACTATTGCCAGGAATCAGTTCAGTTGCTTATTCATTGCTCTTTGGGATTTTAAATCTAAGAGATATGCTTGCATCACAAATAATCACTTATGAATAGTATAAAATCAACCTGAGTAAAGCCATGTTAATGTTTATTAAACATTAGAGAAAAGGTGAAAGTGAGGTAACATTTGCAACTATAAATATTTATGCTGTGAAGAAAAATATACATTAAAATGTATAGCTGGATATACCCTGATCTCTATGTGGAGTATATGAGTATAAATCAGTACTTTATCCTATTATACATTATTTGGCAAAGTGGTTACAATTCTATTTGCTCTTTAGCATCCTTGGCAGACATACAAAAAGGTTGTGACAACACCTAATTAATTATCTACATGTTTTGGACACCACCATGTTCTCCATTATAAGAACACATAGGACTAGGTTCACTAACAACAATTATCTCCGCTTCCTTTGTTATTCTATGTTCTTACACCTCTCCATTCTGAAGAAAATGAGCTCTATAGAAAAAAGTGATATAGAGAGGTTGTTACTAAATATACACCAGTGATACCACAACCCCTAGTTTTTTTTTTTTCATTTTGTTATATATGCTTTTGACTGTCAAGGATCTTGTTAATCATTACAAGCAAGATATAGATAAATAGTTGTAAATAAATAAGTCAAAATTAAACTTTTAGGGGCCAATTTATCAAGGGCTGAATGGCCCCTGATGCCCCTGTTTCCGCGCAAGCTCACTCACCGGCAACAAATATCTTCCCATCTAAAGTATGCAAGGCAGCCATATAGGCACGTTTCCAATAGGGTCACTTTATGTCACTCCTGTGCAGGACATATATAACTCACCAACTGTAAAAAGCAAGTTAAAGGGACACTGAACCCAATTTTTTTCTTTCATGATTCAGATAGAGCATGCAATTTTAAACAACTTTCTAATTTACTCCTATTATCAATTTTTCTTCGTTCTCTTGCTTTCTTTATTTGAAAAAGAAGGCATTTAAGCTATTTTTTTGGTTCAGAACCATGGAAAGCACTTGTTTATTGGTAGGTGAATTTACCCACCAATCAGCAAGAACAACACAGTGTGTTCACCAAAAATGGGCCGGCATCTAAACTTACATTCTTGCATTTCAAATAAAGATACTAAGAGAATGAAAATAATTTGATAATAGGAGTAAAATAGAAAGTTGCTTAAATTTGCATGCTCTATCTGAATCATGATAGAAAAAAATTGGGTTTAGTGTCCATTTAAGGATAGGGTTGTCAGATGGCCTCCACAAAAATACTGAATGTCCTGTAGGTGACTGGGTACGATTGAGAGGTAGAGTCATACAAAGACCCCTCCTTGACACCCCTTTATAGTTTTCACAACAGAGCAGGGATTTATCCTTTTGGGTGACAGTAGCATACACATGAATAATTGTAAATAGACACAAAGAAATAAAGCACCTTACTGAAGCACTCACTTAGTATACAATAACTAATCACTGAGAATTAATTACACCAATTATAACTTTTAATATGGACTAATAAAAATTAGTAAATATCTTACTTCCACATACCACACATATTATCCCTAACAATTAAAAAAGAGAATGAACCCTCATCCCCCATGAACATATCACAAACACCATAAATACAAATAGACGTTTGAGTGCACTTATGGAGCACATCGCCACGGTTGTCCCATCATACAAAAGCCACTAAAATAAAAAGGATCATTATTTAAGTAAGGACACAGCTCCTCAATGGTTAACTATGCTGTTGGTGGCGATTGAATGATTATTTAAACTGGTTTGGTCCAGGCATCCAAACTCAACTCAAACTCAACAGCTTTCTGTGGACGAAATGCGCATTAGGTGTTTTTAAGCCCCCATGACGTGTCGTATATGTGATACTATTTGATAGGTAATATGTATGTTTGAGGTTTTTTTGCAGACTTTGGATGCCGGACCCAACCAGTTTAAATAATCATTCAATCGCCACCGACAGCATAGTTAACCATTGAGGGACTGTGTCCTTCTTAAAGTGAAAGTAAACTTACCTGGTTTGCGATCTTCAGTAACATTCTTTGTTCAAAAACAATATCACTTTCATTCATCGTTTTTTTTGCAATTTACATGTTAAAAAAAAGTTATCGCCGTAATTAATAGATTTTTATACTGTCCAAATTCAACCCGTAATTTATTTATTTTTTTCGCTCCTGGTCACGTTTTTTACATAGCCAATTGAAAATCTGCCCATTAGGCGGCCGTCAAACTACGTCATCCGCCTACTTCTTATTCTGTGCATGCGCAATTATTTTTCCGGCCATATTATATTAGGAGGGCGCTCCCGTTTCGCGCATGCGCATTCGATTTATTTGGGAATAAACACAAAACGCAATTGACACATGCGCGTTGGAGACCAGTTAGACGCACGCATGGCAGACTGAGAAAGCGCTGATTCGGGCATGCGCAATACAAACAGCCTTTGCGAATGCGTTTTTTAGATTAGTATAGAGCGGGTGAGACCACTCTATACGTCACCACACAGAAAGAAAGAAAGTAGAGGATGGAAGGACTTAGCATAGTAACGCTAGGAAATTAAATAATTGTTAAAACTTCAGAAAATCAACTCAAGGATCTTAGTAGTATAATGTAATAGAATATGTGTGGTATGTGGAAGTAATTTATTTATTCATTTTTATTGGTTCATATTAAAAGTTAAATTTTATAATTGGTGTTATTAAATCTCAGTGAATAGTTGTATTCTAAGTGAGTGCTTCAGTAAGGTGCTTCTTTTCTTTCTGTATATTTACTATTTTGCTTTTTGGCACTTCTCTTGGTGGGTATTATTTGATTTATCTTTTGTTCACATATTTACTTTATTATTACATGAATAATTATGCTTCTTTAGTTTTCAGTAACACACACAGTAGTGATTTGACCCTCCCCCCCCCCCCGACTGCCAGTAGGACACCCCCTATGATTCCCAATAATAAACATGAAGAAGAGATTTTACTCCAGTGGCTCTAGATAACACACAGATAGAGACGTTTTAGAACTCTCATGCCAATAACACACAAGGCAGTGATTTTTGTCAGTAACTCAGAGTAGTGTATGTGCAGTGTCACTTCTTTCTGGGACATATGTATAGGAGGCATATGAGTTATTTTAAAATTACCTGTGACGCAAAGAAATTTATAAATGGACATTTAAATATATTTTTGTACAGCCTGCTAAAATCTAGGACTGTCTATTTAACACCACACACCTGGCAATCTAAGCAATGGGTCTCCTGCAATGCACAGGGGATCTAATTGTGACAACAATATTTGATAGTATGTGTGTGTAATATGAAAAGGTACACAATAGATAATTCTATAATATGTGCCTGTTATGTATTCTCTGGGTATTGCTCTCTGAGAGATTACATATAACTACTTGTTCAGACAGAAGGAAAAAAAAGTCCAAAGCTATTTCCCATTTTATTCCCCTTGCTTTCTGTATTGCTAAAGCCTTTTTATGCACGTGTTTATCTGTCTCTGTGTAGCAGTAAAAATCCCCTACTGCATACAATTAAATATTGTTCAGGATTAAGTATAGGGTAAAAACCATTAGTATACATTACTACAATAATTATATTTTAAATATTGTTAGTGTCTCCATAAAAATAGCTTTATTACACGGCTATATTTAAAGCAAGGATACTCTTCATTTATAAAAAAACATACTTAGCGCTGCGGAATCTGTTGGCGCTCTACAAATAACCGATAATAATAATAATAATACTTGATTGTAACTTTTATTTCAGCGTCTAGGTAACCATACAGGCCCTGTACTTTATCTATGCTGTTAGAGACAGTCTTTTTAATGGGGTTGATTGTTCAAATATACTATTATAGAGAAAGGTAATGTACCTTGCAACCCTAAGACAATATAAAGTCAGATAATTGTGACAACCTATACTAAACTATTCTAGTGAGGTCTAAGCAAGAGTCAGAAGTTAGTGAAGAGATCACATAAAGGTCAAGCTTACCTGGTTTGAGGCAACTGTCGCCCGTGTCCTTAGCCAATGACGCAAATCCAGTAAATAACAGAAATAAAAATAAATAATTCCATCCCGTGGCGCTCATCATCATCGACAGAGCTGTTATCTCTGATTCACGCAGGTTCATTCATACGTCGTGGGAGTCCCCGAGTCTCCACCGTATAGTTATCTGTTTTTCATGGAATCACAAATGCTGTACTCTCTTTTACAGAAAGGCTCTGTGATACAGCGTCCTAATGCTATCTTCATGTATAGCTTTCTCACTCATTTGCTTTTCATCCTCTAATTATCTGACACGCTTTCTCACCGTTATGTCTTTCTATGCTCTTGCTCTCTATATACATCAGTGTTACTGTCTGCTTTCCTCCTCTGCTTGCTCTTTCTCTTATTATTTGTCTTTAATAATCTGCCTCTTCCTGTCCCTGCGTTCCTCTAGATTTGTCTCTTGTTTTGCATTTCTTCCATTTCTTACTTTTTAACTGTATTTCTGAGTTGTAAAAGTCATATTTCACTGCTTCAGCATTATGCACTCTCTGCTGCTTGCTGTCTCACAATAACTGTTCCAATCCCACGCACTCTCAGCTTACTAATGCCTGTGTGTGATACAGTTACCCTCTTTCTATCTTTCTCTTCCAGTTTCAATGTATTGTGTTCTGTCAGTCTCATAGTTTTTATTCTCTCAGAACTATTGGTTGAAGCACAGCCCTCTTTACTTCTAATTAAACATTTGGGCTGACAGGAAAACATTTGAGGAACAAACTGCAGCTTCAGCTGAAGGTCCCAGAGTGATTGTGCAATCTGGTGCCTGTTTACTTCCCCAATATACAAAGGGCCAGTGGCTACCACACAACACCTGGGTAGAGACAGATGACTTCTGGTATGATAGGTTAGCAACAGACATCTATGTGTTACTCTAGAGCTTAGATCTTAAAAAAAAGTCATGCTAAAAAGATGTTTTTCATATAAAACTACAAAAGTACTCTGTAAAATAAAGTCAAACACCCATGATAAAGCTGTATATTCCTGACAATGCAATAAATTATGGAAATGCAGAATAAAAGCAATCTTTTAGTATGACTTTAATTAATCTATGGTGATTTTTTGGTAGATATATCATTTGATAAGCTTTTCTGAAGGAGTGTGACTGACCCAATAGTTATATGCAGGCAATAGTGCAATAATAAAATGATCTAACGCATTACACACATAATACATAGAAAAAAAGTACACTCTCAACCAATGTTCACTGTAGCATGCGCGGGCGCGCACTATTCTGCATAGGCCCGCGCACTGATTCCGGTGACGTGAATCAGCTGCTCTAGGTTTGTGGCATGCGCAAGAGGCCCAACCTTCTCCAAACAGGCGACTTATTTGAGAACATTGAGTCGAGGAATTCTATGGGCCGTGCCGCGCATGCCCACACGGCCCTACTCTTCACTCGTCTCATCAGACAAGGCACTTGTGGCACACTGGACCCTATTGGTTATACAGCCACTGACTTCACGGACACACGGACCAATCAGATAACGCAGTAACGCTTTTTTACTATGTATTATCTGATCGGTCCGTAGTCCGTTTGATTTGCCCACCTCCATTGGCACCCTTGGTAAATATGAGCAAAGAAGGCTGTGAAAAATTGTCTTTATTGTTTAACCTTTTGTTAAAAAAAATACATAAAAATGCTCTGGTCTCATGGATATCAAGCAATTGCAAACTCAAGACAGGTTTAAAAAATATATATATATATATATATATATATATATATATATATATATATATATATATATATATATATATACAGGCATACCTCGTTTTATTGCGTTTCACAGATATTGTTTTTTTTTTTTTTACAAATTAAAGGTTTGTGGCAACCCTGTGTTAAGCATGTCTATCTATAATTTTTCCAACATATATACACATATAAACACATGAATAGTTACACATGTATGTATGTATATATATATATATATATATATATATATATATATATATATATATATATATATATATATACATCACCAGCAAAAAGAGTATGACTCACTGAAGGCTCAGATGATGGTTAGCATTTTTTAGCAAAAGTTTTTTGATTAAGGTATGAACATTTTTTTTAAGATATAATGCTATAGCACACTTAATAGACTACAGTATAGTGTAAATATAACTTTTATATGCTGGGAAACAAAAAAATTAGTGTGACTCGCTATATTCACTTTATTGTGGTGGTCTGGAACCAAACCAGCAATATCTCTGAGGTATGCCTGTATATATATATATATATATATATATATATATATATGATAATGTGTGAGGCACAATTATTGGCACCCTTTTAATTAATACCTCCCTTTAATAACGGCTAGATTTAGAGTTCTGCGGCCAAAGGGGTGCGTTAGCTACACGTGTTTTTTTCCCCCGCACCTTTTAAATACCGCTGGTATTTAGAGTTCACAGAAGGGCTGCGTTAGGCTCCAAAAAGGGAGCGTAGAGCATAATTTACCGCCACTGCAACTCTCAATACCAGCGGTGCTTACGGACGCGGCCAGCTTAAAAAACGTGCTCGTGCACGATTCCCCCATAGGAAACAATGGGGCAGTTTGAGCTGAAAAAAAAAACTAACACCTGCAAAAAAGCAGCGTTCAGCTCTTAACGCAGCCCCATTGTTTCCTATGGGGAAACACTTCCTAAGTCTGCACCTAACACCCTAACATGAACCCCGAGTCTAAACACCCCTAACCTTACACTTATTAACCCCTAATCTGCCGCCCCCGCTATCGCTGACACCTGCATTATACAATTAACCCCTAATCTGCCGCTCCGTACACCACCGCAACCTACGTTATCCCTATGAACCCCTAATCTGCTGCCCCTAACCCCCGCCGACCCCTATATAATATTTATTAACCCCTAATCTGCCCCCCCCCCAACGTCACCGCTACCTACCTACAATTATTAACCCCTAATCTGCTGACCGGACCTCACCGCTACTCTAATAAATGTATTAACCCCTAAAGCTAAGTCTAACCCTAACACCCCCTAAGTTAAATATAATTTTTATCTAACGAAATAAAATAATTCTTATTAAATAAATTATTCCTATTTAAAGCTAAATACTTACCTGTAAAATAAACCCTAATATAGCTACAATATAACGAAAAATTATATTGTAGCTATTTTAGGATTAATATTTATTTTACAGGCAACTTTGTATTTATTTTAACCAGGTACAATAGCTATTAAATAGTTAATAACTATTTAATAGCTACCTAGTTAAAATAATTACCAAATTACCTGTAAAATAAATCCTAACCTAAGTTACAATGAAACCTAACACTACACTATCAATAAATTAATTAAATAAACTACCTACAATTATCTACAATTAAATCAACTAAACTAAATTACAAAAAAAACAAAACACTAAATTACAAAAACAAACAAACACTAAATTACAAAAAATAAAAAAAGATTACAAGAATTTTAAAATAATTACACCTACTCTAAGCCCCCTAAAAAAATAACAAAGCCCCCCAAAATAAAAAAAATGCCCTACCCTATTCTACAATAAAAATTGTAAAGCTCTTTTACCTTACCAGCCCTTAAAAGAGCCTTTTGCGGGGCATGCCCCAAAGAATTCTGCTCTTTTGCCTGTAAAAAAAAACATACAATACCCACCCAACATTACAACCCACCACCCACATACCCCTAATCTAACCCAAACCCCCCTTAAATAAACCTAACACTAAGCCCCTGAAGATCTCCCTACCTTGTCTTCACCACGCCGGGTATCACCGATCCGTCCAGAAGAGGGTCCGAAGTCTTCATCCAAGCGGGGGCTGAAGAGGTCCATCATCCGGCTGAAGTCTTCTATCAAGCGGCATCTTCAATCTTCTTTCTTCCGGATCCATCTTCATCCCACCGACGCGGAAAAACATCCTTCCTCCACGACAAACTCCCGACGAATGAAGGTTCCTTTAAGGGACGTCATCCAAGATGGCGTCCCTCGTCCAAGATTCTATCAGCCAATCGGAATTAAGGTAGGAAAATTCTGATTGGCTGATTAAATCAGCCAATCTGATTCAAGTTCAATCCGATTGGCTGATTGGATCAGCCAATCAGATTGAGCTCGCATTCTATTGGCTGATCGGAACAGCCAATAGAATGCAAGCTCAATCTGATTGGCTGATTGGATCAGCCAATCGGATTGAACTTGAATCTGATTGGCTGATTCCATCAGCCAATCAGATTATTCCTACCTTAATTCCGATTGGCTGATAGAATCCTATCAGCCAATCGGAATTCGAGGGACGCCATCTTGGATGACGTCCCTTAAAGGAACCATCATTCGTCGGGAGTTCGTCGTGGAGGAAGGATGTTCCACGTCGGCGGGATGAAGATGGAGCCGGAGGAAAGAAGATTGAAGATGCCGCTTGATAGAAGACTTCAGCCGGATGATGGACCTCTTCAGCCCCCGCTTGGATGAAGACTTCAGCCGGATGATGGACCTCTTCAGCCCCCGCTTGGATGAAGACATTGCCCGGATAGGATGAAGACTTCGGACCCTCTTCTGGACGGATCGGTGATACCCGGCGTGGTGAAGACAAGGTAGGGAGATCTTCAGGGGCTTAGTGTTAGGTTTATTTAAGGGGGGTTTGGGTTAGATTAGGGGTATGTGGGTGGTGGGTTGTAATGTTGGGGGGGTATTTTATGTTTTTTTTTACAGGCAAAAGAGCTGTTTTCTTTGGGGCATGCCCCGCAAAAGGCCCTTTTAAGGGCTGGTAAGGTAAAAGAGCTTTACAATTTTTATTGTAGAATAGGGTAGGGCATTTTTTTATTTTGGGGGGCTTTGTTATTTTATTAGGGGGCTTAGAGTAGGTGTAATTAGCTTAAAATTGTTGTAATATTTTTATAATGTTTGTAAATTATTTTTTTATTTTTTGTAACTTGGTTCTTTTTTATTTTTTGTACTTTAGTTAGTGTATTTATTTGTATTTATTTGTAGGTATTTGTATTTAATTTATTGATAGTGTAGTGTTAGGTTTAATTGTAACTTAGGTTAGGATTGATTTTACAGGTAATTTTGTAATTATTTTAACTAGGTAGCTATTAAATAGTTAATAACTATTTAATAGCTATTGTACCTAGTTAAAATAAATACAAAGTTGCCTGTAAAATAAATATTAATCCTAAAATAGCTACAATATAATTATTATTTATATTGTAGCTATATTAGGGTTTATTTTACAGGTAAGTATTTAGCTTTAAATAGGAATAATTTATTTAATAAGATTTATTTTATTTCGGTAGATAAAAATTATATTTAACTTAGTGGGTGTTAGGGTTAGGGTTAGACTTAGCTTTAGGGGTTAATTTATTTAATAGAGTAGCAGTGAGGTCCGGTCGGCAGATTAGGGGTTAATAATTGTAGGTAGGTAGCGGCGACGTTGGGGGGGGGTCAGATTAGGGGTTAATAAATATTATGTAGGTGTCGGCGGTGTTAGGGGCAGCAGATTAGGGGTACATAGGGATAATGTAGGTGGCGGCGGTGTGCGGTCGGCAGATTAGGGGTTAAAAAAAATGAATAGAGTGGCGGCGATGTGGGGGGACCTCGGTTTAGGGGTACATAGGTAGTTTATGGGTGTTAGTGTACTTTAGAGCACAGTAGTTAAGAGCTTTATGAACCGGCGTTAGCCCAGAAAGCTCTTAACTCCTGGCTTTTCTCTGCTGCTGGAGTCTTGTCGTTAGATTTCTAACGCTCACTTCAGCCAAGACTCTAAATACTGGCATTAAAAAGATCCCATTGAAAAGATAGGATATGCAAATGGCATAGGGGGATCTGCGGTATGGAAAAGTCGCGGCTGGAAAGTGAGCGTTAGACCCTTTCCTGACTGACTCTAAATACCAGCAGGCAGCCAAAACCAGCGTTAGGACCCCCTAACGCTGGTTTTGACGGCTAACGCAGAACTCTAAATCTAGGCAAAAGTAAACAGCTTTGAGTATTCTCCTATAATGCCTGATGAGGTTGGAGAATACATGCCAAGGGATCTAAGACCATTCCTCCATAAAGAATCTCTACAGATCCTTCAAATTTTGAGGTTGACGCTGGTGTACTCTCCTCTTCAGTTCACCCCACATATTTTCTATGGGGTTCAAGTCAGAGGACTGGGATGACGATGGCAGGACCTTGATTTTGTGGTCAGTAAACCATTTTTGTGTTGATTTTGATGTATGTTTTGGATCATTGTCCTGCTCCAACCATGGCCCATTTTAAGCTTTCTGGCAGAGGCCGTCAGGTGTTCATTTAATAGCTGATGCCATACATCCTGACAAAATGCCCAGGTCCTCTTGCAGAAAAATAGCCCCAAAACATTAAAGAGCCACCACTATGTTTAACCGTAGGCATGAGGTACTATTCCACACGGCTACCACTCTGTGTGCGCCAAACTCACCACTGGTGTAAATTGTCAAAAAGCTCTATTTTGGTTTCATCTGACCATAGAACCCTCATTGGAAGTTGCAGTAGTGTCTGGCAAACTGAAGACGCTTGTGTTTGTTTTTGTATGAGAGTAGAGGCTTTTTATCTTGAAACCCTTCCAAACTACTTGTGGTGATTTGGGCGAAGTATGATTGTAGATTCGGAGAATTTCTGACCCCATGACGCAACTGTCAGGGCTTTTTCCCTGTTGTTTGCCATGTGCTGCTGGCAGCCATTTTACTCACCTCTATTCCTGACTATGGTGCATTGTGGGGGATGCTGCTCATTTCCTACACTTCCTTTTATGGCCAGACTGGTGTGCATCATCCATGTGAGACAGGATGCAGTCTCAGAATTGTGATGTCATCACTTATTATTTAAAGGGCCTCTGTTCAGTATGCTTTGCCTTTGCGTTGTCTCAGACCTGTTTGTGAGAGTTCCTGTGTATTACCTGGCTGCCTGACATCCTTCCTGGTTCCTGGCTTGTTCCTTACTCTGCTGTTTTCCTTGTTCCTGATTCCGGCTTGTCTGACTATTCGCTTTGGCTCCTGACTCGGCTTGTCTGAATACCAGCTCTGGTTTTGACTCCTAGCTTGTTATTTGACTTGTGGGCTTTTTATTATTTTTTGCTATGAATAAAGGTGTGTTTATTTTTGCACTTCTCGTCTCAGTCTGATTCCTGGCACCCTGACAGCAACTAACTTGTACAATTCTCCAGCTGTGATCATTGGAGATATTTTGGCCATCTTGAACTATCCTCTCCATAATGCGTTGAGACATTATATACACATGTCCTCTTCCAGGTTTATTCATAACATATCCAGTTGAATGGAACTTCATAAATATTGCTCTGATGGTGGAAATGGGCATTTTCAAAGCTTTTGCTATTTTCTTATAGCCACTTCCCATTTTGTGAAGCTCAACAACCTTTTGCCACACATCACAGCTATATTCCTTGGTCTTACCAATTGTGATAAATGACTAAGGGAATTTGGCCTATGTGTTACCTTATATTTATACCCCATGTGAAATAGGAAGTCATGATTGAACAATTTCCTGTTCCTAGTCACTATATGAATTTATTGGGGTATCAATAATTGTGGCACACATATATTTAACAAAGATTGTTGTTGTTTTTTTAAACCTGTGTTGTGTTTGCAACTCTTTGATATCCATGAGAGCAGAGTATTTTTGTGTATTTTAGCATAAAATCTGTAACTAGTGCTAATTCCTCCTGCAGAGCATCAGCAGGAAACATGCTCACGGCTGGTAAAGGAGAGTTAGATGTCCCAGACGGTTTGCTATATAGGGACTAGATCTGCAGCGGTTGCAAGAGCAGAGAGAGAAACTAATCTAAGAGTGTCTCAAAATCCTCTCAAGGGATTAGGCAATTGTTAGTATTACTTACTAATGTTAGGAGATCTGGCTATAACTTTAGCATCCAAGCATGGATGTGAGAGAAGGGTGGGTTTAAATTAAGAGCCAGGTGTAAGTCATAGGTAGAAAAGTTAATCCTTAAAGGGACACTTAACACCTGCTTAAGATTTTCTGAACTAACTGTTGCTGAGGAATCAAAATAAACTAATACACTGTTCTCAATGCTGTATGTTCATCTTACTATAAAACTCTTCATGAAGACTCCTCATATTTTCTATGCTTATCCTCAGCTTGTGTTTTCCTATGCAGGGTGCCATCTTGTAACGCACGTTCATTTCAGGCACTGCAGTCACATGACATGTGTGCACGGCAGCTTCTCTCACTGATGTTATAGAAGGCAGTCAAATTGTCAATGCTAATTCACTGTAATGCAAAGCATGCATTACAGTGTATGAGGACAAAGATCTATTTTATATTTGATATACAGTAATTGCATCTTCTTTTATCAAGCATATTTTAAACGTTTTATGTACTGAACATACCCACAGTCTGTGTGTTTCACTGTTTTATGTACTGAACATACCCACAGTCTGTGTGTTTCACTGTTTTATGTACTGAACATACCCACAGTCTGTGTGTTTCACTGTTCACTAAGTTCAGTTTCAATCGCCCGATTTTCAGAGGCAGAGGGGAGGGGGGAGGAGGGAGGGGGAGAGTCTAGAAGCCGTTTTTTTAACTCCCTGTTATTCAGTTCTCTGCAATATCTGAGGAGAATTTTCTCTCTGTGTGTTCCAGGAATTTACTTTTGTTTTCATAATCATATTATTTTAATTATCAAACAGCACCACACTTTTTATATAGCATAAAAAGTATATATATATATATATATATATATATATATATATATATATATATATATATATATATATATATATATATATATATATATATATATATATATATATATATATAGCATAAAAAGTGTGGTGCTGTTTGATAATTAAAATAATATGATTATGAAAACAAAAGTAAATTCCTGGAACACACAGAGAGAAAATTCTCCTCAGATATTGCAGAGAACTGAATAACAGGGAATTAAAAAAACGGCTTCTAGACTCTCCCCCTCCCCTCTGCCTCTGAACATCGGGCGATTGAAACTGAACTTAGTGAACAGTGAAACACACAGACTGTGGGTATGTTCAGTACATAAAACAGTGAAACACACAGACTGTGGGTATGTTCAGTACATAAAACAGTGAAACACACAGACTGTGGGTATGTTCAGTACATAAAACAGTGAAACACACAGACTGTGGGTATGTTCAGTACATAAAACAGTGAAACACACAGACTGTGGGTATGTTCAGTACATAAAACAGTGAAACACACAGACTGTGGGTATGTTCAGTACATAAAACAGTGAAACACACAGACTGTGGGTATGTTCAGTACATAAAACAGTGAAACACACAGACTGTGGGTATGTTCAGTACATAAAACAGTGAAACACACAGACTGTGGGTATGTTCAGTACATAAAACGTATAAAATATGCTTGATAAAAGAAGATACAATTACTGTATATCAAATATAAAATAGATCTTTGTCCTCATACACTGTAATGCATGCTTTGCATTACAGTGAATTAGCACTGACAATTTGACTGCCTTCTATTACATCAGTGAGAGAAGCTGCCGTGCACACATGTCATGTGACTGCAGTGCCTGAAATGAACGTGCGTTACAAGATGGCACCCTGCATAGGAAAACACAAGCTGAGGATAAGCATAGAAAATATGAGGAGTCTTCATGAAGAGTTTTATAGTAAGATGAACATACAGCATTGAGAACAATGTATTAGTTTATTTTGATTCCTCAGAAAAACTTTAGAACATTTTCAGCAGGTGTTAAGTGTCCCTTTAAGGTGGTATCACAGTATTCCTGACACATAGATAAAAAGGTTAAGCCTTAAGGTGGTATCACAGTATTCCAGACAGTGATTTGTAACAATGATGGGGTACACTATGCAACTTGGAATCATGCTTCATATTCCTCTAGTGTTCACCCCATCTAGATCTGATTTTCCTACTACTACGTCCCATATATTGGACCGCACACTGGCAAACCAACAAGTATAAAACATAGTCTGACACACATGTGAGATAACTCTTAATAGGAAAAACATCTCCGGTGATAGTGGCTCTGAATTAATTAAGACCTTGAGGAACAAATTTACACATATTACACCTTTCCTTAATGGGGCACTATACTCCCCTTTAATGTGTTCCTAATTATCCATTTTAACTGTTGGAGTGTATTAAAGGACCATTAGACTCAATGTTTTTAAAACTTATAAAATGTTTCATTATTAAAAAAATGTAATATGTATTCATTATTTTGCTGCAGTTTGTTAAAGTACATTTGAGTGAAAAATTGTAATTGTTCCATTTTCTCCCGGGGGGGGGGGGGGGGGAGTTGGGTTTAAGGGACAGTCTGTTTGAAAATGTTATTGTTTAAAAAGATAGATAATTTAATTATTACCCATTCCCCAGTTTTGTATACCCAACACTGTTATATAAATACACTTTTTACCTCTGTGATTACCTTGTATTTAAAACTCTGCAGACTGCCCACTTATCTCAGTTTCTTTGACATTTCAGCCAATCAGTGTTGACTCTTAAATAACTCCACGAAAGGGAGTACAATGTTATCTATATGGTGCACATGAAGCCTTTAAGGGCTTAGAAATTAGCATATTGAGCCGACCTAGGTTTAGCTTTCAACAAAGAATAACAAGAGAACAAAGCAAATTTCAGGATAAAAGTAAATTGGAAAGTTGTTTAAAATTGAATAATGAAAGTTTAAATTTGACTGTCCCTTTAATACTGTTATCTAATTTTCTTTGAAATGTTGTTTACCTTCACCCCTTCCTTCATTTTCTTTGTAGCCATTTTTCTTTTAAGATTAATTTTAAGTTTACCATTTACAGTTATAGTAGGAAAAGCCTTCTTCGCAACAGCAGTGTGCAAGCTAAGTAGTTTCGGTGAGAATATTATTGTGTATATACAACCCCAATTGTTGTGACAGTATGGAAAATGCAAAAAAAAACAAAAACAAAAAGAGTCATTTGAAAATTGAATTCACCCTGTACTATATTGAGGCCAAAAAGTGAGCGGTACACCCTACCCCGTCAAGAGTCCTAATGCATTAAAACGTCAGTATTTAAGAGTTTTATGGTACAATGCTGTAACATAAAACTCATAACTAAAGTGCTAAAAAGTACACTAACACCCATCAACTACCTATTAGCCCCTAAACCGAGGCCCTCCTGCATCGCAAACACTATAATACAAATTTTAACCCCTAATCTGCCGCCACTAGAATAAACATATTAACCCCTAAACCTCCGCATTCCCGCCTCGCAAACACTAGTTAAATATTATTAACCCCTAATATGCCACCACTAACATCGCCGCCACATACCTACATTTACTAACCCCTAATCTGCTGCCCCCAACGTCGCCGCCACTATACTAAATATATTAACCCCTAAACCTAAGTCTAACCCTAACACCCCCTAACTTAAATATAATTACAATAAATCTAAATACAAATTAATATTATTACCTAAATTATTCCTATTTAAAACTAAATACTTACCTATAAAATAAACCCTAAGCTAGCTACAATATAACTAATAGTTACATTGTAGCTAGCTTAGGGTTTATTTTTATTTTACAGGCAAGATTGTATTTATTTTAACTAGGTAGGATAGTTATTAAAAAGTTATTAACTATTTAATAACTACCTAGCTAAAATAAATACAAAAGTACCTGTAAAATAAAACCTAAAATAAAACCCACCCAATACACCCTTAAAAAAACCTAACACTAACCCCTTGAAGATTGACTTACCGGGAGACGTCTTCATCCAAGCCAGGCGAAGTGGTCCTCCAGATGGGCAGAAGTCGCACCTGCCCGGTCACGCCCACATCACACCCGGCCGGCCACGTGTCTTCATTAAGCCATAGATTATAGCCCTTCTTACAAACAAATGATGGATTAAGTCCTAGATGTTGGGTGCATATGAACACCGCAGTCGATATCCACACAATGGGGGGTAGTTATCAACGTGTCAACTTCCCTGCCTTCGCCGGTTCAATAGGCCCGCCTAAGCTCGCCTACCTTCGCCGCCGCGGACCTGAAAAAATACGCCTAAGTTATCAATAAATCTGTCAAAAAGCCGCGCACCAAGTACGGGGCGATGAGCAGCGGACTGTGATAGTTATCACTCATCCGATCTCGCTGCTCTTCGGCTTTTTGACAGCTTTATTGCTAGCCTGTCACTAAGCACCCACACTAAACTATACTGTTCTACCCCCTATACCGGCGCCCCCGGAGCCCCCCGCAACTAAATAAAGTTACTAACCCCTAAACCGCCGCTCCTAGACCCCGCCGCAACACTTATAAATTTATTAACCCCTAAACCGCCGCTCCTAGACCCCGCCGCAACACTTATAAATTTATTAACCCCTAAACCGCCGCTCCCGGACACCGCCACAACCTACATTATACCTAGTAACCCCTGTCCTGCCCCCCCTATACCGCCGCCCTCTATAATAAAGTTATTAACCCCTATCCTGCTGATCCCGCACCTCGCCGCAACTAAATAAATAGTTTAACCCCTAAACCGCCGCTCCCGGACCCTGCCGCAACCTATATTAAATGTATTAACCCCTAATCTGCCCCCCCTACAGCGTCGCCACCTATAATACATTTATTAACCCCTATCCTGCCCCCACTACACCGCCGCCACTGTAATAAATTTATTAACCCCTAAACCTAAGTCTAACACTAACCCTAACACCCCCCTAACTTAAATATTAATTAAATAAATCTAAATAATATTTCTCTTATTAACTAAATTAATCCTATTTAAAACTAAATACTTACCTATAAAATAAACCCTAATATAGCTACAATATAAATAATAATTATATTGTAGCTATCTTAGGATTTATTTTTATTTTATAGGTAAATTTCAATTTATTTTAACTAGGTGCAATAGCTATTAAATAGTCACACCCGGCCGGCCACGTGTCTTCATTAAGCCATAGATTATAGCCCTTCTTACAAACAAATGATGGATTAAGTCCTAGATGTTGGGTGCATAGGAACACCGCAGTCGATATCCACACAATGGGGGGTAGTTATCAACGTGTCAACTTCCCTGCCTTCGCCGGTTCAATACGCCCGCCTAAGCTCGCCTACCTTCGCCGCCGCGGACCTGAAAAAATACGCCTAAGTTATCAATAAATCTGTCAAAAAGCCGCGCACCAAGTACGGGGCGATGAGCAGCGGACTGTGATAGTTATCACTCATCCGATCTCGCTGCTCTTCGGCTTTTTGACAGCTTTATTGCTAGCCTGTCACTAAGCACCCACACTAAACTACACTGTTCTACCCCCTATACCGGCGCCCCCGGAGCCCCCCGCAACTAAATAAAGTTACTAACCCCTAAACCGCCGCTCCTAGACCCCGCCGCAACACTTATAAATTTATTAACCCCTAAACCGCCGCTCCTAGACCCCGCCGCAACACTTATAAATTTATTAACCCCTAAACCGCCGCTCCCGGACACCGCCGCAACCTACATTATACCTAGTAACCCCTGTCCTGCCCCCCCTATACCGCCGCCCTCTATAATAAAGTTATTAACCCCTATCCTGCTGATCCCGCACCTCGCCGCAACTAAATAAATCGTTTAACCCCTAAACCGCCGCTCCCGGACCCTGCCGCAACCTATATTAAATGTATTAACCCCTAATCTGCCCCCCCCTACAGCGTCGCCACCTATAATACATTTATTAACCCCTATCCTGCCCCCACTACACCGCCGCCACTGTAATAAATTTATTAACCCCTAAACCTAAGTCTAACACTAACCCTAACACCCCCCTAACTTAAATATTAATTAAATAAATCTAAATAATATTTCTCTTATTAACTAAATTAATCCTATTTAAAACTAAATACTTACCTATAAAATAAACCCTAATATAGCTACAATATAAATAATAATTATATTGTAGCTATCTTAGGATTTATTTTTATTTTATAGGTAAATTTCAATTTATTTTAACTAGGTGCAATAGCTATTAAATAGTTATTAACTATTTAATAGCTACCTAGCTAAAATAAAGAGAAATTTACCTGTAAAATAAATCCTAACCTAAGTTACAATTACACCTAACACTACACTATACTTTAATAAATTATTCCTATTTAAAACTAAATACTTACCTGTAAAATAAACCCTAAGATAGCTACAATGTAATTAATTATTACATTGTAGCTATTTTAGGATTTATATTATTTTACAGGTAACTTTGTATTTATTTTAGCTAGTTAGAATAGTTATTAAATAGTTATTAACTATTTAATAACTACCTAGCTAAAAGAAATACAAAATTACCTGTAAAATAAATCCTAACCTAAGTTACAATTAAACCTAACACTACACTATCATTAAATTAATTAAATAAATTAACTACAAATAACTACAATTAAATACAATTACATAAACTAACTAAAGTACAAAAAATAAAAAAGCTAAGTTACAAAAAAAAAAAAACATAAGTTACAAGCATTTAAAAAATATTACAACAATTTTAAGCTAATTACACCTAATCTAAGCCCCCTAATAAAATAACAAAGCCCCCAAAATAAAAAAATTCCCTACCCTATTCTACATTAAAAAAGTTCAAAGCTCTTTTACCTTACCAGCCCTTAAAAGGGCCTTTTGTGGGGCATGCCCCAAAGAAAACTGCTCTTTTGCCTGTAAAAGAAAAATACAACCCCCCAACATTAAAACCCACTACCCACATACCCCTAATCTAACCCATACCCCCCTTAAAATAACCTAACACTAATCCCCTTAAGATCATCCTACCTTGAGTTGTCTTCACTCAGCCGAGCCACCGATGGAACTGAAGAGGAGATCCGGAGCGCCAGAAGTGATCCTCCAAGGGGCGCTGAAGAAGTCTTCCATCCGATGAAGTGATCCTGCAAGCGGCGCTGAAGAAGTCTTCCATCCGGGCGATGTCATCTTCCAAGCGGCGCTGAAGATCATCTTCCATCCGGGCGATGTCATCTTCCAAGCGGGGTCTTCAATCTTCTTGCTTCAGGATCCATCTTCATCCCGCCGACGCGGAACATCCTTCTTCCCTGACGGACTAACGACGAATGAAGGCTCCTTTAAGGGACGTCATCCAAGATGGCGTCCCTTCAATTCCGATTGGCTGATAGGATTCTATCAGCCAATCAGAATTAAGTTAGGAAAAATCTTATTGGCTGATTGAATCAGCCAATCAGATTGAGATCGCATTCTATTGGCTGATCGGAACAGGAGCCTTCATTCGTCGATCCGGCGCTCCGGATCTCCTCTTCAGTTCCATCGGTGGCTCGGCTGAGTGAAGACGACTCAAGGTAGGATGATCTTCAGGGGATTAGTGTTAGGTTATTTTAAGGGGGGTTTGGGTTAGATTAGGGGTATGTGGTGGTGGGTTTTAATGTTGGGGGGGTTGTATTTTTCTTTTACAGGCAAAAGAGCAGTTTTCTTTGGGGCATGCCCCACAAAAGGCCCTTTTAAGGGCTGGTAAGGTAAAAGAGCTTTGAACTTTTTTAATGTAGAATAGGGTAGGGAATTTTTTTATTTTGGGGGGCTTTGTTATTTTATTAGGGGGCTTAGATTAGGTGTAATTAGCTTAAAATTGTTGTAATATTTTTTAAATGTTTGTAACTTATGTTTTTTATTTTTTGTAACTTAGCTTTTTTATTTTTGTACTTTAGTTAGTTTATGTAATTGTATTTAATTGTAGTTATTTGTAGTTAATTTATTTAATTAATTTGATGATAGTGTAGGTTTAATTGTAACTTAGGTTAGGATTTATTTTACAGGTAATTTTGTATTTCTTTTAGCTAGGTAGTTATTAAATAGTTAATAACTATTTAATAACTAGTCTAACTAGCTAAAATAAATACAAAGTTACCTGTAAAATAAATATAAATCCTAAAATAGCTACAATGTAATTATTAATTACATTGTAGCTATCTTAGGGTTTATTTTACAGGTAAGTATTTAGTTTTAAATAGGAATAATTTATTACAGTATAGTATAGTGTTAGGTGTAATTGTAACTTAGGCTAGTTTTTATTTTACAGGTAAATTTCTCTTTATTTTAGCTAGGAAAGCTATTAAATAGTTAATAACTATTTAATAGCTATTGTACCTAGTTAAAATAAATTGAAATTTGCCTGTAAAATAAAAATAAATCCTAAGATAGCTACAATATAATTATTATTTATATTGTAGCTATATTAGGGTTTATTTTAAAGGTAAGTATTTAGTTTTAAATAGGATTAATTTAGTTAATAATAGAAATATTATTTAGATTTATTTAATTAATATTTAAGTTAGGGGGGTGTTAGGGTTAGTGTTAGACTTAGGTTTAGGGGTTAATAATTTTATTACAGTGGCGGCGGTGTAGGGGGGGCAGGATAGGGGTTAATAAATGTATTATAGGTGGCGACGGTGTAGGGGGGGGGCAGATTAGGGGTTAATAACTTTATTATAGAGGGCGGCGGTATAGGGGGGGCGGGATAGGGGTTACTAGGTATAATGTAGGTTGCGGTGGTGTCCGGGAGCGGCGGTTTAGGGGTTAATATGTATAGAGTAGCTTGCGGTGGGCTCCGGGAGCGGCGGTTTAGGGGTTAATATGTATAGAGTAGCTTGCGGTGGGCTCCGGGAGCGGCGGTTTAGGGGTTAATATGTATAGAGTAGTTTACGGTGGGCTCCGGGAGCGGCGGTTTAGGGGTTAATATGTATAAAGCTTGCGGTGGGCTGCGGGAGCGGCGGTTTAGGGGTTAACATATATATTATAGTAGCGGCGGGCTCCGGGAGCGGCGGTTTAGGGGGTAATATATTTATTTAGTTGCGGCGGTGTAGGGGGGGCAGATTAGGGGTGTTTAGACTCGGGGTACATGTTAGGATGTTAGGTGCAGACATTTCCCATAGGAATCAATGGGATGTCTGGCAGCAGCGAACTTGTACTTTCGCTATGGTCAGACTCCCATTGATTCCTATGGGATCCGCCGCCTCCAGGGCCGGAAAAGTGCAGAGCGTACCTGCTAGTCATTTGATAACTAGCAAAAGTAGTCAGATTGTGCCGCACTTGTGTGCGGAACATCTGGAGTGACGTAAGAATCGATCTGTGTCGGACTGAGTCCGGCAGATCGAAGCTTACGTCACAAAATTCTACTTTTGCCGGTCTCTAGCCTTTGATAACTAAGGCGAATCAGCCTCGCCACAAATACGTTGCGGAATTCCAGCGTATTTGAGGTTGACGGCTTGATAACTACCCCCCTGAGTGTGCTGATAGTCAGGAATGGCGTTGTATTGCCGCTTGTTGCGCCCTGCTCCGATATAGTCACTTAGCGCAACACAGATCTTCTGACTCAATATTTTCTTCCCAGCATACACAGGTCCTCACTAGAAAGTATACGCTTCACCACAGACAGTTCTTATAATTTACAGTCGTTAACAAGGCATTTTTTTAAAGTTTATAATGCAGAGCTCTCATAAACCTGCGACCATCTTAGTGGCTAGTTAGCTCCGTCCAGTAAAGGTGTTTTGATTGACAAGAGCAACTCAATGTACATGTCACAGTCCTGAATACATTTCCCTTGAAAAAGCATTAACCCATTACTAACTAAATTCTGACTAATCCTATCGGCTAGATTACGAGGTTTGCGGTAAGAGCTGCTCGGTACTAACTTGCAAGTTATTGTCACCGCTCACCTCCCTACAGCGCTGGTGTTACAGGTTTACAAAAACCTGGCGTTAGCAGGCAATATTGCAGCGTAAAGCAAAATTGAGCTCCATACCGCACTCCAATACCAGCGCTGCGGTTTGCTGCGGTGAGCTAGTTTTACGTGCACGATTTTCCCATAGACATCAATGGGGAGAGCCGGCTGAAAAAAAGCCTAACACCTGCAATAAAGCAGCGTAAAGCTCCGTAACGCAGCCCCATTGATTCCTATGGGGAAACTAAATTTATGTTTACACCTAACACGAACCCCGAGTGTAAACACCCCTAATCTGCCGCCCCCGACATCGCCAACACCTACATTACACTTATTAACCCCTAATCTGCCACCCCCAATGTCGCCTCCACCTACCTACACTTATTAACCCCTAATATGCTGTCCCCAATGTCGCCGCAACCTACCTACACTTATTAACCCCTAATCTGCTGCCCCCAATGTCGCCGCCACCTACATTACTCTTATTAACCCCTAATCTGCCTCCCCCAATGTCGCCGCCACCCACCTACACTTATTAAACCCTAATCTGCCGCCCCTAACATCGCCGCCACCCACCTACACTTATTAACCCTTAATCTGCCGCCCTTAACATAGCCACCACCTACCTACATTTATTAACCCCTAATCTTCCGGCCCCAATGTCTCCGCCACTATACTAAGGTTATTAACCCCTAACCCTAACACCCACTAACTTTAATGTAATTAAAATAAATCTAAGTAAAACCTACAATTAATAACTTAATAATTCCTATTTAAAACTAAATACTTACCTATAAAATAAACCCTAAGCTAGCTACAATATAACAAATAGTTACATTGTAGCTATCTTAGGTTTTATTTTTATTTCACAAGTAAGTTTGTATTTATTTTAACTAGGTAGAATAGTTAGTAAATAATTATTAACTATTTACTAACTACCTAGGTAAAATAAATACAAATTTACCTGTAAAATAAAACCTAACCCGTCTTACACTAACACCTAAACTTACACTACAATTAACTAAATTACATTAATTAAATACAATTAACTAAATTACAAAAAAACCACTAAATTACACAAAATAAAAAACAAATTATTAAATATTTAAACGAATTACACCTAATCTAATAGCCCTATCAAAATAAAAAAGCCCCCCCCCAAAATAAAAAAACCCTAGCCTAAACTAAACTGCCAATGGCCCTTAAAAGGGCCTTTTGCGGGGCATTGCCCCAAAGAAATCAGCTCTTTTACCTGTAAAAAAAAATACAAACAACCACCCAACAGTAAAACCCACCACGCACACAACCAAACCCCCCAAATAAAATCCTAACTAAAAAAACCTAAGATCCCCATTGCCCTAAAAAGGGCATTTGGATGGGCATTGCCCTTAAAAGGGCATTTAGGTCTTTTTCCGCCCAAACCTTAAGCTAAAAATAAAACCCACCCAATAAACCCTTAAAAAAGCCTAACACTAACCCCTGAAGATCCACTTACAGTTTTTGAAGACCGGACATCCATCCTCAACAAAGCCGGGAGAAGTCTTCATCCAAGCGGCAAGAAGTGGTCCTCCAAGATGTCGTCCCTTGAATTCCGATTGGCTGATAGAATTCTATCAGCCAATCGTAATTAAAGGTGAAAAAATCCTATTGGCTGATGCAATCAGACAATAGGATTGAGCTCGCATTCTATTGGCTGATTGGTACAGCCAATAGGATTTTTTCACCTTTAATTTCGATTGGCTGATAGAATTTTATCAGCCAATCGGAATTCAAGGGACACCATCTTGGATGACGTCATTTAAAGGAACCTTCATTCTTCAGCGACCATCGAAAGAAGAGGATGCTCCGCGACGGATGTCTTGAAGATGGAGCCGCTCCACGCTGGATGGATGAAGATAGAAGATGCCGTCTGGATGAAGACTTCTGCCCTTCTAGAGGACCACTTCTTGCCGCTTGGATGAAGACTTCTCCCGGCTTCGTTGAGAACTTCTTGCCGCTTGGATGAAGTCTTCTCCTGGCTTTGTTGAGGACTTCTTGCCGCTTGGATGAAGACTTCTCCCGGCTTCGTTGAGGATGGATGTCCGGTCTTCAAAAACTGTAAGTGGATCTTCGGGGGTTAGTGTTAGGATTTTTTAAGGGTTTATTGGGTGGGTTTTATTTTTATCTAAGGGTTTGGGCAGAAAAAGAGCTAAATGCCCTTTTAAGGGCAATGCCCATCCAAATGCCCTTTTCAGCGCAATGGGGAGCTTAGGTTTTTTTAGTTAAGATTTTATTTAGGGGGTTTGGTTGTGTGGGTGGGGGTTTTACTGTTGGGGCGTTGTTTGTATTTTTTTTTACAGGTAAAAGAGCTGATTTCTTTGGAGCAATGCCCCGCAAAAGGCCCTTGGCAGTTTAGTTTAGGCTAGGTTTTTTTTTATTTTGGGGGGGCTTTTTTATTTTGATAGGGCTACTAGATTAGGTGTAATTAGTTTAAATATTTGATCATTTGTTTTTTATTTTGTGTAATTTAGTGTTTTTTTTTTGTAATTTAGTTAATTCTATTTAATTAATGTAATTTATTTAATTGTAGTGTAAGGTTAGGTGTTAGTGTAAGACAGGTTAGGTTTTATTTTACAGGTAAATTTGTATTTATTTTAACTAGGTAGCTAGTAAATAGTTAATAACTATTTACTAACTAGTCTACCTAGTTAAAATAAATACAAAGGAGGCGGAGCCTGACCGAGCTTAGAGATGGCTGTGTAGTCTCTAAGCTCCGTGCTGCAATCTACAAAAGTCGGCAACAAAATACTTTTAACTGAGCTAAAGTTACCTTTTTACTCTGCTCAGAGTAAGCTGACCTAAATGCAAGAGGCTCGGTTTACTTGTTTGATAAATATGAGGCTATTTTAAACTTTGCCTAGCTAAGTAGTGCATTTGCGCCAAAAGAAGTGGAGCCCAGACTGAGGAGACGTCGCAGCAGAGACAGACTGGTGTGTTACGGGACCGGACTGCGATCCGATAATACAGGACATACCAGCTGATGTGTGATGTACATCACGTAAACGCCAGATCCCATAAGTCCTCTGACCCTGTTCTTCTCCGACCTCATTGTGTCCCTCAGGTAGGCCGCGGATGCGGATATACGCAGCGGGTGGAGGGCTTATAATGCGGCAGCAGTGAGATGCCCTGAAATTAGCCTGAGGGGGTGAAGGTGCAATAAACCGGGACTTTGACCGATCGCAGAGATATCTCTCAATTACAAACAGAAGCCCTCTGTCCATTACGGACGAAATGCAAGGCGACAGAGAGAGGTATGGGGTAAAGTGTACACAGGTCTCTTAAAGCAAGCACTGAGGGGTGAGATGTTGAAAGAGGAATCTCCCTGAGAATTATAGCTAAACAAATACTGAGATCTGTAGAGGGAGATAGTGATATAAATGGTTCACCTTTGCTTAATGCATATAACTTTATACTGTGATGAAGTCGATGTAATATAACAGCCACTACAAGGAGGAAAATTATTCTCTGCAGGGAATTTAAAGGTATATACAAATATAATGGCTGCATAGCCTCTCTTGCCCAGTAGCTAGACAGAAGGGGACAAAGAAAAAGCTAGAGAAGTTATCCTAGATCTCACTATAACCTCAGGCAAGAATACAGTGTAAACTTTATATCAGCCATATTAACCGTCTCACAGGCTTCTCTGCACAGACTGTCCTCACAGCATAGACCACTCCCACACTACTTCTGGTAAATACTGGGCCAGGGTCTTGGCTGTTTGTGTGCTCTCTGGTTAAGCTATTATGTCCGCCAGAAAACCACCCAGAGGAGATAAACCAAATAAAACCTCTACAGTAAGCACCTTTTTTAAACCTTCCAAACATAATAAAAATACAGAATTGTTGACAATGGAGGCCACAGTGGACTCAGAACCCGAATCTACACCCTTTCCTGTAGATGAAGATAAGACCCCTGTAACCAAAGCTGACTTGAGAGACCTGGTCTCCAAACAGGACATCACAAGTAACTTCAAAAAGCTATGGGAAAAAATTGACTCTATGCATAATGCCGTCACCTCCAGCCTAACGGATATACGCTCTGACATAGCTGATCTAGGAGGCAGACTTGATGTACTCGAGGAACATAGAGACATGGTTACAGATGAATTAGCAGCATCCTCCCAAACTATCCAAACACAACAACAAACCATAGCAGACCTGCAAGATAAAGTTGACAATCTAGAAAATAGATCTTGCAGAAACAATATCAGGCTGAAGGGAGTCCCAGAAACTATAACCAGCTCTGAGTTACATACATATTTACAACAACTGTTCCGCAATATAACAGGAGATTCGGAAGATTCAGAATATGAAATTGAAAGGGCGAATAGAGCGCTGCGATCAAAACCTAAAGGAGAGGCACCTCCTAGAGACGTTATTATTAAATCTTTTTTTTTTCAGGATAAAGAAAAAATACTCCATGCTTCAAGGAACAAACCAACATACAAATTTCAAGGAAATGTTATACAATTAACACTTCAAAGAAGAAGTTCCTTACGCCCACTAACTACCCTCCTGAGAAAACACCAAGTTAAATATAAATGGGGTTTCCCCTTCGCCTTATATATCATCAGACCTTTATAGTCCGTGAGCTGGAAAAAATTGGTCCAACATGTAAGCTCATAGGGCTGGAGGTACCACATATACCCACAGAAGACCAACCACCAAAACAGCCTGTCCCCTCCAGACAATCCAAGTGGACAAGGGTGAACCGCAAAGGATCCAAAAAATGACACAATACCAGGATTTTACCGCCTCAACTATTATCTGTGACACCTCTTAGAAATTGGAATTATATACACTGGGCTTAGCCAGGACCTTATGAAGTACCAATATCCTGTTAACAGGATACCTACTAAGACAACTCCACCTTAGGGTCCCCAGATGGAGACCATATTATAAGTTATAGTTTATTGAAATATCCAACAAAGTTTTTGTATATTTACTACTTTATAGGCTTTGACTGACAAAGTTTGAAATGTTCAATTGTTGTTGACTTACAAGTTATATGTATATTAATGTACAAGCAGCTCCAACCTCACTACAGTAATGTTAAGTCAGGTATTGTATACTGACCCACAAACCGGGTTTAAGTTATGGTTGTATATGTTCTGTTGTTTTTCTTATTGTTCTTTGGTTCTAATCTTATCTCTTATTTTCTTTAAGGGTGCCGGGGCTACTCTCCTCCTCAACCTACTAAATGGTAACCACATTCAACCTCTTGATAATGCGCTCTCTCTCAAACCGTATGTATTCAAAAACCTTATAGCTACTCTAATATTACTAAGAATTCCCACCACAACATTATTATGATCCCTCACATACATCTTATTTCTCATAATGTGAGAGGGTTAAACTCCAATGTCAAAAGACGCACAGCTATGTCCCAATATCAACATTTGGGAGCAAACATTATATTTCTCCAAGAAACACATTTCACCCAAGCTATTATATCAAAGTACTGGGCTAAACATTTTTCCCAACATTATCATGCAACCACAGACACTAAAAAGAGAGGAGTTTCAATCCTGATTCATTCTAGCTTATCATTCGAACACGACTCCACCATAGCAGACAAAGAAGGGAGATACCTCATTGTCAAGGGCAGTCTTCAAGGCTCAAATGTCTATGTAATATATATGCACCCAACGACAATCAACACTCCTTTTTTCGCAACATTTCCAACCTAATTACTAATTGGTCTCAACATAAAATAATATTAGCAGGGGACTTTAACATCACCATGACCAAACATACAGACGGCGGCGCTAAATTATCTCCTAAAAAACTCAGACACAATAGAATAGTCAATGCTATACAAGAACATTTGGCCCCACATTCATTGCTTGACTCATGGTTCACGCTATATGGACAGACAACAGACTCAACCTACTACTCTTCAGGACATAAACAATACACAAGACTAGATTACATTTTTACAAGCCAAGTTCTCCAACCTCTCTATAGAGGTTCGAAAATTCACCCTTGTGTATGGTCTGACCACTCTGTTATCACACTCCACCTAGACGGGTTTGTGGACACTCTTAGATCTCGGACATGGACTTACGACCCCTCTTACGTAAAAGATCCCCTAATCAAAGATAGACTTCACAATTCATTGACGGAATTTTGAGACATCAATAAAGACTCTACATCTAATCCTATCTCCCCCTGGGCAGCACATAAAACATATTTCAGGGGACTGCTCATCCGAGAAAAAGCTTTACGAAACAAACAATATAGATCCCTGATATCACAACTTCACACGGAGATACAGGAGTTGGAAATCCAACATATATTAACTCATAGAAACGATATACTCTCCACATTAGAAACCAAGAAGACATACCTAGCCAACCTCTTAAGTAATCAGTCGATGAGAGCGATTCAGAGGCTCAATACACAATATTACATTTACACGAACAAACCAGATAAATATCTGGCTCGCAAATTAAGAGAGCGATGTAGAGCATCTACTATTATGTCCATCTTGCTCCCGAATGGTGACTCGGTATCCCATCCACAACACATAGTGGAGGCCTTTGCAGACTTTTACGGGAAGCTATATGACGGAAATAAATTAGCACACACACAATTGGTTGTATCCCAAACCACGAAATTTCTAGAGGAAGCGAGGCTAAACTCCTTGTCGAAGGAAGATTTCAATACTTTAAACGCCCCAATATCAAAAGCAGAAGTTCTAGGAATTATAAAAGACCTTAAGTCAGGGAAAGCTGCAGGGCCAGATGGGTTCGCTAGCGAATATTATAAAACATTCAAGGGAATACTGGTACCCCATCTTACTGACTTCTGTAACTATATTCTAGAAGGGCACAACATCCCAGATGATCTCCTACAAGCCAGGATTGTGGTGATACCAAAACCGGGTAAAAATCATAAACTATGCTCTAGTTACTGCCCTATCTTACTTATCAACCAATATTTAAAGATCCTCACAAAAATCTTAGCTAATCGACTAAAACATATCCTACCAAAGCTAATCCATTTAGATCAGGTGGGTTTTGTTAAGGAGAGAGAGGCGCCGGATAACGTGCGTAGATTATTGAGCATTATAGATTTTGTTGGAAGAACTCGAGTGCCTTCTCTGCTCCTTTCGTTGGATGTGGAGAAGGCATTCAACAGAATAGACTGGGAATATATGAGAGCAGTCTTGCTCAAGATGGGATTTGGAGGGCCCTTCATTAAAGCACTGAATATGATATACTCAATCGATATACTCAATCCCATCGGCTCGTGTTTCTGTGTCGGGTTACAAGTCTAAAAGCTTCCCTATATTAAATGGCACAAGACAAGGGTGCCCTTTGTCCCCCCTTATCTTCGCACTCTGTATAGAACCATTAGCAGCCAAAATTAGACAGACACCGGATATATTAGGAGTAATGATCAAAGACCAAGAATACAAACTAACATTGCTTGCAGATGATATTTTACTTACGCTGACTAGGCCCCTTATATCTCTACCCAATTTATATAAAACATTAGAGGAATTTTCCCAAATTTTGGGATATAAAGTCAATCTTGACAAATGCGAAGCTTTATCATTAGGTCTACCGCAACACACCAAAAAACTTATAGAATCCAACTTCGACCTGAAATGGACCACTCACTCCCTTAAACTTTTTGGGATTCACTTGACCCCCAAATTAATCAACTACACAAACATAATAATGAACCCATGTACAGAGACATCAGGAAAGACTTAAATAAGTGGAAGACATACACTTTTTCGTGGATGGGCAGACTTGCGGCAGTAAAGATGACTGTTTTACCCCGCCTATTATATTTATTCAGGACACTTCCCATAGAGGTCCTGACTTCAGAACTGAAAACACTACAGGCAGAACTAATAGCATTTATTAGGGGGAAGAAAATGGCCAGAATCTCATCCGCACTTATCACAAAACATAGGACACTGGGAGGGATAGGAGCCCCTAACCTATTAGAATATTATAGGGCGGCAAGGCTAGCTCAAACACTACTTCAGGGGGGAAGAGGGAAGGCCGTCCTCTGGACCAAACTGGAAGCGGATCTGAGGGGGTCCACTCATGCAGATGGTATTCTATGGAACAAAAACCCGACGGGAAGTACACAAAATAGATTCCGCTCCCACATCCTAGACAACACCATACACTTATGGTCTTTATTAACTAAGCAACAGAGGTTATTACCTACTCCAACACTTATGTGCCCAATCAGATATCTCCTCTCCAGTGAAGTTCAGACTATAGCTGATAAGTGGGCAAACCATGGACTCTATAGGGTGGCAGACTGGTTGGAGGGTGGAAAACCTAAGACTTTCACTCAGATACAGACCCAATTGGCTCCATTGAAGGTACTATGGTTCCAATATCTCCAGATCAATTCAACAATTCAACAATATGTAAGAACACCTCGATCCACTACACTCTCAACCCTAGAACTCTTATTGCAATCTTCACACAGACCCAAAAAGGCGATATCTAGATTATATTTAGAGATTCAATCGTTAAACAATTCAACTAAACCTGCCATACTTTTACATTGGGAGGAAAATCTAAACATAAATAAAGATAAAAAAGAATGGGATGAATTATTTCAGTCAGCGTGTTCTGGTCTCTTGAGTTCAGATCTGAGAGAAAACACAATCAAAACTATATACAGATGGTATTTAACCCCGATTAAAACTCACCACATGTCATTTACCAATAATAGACTTTGCTACAGAGGTTGTGGGGAAATAGGATCATACCGTCACATGTGGTGGGACTGCTCTATAATACAGCCTACATGGGCTCATCTATCCTCCCTTCTGGGTTTGATCCTAGAGGATCAGATCCAACTAACTCCATCGCAAGCTTTATTAAATGAACCTATACCCCGATTTAATAAACATATAAACACATTTATTAAGATCACATGTACGGTCACCAGAGTGAGTATTGCAAAATACTGTAAAACTAAGGCTCCCACTTGGGAGGAAGTGAGGAACAAACTATCTTTGACCTACCGCATGTATGAATCTGCTTCTAAAATCTTAGACACACAAGCCCAATTTGAGAAAGTTTGGTTTTACTGGACACTTAATGGGACTTCAAATAGATAGATCTAATTAGGATCCACTAAAGACAAAGAACCCAGTAGCTGTATTGTTCGGAGGGGGGGGGAGCCCTAGCACCCAACTTTATCTGTTTTCCTTGGCATGACCTAACTAATTAAAGATCTAAATAGCTCTATGGCTAGAAAATAGTGGGTTTACTTACACTTCGTACCTTTCTCTTTTCTTTCTTTTCCCTTTCTTTATTTTCTCTTCTCTTTTTTAGATAAATATATTGTTAAATGGTCTTGAAATTATGATTTTATGAGATGGCATGGTTATACTTTCTATTAGAATCACTCCAGACGAAAAAGGAGACATGATATGTTTATCATTCAATACCCTACCGAAGACTTTAGAAAATTAGTTTGATAGCTGACTGGAGTCAAGATACTATAAAATATATGGAGGGGATTTTGTGTAATTTCCATAAGACACTCACTGACTTACATAAATTATAAGAACTCCAAGAAAATAATCATAAGAGTTCAGATGTATATGTCACACCATTGTTTTTGTTTATGCCTTTGTAGAGAAGACAAGACCTATATTGTAATAATTTCTGTTTGTTTACTTTCAAATCAATAAAAAGATTTAAACATAAAATAAATACAAACTTGCCTGTGAATTAAAAATAAAACCTAAGATAGCTACAATGTAACTATTAGTTATATTGTAGCTAGCTTAGGTCTAGATTTAGAGTTTGGCGGTAGCCGTCAAAACCAGCGTTAGAGGCTCCTAACGCTGGTTTTTACCGCCCGCTGGTATTTGGAGTCAGTCAGGAAAGGGTCTAACGCTCACTTTGCAGCCGTGACTTTTCCATACCGCAGATCCCCCTACGCCAATTGCGTATCCTATCTTTTCAATGGGATCTTCCTAACGCTGGTATTTAGAGTCTTGGTTGAAGTGAGCGTTAGAAATCTAACGACAAGACTCCAGCCGCAGAAAAAAGTCAGTAGTTAAGAGCTTTCTGGGCTAACGCCGGTTTATAAAGCTCTTAACTATTGTGCTCTAAAGTACACTAACACCCATAAACTACCTATGTACCCCTAAACCGAGGCCCCCCCACATCACCGCCACTCTATTAAAATTTTTTAACCCCTAATCTGCCACTCCGTACACCGCCGCCACCTACGTTATCCCTATGTACCCCTAATCTGCTGCCCCTAATACCGCCGACACCTACATAATATTTATTAACCCCTAATCTGCCGCCCCCAACGTCGCCGCCACCTACCTACACTTATTAACCCCTAATCTGCCGACCGGACCGCACCACTACTATAATAAATGTATTAACCCCTAATCCGCCTCACTCCCGCCTCAATAACTCTATAATAAATAGTATTAACTCCTAATCTGCCCTCCCTAACATCGCCGACACCTAACTTCAGCCAATCAGAATTTTCCTACCTTAATTCCGATTGGCTGATAGAATCCTATCAGCCAATCGGAATTCGAGGGACGCCATCTTGGATGATGTCCCTTAAAGGAACCGTCATTCGTCGGGAAGTCGTCGGTGAAGATGGATGTTCCGTGTCGGCGGGATGAACATGGATCCGGAAGAAAGAAAATTGAAGATGCCGCTTGATAGAAGACTTCAGCCGGATCATGGACCTCTTCAGCTCCCGCTTGGATGAAGACTTCAGCCCGATCATGGACCTCTTCAGCTCCCGCTTGGATGAAGACTTCAGTCGGATCATGGACATCTTTAGCCCCCGCTTGGGCTTGGATCAAGACATCGGAGGAGCTCTTCTGGATCGATCGGTGAACCCGGCGTGGTGAAGATAAGGTAGGAAGATCTTCAGGGGCTTAGTGTTAGGTTTATTTAAGGGGGGTTTGGGTTAGATTAGGGGTATGTGGGTGGTGGGTTGTAATGTTGGGGGGGTATTGTATGTTTTTTTTTACAGGCAAAAGAGCTGAATTCTTTGGGGCATGCCCCGCAAAGGGCCCTTTTCAGGGCTGGTAAGGTAAAAGAGCTTTTCTATTTTAATTTTAGAATAGGGTAGGGCATTTTTTATTTTGGGGGTCTTTCTTATTTTATTAGGGGGCTTAGAGTAGGTGTAATTAGTTTAACATTGTTGTAATATTTTTCTAATGTTTGTAAATATTTTTTTTATTTTTTGTAACTTAGTTCTTTTTTATTTTTTGTACTTTAGTTAGTTTATTTCATTGTATTCATTTGTAGGTATTGTATTTAATTAATTTATTGATAGTGTAGTGTTAGGTTTAATTGTAGATAATTGTAGGTATTTTATTTAATTTATTTATTGATAGTGTAGTGTTAGGTTTAATTGTAACTTAGGTTAGGATTTATTTTACAGGTAATTTTGTAATTATTTTAACTAGGTAACTATTAAATAATTATTAACTATTTAATAGCTATTGTACCTGGTTAAAATAAATAAAAAGTTGCCTGTAAAATAAATATAAACCCTAAAATAGCTATAATATAATTATAATTTATATTGTAGCTATATTAGGGTTTATTTTACAGGTAAGTATTTAGCTTTAAATAGGAATAATTTATTTAATAAGAGTTAATTTATTTCGTTAGATTTAAATTATATTTAATTTAGGGGGGTGTTAGGGTTAGACTTAGCTTTAGGGGTTAATACATTTATTAGAGTAGCGGTGAGATCCGGTCGGCCGATTAGGGGTTAATTATTGTAGGTAGGTGGAGGCGACGTTGGGGGCGGCAGATTAGGGGTTAATAAATATAATATAGGGGTCGGCGGTGTTAGGGGCAGAAGATTAGGGGTACATAGGGATAACGTAGGTTGCAGCGGTGTACGGAGCGGCAGATTAGGGGGTAATAATAATATGCCGGGGTCAGCGATATCGGGGGCAGCAGATTAGAGGTTAATAAATATAATATAGGGGTCGGCGGTGTTAGGGGCAGCAGATTAGGGGTACATAGGGATAACGTAGGTTGCGGCGGTGTACGGAGCGGCAGATTAGGGGTTAATAATAATATGCAGGGGTCAGCAATAGCGGGGGCGGCAGATTAGGGGTTAATAAGTGTAAGATTAGGGGTGTTTAGACTTGGGGTTCATGTTATGGTGTTAGGTGCAGACTTAGGAAGTGTTTCCCCATAGGAAACAATGGGGCTGAGTTATGAGCTTAACGCTGCTTTTTTGCAGGTGTTAAGTTTTTTTCAACTTAAACGGCCCCATTGTTTTCTATGGGGGAATCGTGCATGAGCACGTTTTTGAAGCTGGCCGCGTCCGTAAGCAACGCTGGTATTGAGAGTTGCAGTGGCGGTAAATATGCTCTACGCTCCCTTTTTTGGAGCCTAACGCAGCCCTTCTGTGAACTCTAAATACCAGCGGTATTTAAAAGGTGCGGGGGGAAAAAGCAAGCGTAGCTAACGCACCTCTTTGGCCGCAGAACTCTAAATCTAGCCGTTAGGGTTTATTTTACAGGTAAGTATTTAGTCTTAAATAGGAATTATTTAGTTATTAATTGTAGGTTTTATTAGATTTATTTTAATTACATTAAAGTTAATGGGTGTTAGGACTAGGTTTAGAGGTTAATACCTTTAGTATAGTGACAGCGACGTTGGGGGCGGCAGATTAGGGGTTAATAAGTGTAGGTAGGTGGCGGCGATGTCGGGGGGGGCATATTAGGGTTTAATAACTAATGTAGGTGGCGGCAACATTGGGGGCAGCAGATTAGGGGTTAATAACTGTAATGTAGGTGGCGGCAACATTGGGGACGGCAGATTAGGGGTTAATAAGTGTAGGTAGGTGGCGGCGATTTTGGGGCAGCAGATTAGGGGTTAATAACAGTAATGTAACTAGTGTTTACGATGTGGGAGTGTGGCAGTTTAGAGGTTAATATGTTTATTCTAGTGGCGGTGATTTCCGGAATGGCAGATTAGGGGTTAATAATTTTATTTTAGTGTTTGCGATGCGGGAGGGCCTCGGTTTAGGGGTTAATAGGTATTTTATGGGTGTTAGTGTACTTTTTAGCACTTTAGTTATGAGTTTTTTGTTACGGCTTTGTAGCGTAAAACCCATAACTACTGACTTTCAGTTTACTGTATGGATCTTGACGGTATAGGCTATACAGCTCACTTTTTGGCCTCCCAGGCAGACTCGTAATACCAGCGCTATGGAAGTCCCATTGAAAAAGGACTTTTTGAAAGCTGCAGTAGTTACATTGCGTTACGTCCAAAAAAGTGTGCGATGCAGCTAAACCTGCAAAACTGGTAATATCAGCGGTAGTGAAAAAGAGCCTTAACGCTGCTTTTTCACTCATACCGCAAAACTCGTAATCTAGCCATATGTTAATTACATTTATAACTCAACATTCCATATTCTATATTTTATATATCAACATTCCCATATTCTAAATTTTATAACTCCTCATTCCCAAATTCTATATTTTATAACTCCACACATGTAGCCTCGAAAGTAAGTAAGACAGCAAAATATCCCTGAAAAAGAGAATAAATATCCTTAAAATAAAATGAAATAAAAGGATGCTAGTAAAATGATCAGAGTAAGACTCTTGACCAACAAAGACATCCCCCCCCACTCTGAGGACACAGCAGCCTCATAACTAGAAATATTAAGCTTAGCAGCCAGGCTAAGAGCTAGAAGAAGGTAAATTCTGAACTGACCTTTTACACTTAGTTGAAAGAGGCATGGCCAACATTCATAATTCCAGGAGAAAAAGTAGCATATTCCTCCTGTCAAAAACAAACAGAAGGTGCAATAATACAATTGGAAGCAAGAACAGTAGTAATGGTCAGAATGCATTAAAATATTAATACATTTATTGCATAAGATTACTGAAGGAAATATCTTAGCATATAATAATATAAACATTTAATGCTGGTAGTAAAATGTTCAAATGACCCAGCATCAAATGCAGATTTAGGGACAGAATTACAATGCTCCATAACTGCAAAATAACTAATAATAAAGTTAAATGCAGAAACTCTTAAAAACTTACAATTTGAAAAATCAATAATATAAGACAAAACATCTTGCATCTAGACAGTACACTTGAAAAGGAAGGAACGTGTCAAGCTTACATCAAATATAATAGAAAGGGCCCCAAAAAGTATGCACACTATTATTCCGCACACGCAGACCCAAAGGCCAGCTGGGTCCTGTGTTAAAAAATGTATGTGCATGAAAAAATCTAGCGTTCGTCAAAATGTGCGCAAAAATGCTGAAGCATATAAGCATAATGTACACATAACTGTCCCAAGACTATATACATATATAATAATATATATAGTAATAACCTAAATGACTTATCGAGTGCCAAGTAGATAAAAATATAGTACTTAACCAGAGGCACTCTGCTACTGGAGGAAACCACTAGGAATCCAAGACCAGGGCTGAAACATAACAGCAGAGGAACTGGAAGAGGCAAAGGTAAAGTCCCTGCTTTCAACATGGCAAGGCTTGCGACTTAATCCCCACCGGTGAAATATATGTCACGGCCAATACTCCAAATACATTCCTACAACAAGCAGCTTGTATTCAGAAGGGAAACAGGCCAACTCGAAATGAGAACCCCTCTCTCTGAAGAATCAAATACAAATCTTCATAAATTGACCACCTCCGGCAGAGACAATGACAAGACTGAGGTGGGAGGGGTTTTATAGAGTTCTTGGGGTTTGGAAATCTTTGCCTCCTCCTAGTGGTATGGAAGAGTAATTTGCAGGAGTAATGGATCGTGGACGCTTACCTGTATGAAATAAACCATCCCTATTAGGAGACCTAGCTCTCAAATACCTAGTAAAAAACAAGACATCAGGGTAACCCTTTTCTCTAAACCATTCTTTCAATATTTCACTGTGAGTCAAAATCCTCAAAACTGGTACAGATTCTATGGGCTTCATTTATCATCAGGCGGGTGGACGAGGTTTGCTGTCATGAACCTTGTCTGCCCAGCCTTGCGGTAAGCAGGTAGCAATACGCCACTGCTTGTGCAATGCCACCCCCTGCTCGCATGCGGGCAATCACACGCAAGAGGGGGCTGTCAATCACATAGTTACCAACTGTCCTGATTTTTTCCTGGGACAGTGCAGGTTTTTTGCCTCTTTGTCCCAGCCTTTTTAGTGTGTCCCTTGTTCTATTTATCTGTTATACTGAAGTTTAGCAATGTGCAGTCAGGTAAGTGAGAGCCATGAGATGTTTAATACCAGTGTGGCCGTGGGTAGTCTAGAAGGCAATGTGTGAGGAAGTAAAGCATCTGAATAGTATTGCACAATTTGGAACATGTGTAATTGTAAATGATTAGCAGAGGCTTAAGACATCAGGTTCTTCATCTGCTGGGACTGGAATTAACAGACCATACAAAATTCTATGAAGACAACTAAAAGCTGGGCTTCCCAAATAGCACAATGTGACACGCAGATTCAACACAAATAATGATAATTATAGCTGTAAAATGTAACTATAAGGTCTGAGAGTCTGTATGATAAAATGAGCTGAATGAGAGCTTAAATGAGAGCTAAATTAGAGCTTAGTCAAAAATTAGATCACATCTGGATATGTGGTAGTTCCTGAGGATGGTTTCAGGTGTTTTAACTTTTCACTCCGGTGCCAATTCTCTCAGGTATCTCTGATGTTATATAATCTCAACCCAGTGGCTGTGAATGCTGCTCGATTCACAGAGGGAAACCTGCGGTTTTCCTCGCAGCAAGGCACTAAACAAACGTGAAAAAACACAGAAAAGAGCGCAAAGCCACTCTAAGGGTAAAAGTTTTAATAACAAGAAGAAAGAGTGCAAGTTACAAATTAAAACGTACAAGATGTCAAAGTAAAATGTGCACTTAGTTGATATCACCAAATAGCAGTGACGTGCAGTGAAGTCAGAGGTTGGTGAGGCACTTGCTATGATATGCCCGACAAACCCATATATGAACCTAATCGATGTAGCTTAAATATACAAATAATTTAGCAGGTTGCACAAGGGCAATTAGCACATTAATTACAACACACACTTTAACTATATTTTATTTGCTGTTTAGAGAGGTTAAATGACATATACATATTTGTGTCACTGGCTGTGTAATTGTATTAATGGTAAAAAGAAATCAAATAATTGCCTGAGAGTGACAGATGACAGTCAGACGCCATTTCTGCACTGTGGAAAGATTCTCCACAGTGCAGAAATGGCGTCTGACTGTCATCTGTCACTCTCAGGCAATTATTTGATTTCTTTTTACCATTAATACAATTACACAGCCAGTGACACAAATATTTATATGTCATTTAACCTATCTAAACAGCAAATAAAATATAGTTCAAGGGACATGCTCTATTAGAATCATGCAAGTTTTATTTTGAATTTCCTATCCCTTTAAAGGAATATGAAACCCATATTTTTTCTGTCATGATTCAGAAAAAAGCAGCAGTTTTAAGCAGCTTTCTAATGTACTCCTATTATAATTTTTTTGAGTAGTACATTAGAAATTTGCTTCAAATTGCATGCTGTATCTGAATTATGAAATAAAAAAATATTGGTTTCAAATCCCTTGAAAGTTTTAAAGACACAAATGCTGCTGAGCATATCTAGATATTTTTATTTCAACAAAAATTAACAAGTGATCAATACTGCAAACACTACTGCTGCCACTCAAGAAACGCACATGCTCTATCCCACTAGGTATGCTTTTCAACAAAGGATTAAAAAAGAGTTAATTAAATAATAATACAATTACATTAGAAAGTTTCCAATTTTTATCAGAATCATGGAAGTTTAATACTTTAGCCAAGACAGTTAGCAAGCACGTGGCATGTTAAGTTATGTAAACAGTGCTACTGTTAACCCAAAATGTACCAATGAATATCATTAATATGCAATGAATACAACATCTCTAAATTGGATTGTACATTCAAAATGCTATTCCTCATTTTCAGTCCCCTATTTCAGTTATATGGGTCTCTTTTATGCTGTTAGAGTCTGAGTTCAGGGGGTTAACATTAAACAGAAAATAAACACATAAAGGAAGTTGCATCTAAAAGGAAGATGTCTTTAAAATGACAATGTCCTTTACATTATAGATGCATGAGCCATAACTGGTCACATTTATATTACATAATTCACATAAATGCGTATAGAAAGATTATATAATCTATTAAAGGCAGTTAAATACAGTGATATATTATTTCTGCAGTGCACATTAATTTTATTATTCTATCCCTTGATCATCATATCAGTCAGGACTAGTCTCTCTCTGGACAACATGGTATATTAAAAAAAGAAAAGCAAAACGGACCAAAAGCATCATTACATAACTACTATTTGTGCACATTATTTTTTATTATAATATACCTTGATTCATGATCAAGGTATATTATAATAAAAATAATGTGGACAAATAGTAGTAAAACTATGTATTTCATTAACTCCCCTGCTGCTGCATCATTACATAACTACTATTTGTGCACATTATTTTTTATTATAATATACCTTGATTCATGATCAAGGTATATTATAATAAAAATAATGTGGACAAATAGTACTAACTACCCTGCTTCTGCCTAGATGCGCTCTCCCGCTTTAAAAATGAAAGCATTAGCATAGACCCTTTCTGTTGTGACTTACCCGTCAGCAAGCTGAATATTTTCTAACAAATTAGTATATGGCCAGGCTCCGGTGCTCCGTCGCTCCATCCGCGTCCAAGTGAACCAGAAGGGATGAGCTGATCAGGTGGCAACACACAGCCCTTCCTTCACAGACTTTGCCGCCAGCCTACGTCTCCAGTACTTCTGCACTGCGCTCTGGATTCTATCTTGCGCATGCGCAGGGAGCCAATCAATAACGGTCACGTTCTCCTGTTGTTGTCAATCACAGGAGAACATGACCGTCTGATTGGCTCCCTCTCTAAGAGGCATTACGAGTCATGCCTCCGATTGGCCTATATTTTCCTGGCTGACAATCAGTCAGCCTGTGACAGCCAGTGGGTGGTGTTTTGATCCTTCGCCGGTTATTTAAAAAATGCCATGATGTTACGCAATGGAGAGGTACAAAAGTACAGTGCCTCTCCATAGCGTAACTTGGGGAAAAAAAGTGAATAGGTTGTGTTATGCCAGCAGGTGTCGCTAATGTTCATAATATGCACCCATGTTGCGCTATGGAGTATGTCTGCTCTGCATCTCCATAGCGTAACATGGGTGAGAAATTAAAAAGTACATTTTTTTTTTTAACACAATTTTTTAATTTTATTTATATTATACATTTAAATAAACTTTGGGCCCATATTGCACGTCCTTGCCAAATAGTCCTCCACTATGAACTGTATGGATCTCCAATAGTCTCAGTACCGATCCGCTGTCTATATCCTTTAATAAACAGTATGCAGTAACCGCTTCTTAGGTCCCAGGATAGCAGGGTGATGGTAGAAGATATTGCAGGAAATATTACAGCTAGTGTCGGGTAGGACTTGAAAAAAATCCTCAACGCGTTTCTCCTGGTTCCGACCAGGCTTTCTCAAGAGGTCATAGTCTAAGCAACCTGATTGCTTCTTTTTAAAATAACCCGTAGTCAAAGCTAAGTACGTATCAGCATGTGATTGGCTGAATGTCATACAATACGTGTCAGATAGTAATAGGCTGAATATCTCCTCTAGTGACGTCACATAAGAAGTCTGATCTGTGTGTTAAAGAGACCCATAATGATACCAACCTTTCTCTATATGACATATAGCCGTATGACAAAGTGATTGTATAATACTGATGGAGACGCACCGAAAAGTTCATATTCATAGTGAGTCAAACACATCAGCAGGGTAAAATTAAAACATATTGATACATTTTGATACATCGTATGTTTAAAACAAACAATATTATAACATATGAGCAATATACAAGACTCACAAACAATTAATGAATATAAACTTAATAATGTGAAACATTATATATACGCTCAATATACCTGAAACATGTATAAAACAAGGACATGATACATATTTGAACAAGCACAATCCAAAATATCAGGTACATACGACTTAAGTGGCAGGTAAAAGATGCATATATACTAAACGTCTGTGATATCCAATAATTCAAACATTTGAATTGATTCCTATTACTACAAAAAAATAATAGTTGAATTGGTATAAAAACTCTCCTATCTATGTAGTGATCCAAAGTGAAGAAAAAACCTTATTATATAGAGGAAGATAAATATATTAGCACAAACTGAAGTATATCTTAGATGTCAACTAAGGAGAATGAACCTATGTTGAGAAATGTCTGCGTTAAATAATTACTATTATATTGTGTGGTTCTACTGATAATGTTCTGTCTATTGCTATGAAGTATACACTACGCTCAAGATATCTGGAATATACATCTGAAATAAAAAGTTTAAAGATTTGAGAATTGGAAGGGTAACTACATGAAAGCTTGAAGGTCGAGGTCTATATTTAAACCTCTAGAATAAGATGTATTGAGGGTATTGAGTTTGTGAATACAATAAGTTTCACGTTGGCGTCAGGTTTTTAATCTATTTGAACTAAATGCATCTGCCAGACTAATCCACCTCTCTCGACGCTCTGTTTCTGCTGCGCCTCTCTGTGAGTCCCTTCACTGGCTCCCCATTAACAACAGAGTTAAATTCTAAATTCTCACCCTGACCTACAAAGCCCTCACCAATGCTGCCCCACCCTACCTGTCCTCACTCATCAACAAATATACTCCTGCCCATCCCCTAAGATCCAACAACGACCTGCTTCTTGCATCCTCTACCATCACCTCCTCTCATTCTAGACTACAGGACTTCTCTCGTGTGGCACCAACCCTCTGGAACGCACTTCCTCGAGATGTCAGACTTGCCCCTAACCTCTCCTCCTTTAAACTTTCCCTAAAGACCTTTCTGTTCAGGGAAGCTTATCACCCGACTTATTAACAAACTAACCAATTAACTAACAGTTGCCCTCTATCTCCTCACTAATATCATTCTCACCTCTGCAGTCCCCACCTCCTATTTCCAATTCTCCTACCCATCTAGATTGTAAGTTCCCACGGGAACAGGGCCCTCAATTCCCCCTGTATTTGTCTGTAAAATTTTGTGTCTTATCGTATTGTTTCTCCACTGTACTGTTATCCTTGTACCCATGGGCAGCGCTGCGGAATCTGTTGGCGCTTTATAAATAAAGAATAAAGAATAATAACTATTGGGAGAAATCCAATCTATTATTTTTACCCGCAATCCACTGGAATTGGCATTGTGGAATAATTTGAAATGATCTGGTACACTGTGGGTCTTAACTTTATTCTTAATGTTGTTGCAGTGTTTGCTAAATATAGTTTTTATCATTCTTTTAGTTCTCCCAATATAGAAACAGTTGCATTCGCAAATTAGTAGATAAACTACAAAAGTAGATTTACACGAATATTTGTGTTTAAGTTTATACTCTTTAGTCTTATCGATGTTATAGAAGCTGTCCCCCTTCATAATGGAACTACACATACTGCATTTATTATTTCTACATGGCTATGTTCTGTTGGCTCTACTTAGCCAATGGGGATTGGCTACATCTTGGACTGATAGGTCTTAATTTGGAAGGTGCTAGTATGTTCTTAAGATCTTTGTTTTTTTATAGATAATTGTCGGTCTTTCCGGGAGAATTTTGCTAAAAATCGGATCACTCGATAGAATATATGTAGTGATACATTTTACTTCATCATTTTTAGTATTCATTGTATTCTTTCTATTGGGAGGATTAAGCATAGTGTTTCTATTCATTTTAGATACTTTTTCTTTGATTTCCTGTATGAGAGAAGTGTCATAACCCTTTTCTTTAAACCTTTCATCAAGAATCACGGTTTCTTTGATATAATCTGAAGTGTATGCACAATTTCTGCGTATCCTCTGATACTGGCCTAGAGGGATGTTGTTTTTCCATCTAGAAAGATGTCCATTCTTGGCATTTAGGAACCCGTTTTTATCTGTCGGTTTTCTGTAATTTTTAACAGCAACCTTCTGGTCTTGATCCACAAAAAGGAGGAGATCTAAAAACTCTATTTAATTCCTCCTGACATTACTTGTGAATTTAAGGTTCATAGAGTTGCTGTTAAGGAAATCAATAAAATTGTTAACTGAGTCTTCATGCCCCCTCCATATAATGATGATGTCATCAATATATCTAAAATAACACACTAAATGGTTACTGTAGGGATTATTGTGCCAGATAAAACTATTCTCAAAACTATTCATATACAGGTTTGCATACGATGGGGCAAAAGTGGTCCCCATCGCAGTTCCCTGTGTCTGTAAATAAAACTGTGATTCAAATAAAAAATAATTATGTCGTAAAATGAAATTAATACCTGTAATTATTAAATGGATTTGTGAAGCTGGAAGTTGACTGTGTGTCATATTTCTTCTATTGCTTTTATGACTAAATTGTGAGGGATACACATGTATAAAGCTGTAACATCACTTCATCCCTTCAAAGACCTTAATAGTTTCTGTGGTGTCTTTAAGAAAATACTTTGTATTCTTAACCAAGGGCTGTAAAAAATAATTGATGTATGTGGATAGATAATAGGTCTCCCAGGTGGATCTACTACAGCCTTGTGGACCTTCGGGAGATGGTAAAACGTGGGTGTAGATGGATTTCTTTCTAGTATATAATTAAATTCCTCATTAGTTAAAATATTATATGTTTTGGCCTTATTCAAAATGGTTTGAAGATTTTTGATGTGTGTTAGTAGGGTCAAACGTAAATTTTTTATATGTATTTATATCGTTCAGTATTCTGAATACTTCCTTGAGGTATTCATATCTATCATGGACTACCACCCCACTGCCCTTGTCGGTTGATCTTATAATGATGTTAGTATTATTCTTGAGTATTGATAAAGTATGCCTCTCATGGGGTGACATATTGTCATTAAATCTATTGACCCATTTATCTTTTTTGTCATCCCACAATTTAGACAAATCTCTACTGACTAATTTATTAAAGATTTATATGTGTTCCCCTGTATTTGTAGACTGCTACATGACTTTAATAAAAATCCTTATTATGTATAGAGAATACAAATTAAATACAATGAAATTAGCTTTAGAAACTATTCTTCCCAAAATACAGAGATTTAAAGGGGAAGAGAAGTGGAAGAAACTAAATGAGAACATACAAGCACGTAACATCAAACTTAACAATGAACTTGCACAATCCAAACAACAGAAGCTACATAGAGACCTTGATGATTATAAAAACAATAAGGTCTATACATACAAAAAGGACAAGAATACCAAAAGTATTAATGGAAGAAATGATAATGGTGAAATTCCTTCCAAGACATACACTGAACCAATTTCATTAGAGAATAAGTCTCAAAACAAGTACACACCACCATGTACAAGACAGAACAATTGCAGCCCTACCTATATGGAAGACCCTCCACCGTCCTCACTGACCATAATCCCCTTGTATGGCTCAACCGAGTTTCTGGGGACAACGGGAGACTGTTGAGGTGGAGCCTAGCCCTGCAGCTATTTAACTTTGACATTCAGTACCGACCAGGAAAAAGCAATGGGAATGCTGACGGACTTTCCCGGCGGACTGAAGCGGCATAAATTCCTTGGACATCCCCAGGCCGACCCATATGTGGATCTAGCTGTGCCTGCTGAACTCGAGGGCGGGAGATGTCACGGATACCAGACCGCAAGGGTTAAACCCCTACCCCCTATAACCTTCCCCCTGTTGTTAGCTAGTCTAGGTGTGAAGTGTTTTTCTGTTATTGTATGAGTCTTCCATTGTCCTTTTGTAAGTCAGGATGTGATTAGAATCTGTTTAACTAACCATTGTCTGATGTTTGTCTCATTGTATAATATTTGTTTCTATTTGTGTAGTAACTAACCCCATCTGTTGGAAATGTATAAAAGCTGTGTTTTCTGTGCAATAAAGCAGTTCTTATTTCACCTGGATGCTAGTCTGTCTAGTCATTTAGGTGGGCTCCTGCTAGAATCCCCTTCCTGGGCTACCTAGCCATTTGTTCCAAACAGCGGAAGGCCCCGTTTGGCGGAGCTACCCAGTCGGGGTAGCCAGGGTATCCGTCACAGGGAACCCATAAAAATCTTTAATAAATTAGTCAGTAGAGATTTTTCTAAATTGTGGGATGACAAAAAAGATAAATGGGTCAATAGATTCAATGACAATATGTCACCCCATGAGAGGCATACTCTATCAATATTCAAGAATAATACTAAAATCATTATAAGATCGGGCAGTGGGATGGTGGGCAGTGGGGTGGTAGTCCAAGATAAATCTGACTACCTCAAGGAAGCATTCAGAATACTGAACAATGTGAATACATATAAAAAATTAACGTTTGACCCTACTAACATATACATCAAAAAAACCATTTTGAATAAGGCCAAAACAGATAATATTTTAACTAATGAGGAATTTAATTATATACTAGAAAGAAATCCATCTACACCCACGTTTTACCATCTCCCGAAGGTCCACAAGGCTGTAGTAGATCCACTTGAGAGACCTATTATCTCGGGAATCAGATCTCTGACCAGTAATCTATCTATTTTTTACAGCCCTTGGTTAAGAATACCAAGTCTTTTCTTAAAGACACCACAGAAACTATTAAGGTCTTTGAAGGGATGAAGTGGGAAAAAGATTTCCTTTTTCTAACATGTGATGTTACAGCTTTATACACGTGTATCCCTCACAATTTAGGCATAAAAGCAATAGAAGAAAGTATGACACACAGTCAACTTCCAGCTTCACAAATCCATTTTATACTTACAGGTATTACAGGGAGTGCAGAATTATTAGGCAAGTTGTATTTTTGAGGATTAATTTTATTATTGAACAACAACCATGTTCTCAATGAACCCAAAAAACTCATTAATATCAAAGCTGAATAATTTTGGAAGTAGTTTTTAGTTTGTTTTTAGTTATAGCTATTTTAGGGGGGTATCTGTGTGTGCAGGTGACTATTACTGTGCATAATTATTAGGCAACTTAACAAAAAACAAATATATACCCATTTCAATTATTTATTTTTACCAGTGAAACCAATATAACATCTCAACATTCACAAATATACATTTCTGACATTCAAAAACAAAACAAAAACAAATCACTGACCAATATAGCCACCTTTCTTTGCAAGGACACTTAAAAGCCTGCCATCCATGGATTCTGTCAGTGTTTTGATCTGTTCACCATCAACATTGCGTGCAGCAGCAACCACAGCCTCCCAGACACTGTTCAGAGAGGTGTACTGTTTTCCCTCCTTGTAAATCTCACATTTGATGATGGACCACTTGTTCTCAATGGGGTTCAGATCAGGTGAACAAGGAGGCCATGTCATTAGATTTTCTTCTTTTATACCCTTTCTTGCCAGCCACGCTGTGGAGTACTTGGACGCGTGTGATGGAGCATTGTCCTGCATGAAAATCATGTTTTTCTTGAAGGATGCAGACTTCTTCCTGTACCACTGCTTGAAGAAGGTGTCTTCCAGAAACTGGCAGTAGGACTGGGAGTTGAGCTTGACTCCATCCTCAACCCGAAAAGGCCCCACAAGCTCATCTTTGATGATACCAGCCCAAACCAGTACTCCACCTCCACCTTGCTGGCGTCTGAGTCGGACTGGAGCTCTCTGCCCTTTACCAATCCAGCCACGGGCCCATCCATCTGGCCCATCAAGACTCACTCTCATTTCATCAGTCCATAAAACCTTAGAAAAATCAGTCTTGAGATATTTCTTGGCCCAGTCTTGACGTTTCAGCTTGTGTGTCTTGTTCAGTGGTGGTCGTCTTTCAGCCTTTCTTACCTTGGCCATGTCTCTGAGTATTGCACACCTTGTGCTTTTGGGCACTCCAGTGATGTTGCAGCTCTGAAATATGGCCAAACTGGTGGCAAGTGGCATCTTGGCAGCTGCACGCTTGACTTTTCTCAGTTCATGGGCAGTTATTTTGCGCCTTGGTTTTTCCACACGCTTCTTGCGACCCTGTTGACTATTTTGAATGAAACGCTTGATTGTTCGATGATCACGCTTCAGAAGCTTTGCAATTTTAAGAGTGCTGCATCCCTCTGCAAGATATCTCACTATTTTTGACTTTTCTGAGTCTGTCAAGTCCTTCTTTTGACCCATTTTGCCAAAGGAAAGGAAGTTGCCTAATAATTATGCACACCTGATATAGGGTGTTGATGTCATTAGACCACACCCCTTATCATTACAGAGATGCACATCACCTAATATGCTTAATTGGTAGTAGGCTTTCGAGCCTATACAGCTTGGAGTAAGACAACATGCATAAATAGGATGATGTGGTCAAAATACTCATTTGCCTAATAATTCTGCACTCCCTGTAATTTCATTTTACGACATAATTATTTTTTATTTGAATCACAGTTTTATTTACAGACACAGGGAACTGCAATGGGGACCACTTTTGCCCCATCATATGCGAACCTGTATATGAAAGTTTTGAGAATAGGTATCTGGCACAATAATCCCTACAGCAAACATTTAGTGTGTTATTTTAGATATATTGATAACATCATCATTATATGGAGAGGGCATGAAGACTCAGTTAACAATTTTATTGATTTCCTTAACAGCAACTCTATGAACCTTAAATTCACAAGTAATGTCAGGAGGAAATAAATAGAGTTTTTAGATCTCCTCCTTTTTGTGGATCAGGACCAGAAGGTTGCTGTTTAAAATTACAGAAAACCGACAGATAAAAACGGGTTCCTAAATGCCAAGAGTGGACACCTTTCTAGATGGAAAAACAACATACTGTACATACACTTCAGATTATATCAAAGAAACCGCTATTCTTGATGACAGGTTTAAAGAAAAGGGTTATGACACTTCTCTCATACAGGAAATCAAAGAAAAAGTACCGTATCTAAAATGAATACAAACACTATGCTTAAGCCTCCCGATAGAAAAAATACAATGAATACTAAAAATTATGAAGTACAATGTATCACTACATATAGTCAGGAAAGCAAATGTATTGAAAAAAATCTAAAGAAACACTGGAACATTCTAACGAGTAATCCGATTCTTAGCAAAATTCTCCCGGAAAGACCGACAATTATCTATAAAAAAAACAAAGATCTTAAGAACATACTAGCCCCTTCCAAATTAAGACCTATCACATCAGTCCAAGATGTAGCCAATCCCCATTGGCTAAGTAGAGCCAATGGAACATAGCCATGTAGAAATAATAAATGCAGTATGTGTAGTTTCATTATTAAGGGGGACAGCTTCTATAACATCGTTAAGACTAAAGAGTATAAACTTAAACACAAATATTCGTATAAATCTACTTTTGTAGTTTATCTACTAATTTGCGAATGCAACTGTTTCTATATTGGGAGAACTAAAATAATGATACAAACTAGATTTAGTGAACATCACATAACAGATTAAAAACCTTACACCAATGTGAAACTTATTGGATTCATGAACTCAATACCCTCAATACATCTCATTCTAGAAGTTTAAATATAGACCGTGACCTACAAGCTTTCATGTAGTTGCCCTTCCAATTCTCAAATCTTTAAACTTTTTATTTCAGATGTATATTCCAGATATCTTGAGTGTAGTGTATACCTCATAGCAATAGACAGAACATTATCAGTAGAACCACACAATATAATAGTAATTATTTAACGCAGACATTTCTCAACATAGGTTAATTCGCCTTAGTTGACATCTAAGATATACTTCAGTTTGTGCTAATATATTTATCTTCCTCTATATAATAAGTTTTTTTCTTCACTTTGGATCACTACATAGATAGGAGAGTTTTTATACCAATTCAACTATTATTTTTTTTGTAGTAATAGGAATCAATTCAAATGTTCAAATTATTGGATATCACAGACGTTTAGTATACATGCATTTTATACCTGCCACTTCAGTCGCATGTACCTGATTTTTTGGATTGTGCTTGTTCAAATACGTATCATATCCTTGTTTTATACATGTGTATATTGAGCGTATATATAATGTTCACATTTTAAAGTTTATATTCATTAATTGTTTGTGAGTCTTGTATATTGCTCATATGTTCTAATATTGTTTGTTTTAAACATACTATGTATCAAAATGTATCAATATGTTTTAATTTTACCCTGCTGATGTGTTTAACTGCACTAGGAATATGAACTTTTCGGTGCGTCTCCATCAGTATTATACAATCATGTTGTCATACGGCTATATGTCATATAGAGAAAGGTTGGTATCATTATGGGTCTTTTTAACACACAGATCGGACTTCTTATGTGACGTCACTAGAGGCGATATTCAGCCTATTACTATCTGACACGTATTGTATGACATTCAGCCAATCACATGCTGATACGTACTTAGCTTTGACTACATGTTATTTAAAAAGAAGCAATCAGGTTGCTTAGACTATGACCACTTGAGAAAGCCTGGTCGGAACCAGGAGAAACGCATTGAGGATTTCTTCCAAGTCCTACCCGACAAAAACAAAATTTATGCTTACCTGATAAATTTATTTCTCTTGTGGTGTATCCAGTCCACGGGTTCATCCATTACTTGTGGGATATTCTCCTTCCCAACAGGAAGTTGCAAGAGGACACCCACAGCAGAGCTGTCTATATAGCTCCTCCCCTAACTGCCACCCCCAGTCATTCGACCGAAGACAAGCAAGAAAAAAGGAGAAACTATAGGGTGCAGTGGTGACTGTAGTTTAAAAATAAAAAACACCTGCCTTAAAATGACAGGGTGGGCCGTGGACTGGATACACCACAAGAGAAATAAATTTATCAGGTAAGCATAAATTTAGTTTTCTCTTGTAAAGGTGTATCCAGTCCACGGGTTCATCCATTACCAATACCAAAGCTTTAGGACACGGGTGAAGGGAGGGACAAGGCAGGAACTTAAACGGAAGGCACCACTGCCTGTAAGACCTTTCTCCCAAAGATAGCCTCTGAAGAAGCAAAAGTATCAAATTTGTAGAATTTAGAAAAGTGTGAAGTGAAGACCAAGTCGCCGCCTTACAAATCTGTTCAACAGAGGCCTCATATTTAAAAGCCCATGTGGAAGCCACCGCTCTGGTGGAATGAGCTGTAATTCTTTCAGGAGGCTGCTGGCCAGCAGTCTCATAAGCTAAGCGGATTATGCTTCTCAACCAAAAAGAAAGAGAAGTTGCCGAAGCCTTTTGGCCTCTCCTCTGTCCAGAGTAGACAAAAAACAAAGCAGATGTTTGACGAAAATCCTTCGTAGCTTGTAAATAAAACTTTAAAGCACGAACCACATCAAGATTGTGTAAAAGGCGTTCCTTCTTTGAGGAAGGATTAGGACATAATGAAGGAACAACAATCTCCTGATTGATGTTCTTATTAGATACTACCTTAGGAAGAAACCCAGGCTTGGTACGCAAAACTACCTTATCTGTATGAAAAATCAGATAAGGGGAATCACACTGTAAAGCAGATAACTCCGAAACTCTTCGAGCCGAGGAGATAGCTACTAGAAACAGAACTTTCCAAGATAAAAGTTTAATATCTATGGAATGCAAAGGTTCAAACGGAACCCCTTGAAGAACCTTAAGAACTAAATTTAAACTCCATGGCGGAGCAACAGGTTTAAACACAGGCTTAATTCTATTTAAAGCCTGACAAAACGCCTGTACGTCTGGAACCTCAGCCAGACGTTTGTGCAAAAGAATAGACAGAGCAGAAATCTGTCCCTTTAAGGAACTAGCAGGCAATCCTTTCTCCAATCCCTCTTGGAGAAAGGATAAGATTCTAGGAATCCTGACTTTACTCCATGAGTAACCCTTGGATTCACACCAATGAAGATATTTACACCATATCTTATGATAGATTTTCCTGGTGACAGGCTTTCGAGCCTGAATTAAGGTATCAATGACCGATTCGGAAAAAAAACACGCTTTGATAGAATCAAGCACTCAATCTCCAAGCAGTCAGACGCAGAGAAATTCGATTTGGATGTTTGAAAGGACCTTGAAGTAGAAGGTCCTGCCTAAGCGGCAGAGTCCATGGTGGAAAGGATGACATGTCCACCAGATCTGCATACCAAGTCCTGCGTGGCCACGCAGGAGCTATCAAAATCACAGAAGCTCTCTCCTGCTTGATCTTGGCAATCAGACGAGGGAGCAGAGGAAATGGTGGAAACACATAAGCCAGGCTGAAGGACCAGGGTGCTGCTAGAGCATCTATCAGCGCTGCCTTGGGATCCCTGGACCCGTAACGAGGAAGCTTGGTGTTCTGACGAGACGCCATGAGATCCAGTTCTGGTTTGCCCCATAGTTGAATCAACTGGGCAAATACCTCCGGATGGAGCTCCCACTCCCCCGGATGAAAAGTCTACCGACTTAAGAAATCCGCCTCCCAGTTCTCTACTCCTGGGATATGGATAGCTGAGAGATGGCAAGAGTGAACCTCTGCCCATAGAATTATCTTTGAAACCTCCAACATCCCCAGGGGGCTCTTTGTACCCCCCTGATGGTTGATATAGGCTACAGTCGTGATGTTGTCTGACTGAAATCTGATGAACCTGACCACAGCTAGCTGAGGCCAAGCCTGAAGAGCATTGAATATCGCTCTTAGTTCCGGAATGTTTATTGGAAGGAGGGCTTCCTCCTGAGTCCACGAACCCTGAGCCTTCAGGGAGTTCCAGACTGCGCCCCAGCCCAGAAGGCTGGCATCTGTCATCACTATAGTCCATTCTGGCCTGCGGAAGCTCATTCCCCTGGACAGATGGACTCGAGATAGCCACCAGAGAAGAGAATCTCTGGTCTCTTGATCCAGATTTAGCAGAGGGGACAAATCTGTGTAATCCCCATTCCACTGATTGAGCATGCAAAGTTGCAGTGGTCTGAGATGTAGGCGGGCAAACGGAACTATGTCCATTGCCACTACCATTAAGCCGATTACTTCCATACACTGAGCCACTGACGGCTGAGAAGTGGAATAAAGAGCACAGCAGGAAGTTAGAAGCTTTGACAACCTGACCTCTGTCAGAAAAATCTTAATTTCTACTGAATCTATCAGAGTTCCTAGGAAGGAAACTCTTGTGAGAGGGGAGAGAGAACTCTTTTCTTCATTCACCTTCCACCCATGAGACCTCAGGAATGCCAGAACAATGTCCGTATGGGACTTGGCGATTTGAAAATTCGACACCTGTATCAGAATGTCGTCTAGGTAAGGAGCCACCGCTATGCCTCATGGCCTTAGAAACTGCCAGTAGGGACCCTAGAACCTTCATAAAGATTCTTGGTGCCGTGGCTAACCCGAAGGGAAGAGCCACAAACTGGTAATGCCTGTCTAGGAAGGCAAACCTGAGAAACCGATGATGATCTCTGTGTATCGGAATGTGGAGATAAGCATCCTTTAAGTCCACGGTAGTCATATATTGACCCTCCTGGATCATAGGTAGGATGGTTCGAATAGTCTCCATCTTGAAGTATGGGACCCTGAGAAATTTGTTTAGGATCTTGAGATCCAAGAATAGTCTGAAAGTTCCCTCCTTTTTGGGAACTATAAACAGATTTGAATAGAATCCTTGCCCCTGTTCCTCCCTTGGAACTGGGTGGATCACTCCCATGACCAGAAGGTCTTGAACACAACGTAAGAATGCCTCTTTCTTTATCTGGTTTGCAGATAATTGTGAGAGATGAAATCTCCCTTTTGGAGATGAGGCTTTGAAATCCAGAAGATATCCCTGGGAAACAATCTCCAGAGCCCAGGGATCCTGGACGTCTCTTGCCCAAGCCTGGGTGAAGAGAGAAAGTCTACCCCCAACTAGATCCGGTCCCGGATGGGGGGGTACTCCTTCATGCTGTTTTAGAGGCAGCAGCAGGTTTTTTGGCCTGCTTTCCCTTGCTCCAAGCCTGGTTAGGTCTCCAGACTGGCTTGGACTGGGCAAAATTTCCTTCTTGTTTTGCAGTAGAGGAAGTTGAAGCTGCGCCACTCTTGAAGTTTCGAAAGGAACGAAAATTAGTCTGTTTGGTCCTTAATTTGTTGGACCTATCCTGGGGAAGGGCGTGGCCTTTTCCTCCAGTAATATCAGAAATGATCTCCTTCAGTCCAGACCCGAATAGGGTCTGCCCTTTGAAGGGGATGTTGAGAAGCTTAGACTTTGAAGTAACGTCAGCTGACAAGGATTTAAGCCATAGTGCCCTATAAGAGAAAAAAAACTACCACATAAACTGCAAAACAGTGTTAAAAAGTAGTAAACTCTACGAAATTTTTACAGTGTGTATAAGAGACTAAAGCAGCATTGCACCCACTTGCAAATGGATGATTAACCCCTTAGGCCCCAAACCGGATTAGAAAAACAGTAAAACTGTTAAAAAAACAGTCAAACACACTGCCACAGCTCTGCTGTGGCTCCTACCTGCCCTTAAACACGATTTTTGCAGAATAAAAACCCTCTATAGCGGTCCTAGCTGCCAGAGGACTCCTTTAGGGAAGCTGGATGTCTCAGTCTGAATATCAACTGCGCAAAAAGTGCGCGAAAATAGGCCCCTCCCACCATGCACTCAATGTCAGAGGGCCTTAAAAAAAGTACTCCTAGGAGTGATCTAACAAGCCATGTGGAAAACTAGGCCCCAAATAAAGATTTATCAACCTCAGAAAAAAAACGTTTTTTCTGTAAGTTATGCAAACGTTTTTACACTAAGTAATATGAGAGTTAACATGAATATTACCCTTATCTTGTAAGCATGATCCCAGTCATTGTTAAATCACTGTATCAGGCTTACCTCAAATATACCAGGCATTGTCAGCATTTTCTAGACCTTATCATCTCTCTAGAAAAAAATATACTGAACATACCTCAAAGCAGGTGATCTTCAAACCGTCCCCCCAACTGAAGTTTTCTTTCCATACTCTTCAGCTATGTGTGAGAACAGCAATGGACCTTAGTTACAAACCGCTAAGATCATCAACCTCCAGGCAGATTATTCTTACAATGTCTGCCTGAGAGTAAAACAGTACAACGCCGGTACCGTTTAAAAATAACAAACTCTTGATTGAATGTAAAAACTAAACTAAGTCACCACATATCTCTTGATACTTCCTTTTTTGTCAAGAGTTGCAAGAGAATGACTGGGGTGGCAGTTAGGGGAGGAGCTATATAGACAGCTCTGCTGTGGGTGTCCTCTTGCAACTTCCTGTTGGGAAGGAGAATATCCCACAAGTAATGGATGAACCCATGGACTGGATACACCTTTACAAGAGAAAGCTGCAATATCTCCTGCAATATCTTCTACCATCACCCCGCTATCCTGGGACCTAAGAAGCGGTTACCGCATACTGTTTATTAAAGAATATAAACAGCGGATCAGGACTGAGACTATTGGAGATCCATACAGCTCATAGTGGAGGACTATTTGGTGATATCAACTAAGTGCACATTTTACTCTGACATCTTGTACGTTTTAATTTTTAACTTGCGCTCTTTCTTCTTGTTATTACAACTTTTACCCTTAGAGTGGCTTTGCGCTCTTTTCTGTGTTTTTTTCACGTTTTTTTAGTACAAAATTTTATGTCTATTAACCCACTGCCCACAATCACTGCTGCAGCAAAGATAAAAAAATGACTATTAACCTCATAAAATGCCACCTGAAACTTTCAATAGTGTTTAGCACAAGTACAATATAAAATACAAATCCTCAGTATATCTACAAATATTGTTTTCCAATCCAACAGCCCCACACAGCAGCTAGCAGGTTAAATATAATGTGGTAATATCTGTCTAATTTCAAGCTATGTAACATCTATGTAAACTAGAGTGCTTTGTGGTGTACAGCAATACAGATGATGAAGGGTTATTAATTTTACTCTTGCTTTAGGATTGCCACCTTTAGTTCAGGCCAAACCAAAACTCTACTGCACAGCACAGCAACAACAACAACAAAAATCAGAGTGCTCACTATTAGGGTCAATTTATTAAATGCCGGGTGGACATGATTCGCATACGCTGTCGGCATGCCGCCCCCAGCACATTCAAGCCCAATCGGGCGCTAGCAGGGAATGCCAATCATCCTGATCGTATTGGGGACATTGCGGGGGCGCGTCTGAGGTCTGTCATTTTTTTCTCTTGCACAATCTCATTATAGCTTTGGCAGGGTCTTCAACTGGCAGCGTTCTTGCTTCTCCCCATGAAGATTGGTGTCAGACTACTTCAGCATTTTTTAATATGTTTCATGTCGTTAAGTGCTTTCATGTAGCACTTTAATTCTAGATGGGAAACTTGGTTTGTCGCCTTTAGTGCTCACTACCTATATATGTTATATGTAACTTAGCCTTATCATGAATACTGAAACTGATCAACCTCACCCCCAACCTGCTACAGCCCAGGAGGAATTAGCAGTAAGGTATGTTATTTTAATATTTATGGCATCTTTTCTATTTTGTGACAATTATTATATACTGTTTATTGATGGCTGGTTATACTTCTTTCTTAGCCATACTACCCAGCCTATGCCCACCTGTTCCCTGTGCACAAACCCTTGCTAGCAAGATAAAAAACTTTGTAAAGTGTGTATTGGACAGATTAATGATGGAAGCTTTTCTTATTCACCAAGCGGTTCTGTGGATAATTTACAATTCCCTGATTCTGCTTCTGATAAAAAAGCCTTTGAGTCTGATTTACCTATAATGTTTGACACTGCATCTATTTCTGAATTCACACGTCAAAACGCCATGCCAACCCCCTAAACCGCCATCCCCCCACATCGCAATCAATATTAAAAGTAATTAACCCCTAATTTGCCATCGCAATGTCTAAAAAAAAAATAACCCCTTATCCGCCATCCCCCCACATGTTAAACTACCTAATAAACGTACTAGCCCCTAATCCACCATCCCCAATATTAAAAACTACCTAATAAATGTATTAGCCCCTAATCCGCCAGCCCCCCATAACACAAAGTACCTAATTAACCTATTAACCCCTAAACCGCCAACCCCCACAACACAAAGTATCTAATAAAACTATTAACCCCTAAACCCCCAAACCCCACAACATAAAGTATTAACCTAATAACTAAGCCCCCTCACTTAACCCCAATTAAAATACACTTACATAAAATAAAAAATACTAACTACATTAAAAATTTATTAAAAATTACAAAAAATGAAAAACCTAGATTACTAAAAAAAAAATAACATTACCCAAAATAAAAAATTCTAACATTACATTAAAAACACTAACATTACATAAAAAACTAACATTACAAAAAAAAGCGAAGATTACAAAAAATAAAAAACCTAACATTACAGAAAATAAACAAAATTATCCATAAATAAAAAAAGTTATTCCTAATCTAGGGCATTGCCCTAAATTTAACAGCAATTTTGCCCGGAAAAAACAAACAAAGTACCCCTTAACATTACAACACCCCACCCACCCAATCCCCCAAAATAAAAAAACCTAACTAATAATAAACTATTCTACCCATTGCCCCTAAAAGGGCATTTGTATGGGTATTGCCCTTAAAAGGGCAATCAGCTCTTTTGCAGCGCATAAAAAAATAAAAGCCCTAATCTACAAAAAAAACACCCCAAAAAAAAACGAACTCCAAAATAGGTACTCACCATTGATAAAGTCTTCCTCAATGGTTAGTACCTATTTTGGGGGTAAGTGTTAGTTTTTATTTATTTTTGGGGAGTGTTTATTTTTAGGGTTTTTTGTATTTTTTATGGGCTGCAAAAGAACTGATTGCCCTTTTAAGGGCAATGCCCATTCAAATGCCCTTTTAGGGGCAATGGGTAGTGTAGGTTTTTTTTTTAGTTAGGTTTTTATTTTGGGGGGGTTGGTTGTAATGTTAGGGGGTGCTTAGATTTTTTTCTAGGCAAAAGAGCTGTTAACTTTAGGGCAATGCCCTGCAAAAAGACCTTTAACAGGCTATTGGTAGTTTATTGTTAGATTAGGGTTTTTTTTTATTTTGGGGTGGCTTTTTTGTTTAAACGGGGCTATTAGAATAGGAATAACTTTTTTTATTTTGGATAATTTCATTTTTTATTTTCTGTAATGTTAGGTTCTTTTATTTTTTGTAATTTTTTTTATTTTGTGTAAGGATAGTTTTTGTTTTTATTTTGAGTAATGTTAGTTTTTCTTTAGTCATTTTTTTGTAATTGTTTATTATTATTTAACGTAGTTAGTGTTTTTTATTTTATGCAAGTGTATTTTAATTAGAGTTACGTTAGGGGGCTTAGTTATTAGTTAAATACTTTGCGTTGTCAGGAGTTGGTGTTTTAGGGGTTAATAGTTTTATTAGGTAGTTTGCATTGTGGGGGGTTGTCAGTTTAGGGGTTATTTGGTTAATTAGGTAGTTTGCATTGTGGGGGGTTGTCAGTTTAGGGGTTATTTGGTTAATTAGGTAGTTTGCGTTGTTGGGGGATGGCGGTTTAGAGGTTAATAGGTTTATATAGTAGTTTGCGTTGTTGGGGGGTGGCGGTTTAGGGTTTAATAGGTTTATATAGTGGTTTGCGTTGTGGGGGGATGGCGGATTAGGGGTTAATTTAGGCATAAATCCTTGCACTGAATATGTGATACTGACTGGCGACGCCGGTTCTATGTTAGTTTATGGGAGTAAAAACTGCGGGTGACGGGTAAAATAAACACGCATAACTTGTATGCTACGCCGTATACGTAATTGTTCGATTAGACTAAAAATTGGTGATGCTGGGTTTTGCACCCAACGCCACATATGTGATTGTGCCCTATATATTTAAATGTTTTTACAAAGTCTGAAAAACAGCTTGGGATTCCTGAGAAAATATATAAGAATTTTCCCCTGGAAAGGCGTTTGCATAATCAATTTGCCACTCCACCTAAGGTTGATGCCACAATTTCTAGATTATTTTGATCATTTATTTTTCCTATTGATGCTGCTGGATCTTTTAAAGATGTTATAGAAAAGTAAATGGAGCAGAATTTGAAAAGAATTTATCTCCAACAGGGGTCTTATTTCATCCTTTAAGAATCTACAAGAGTTAGTATCAGAACATAGGAAAGGAATACTTATTGTGGGAGGAGACTTGAACATTATACTAGACCCAGCTTTAGATGCATCCTCAAGTACACCCACAGCGCACACTAGACCACCTAAAACGGCACTCAAATGCATAGAACATTTGGGTTTGATAGACACTTGGAAAGTGCGGCACCCAACGCAACGTAATTATACGTTCTTCTTGCACCCTTGGTCGATATATACCAGAATTGATTATGTCCTAATAGATAGAAACCATCTCTCACTACTCAACGACTCAGACATAAAACCGACCCCTTGGTCAGATCACTCGAAAACAATCACTCACCACACAATTAAACCGTTTAGAACTGAGTCACAAAAACACTCCAAAAGACAGTACACTACTTACCCGAATTACAGAGATCAGACAAGAACTAAACCAGATCTTGATGAAAGAAGCTCAAAGACGAGCACTGAGTATCAAAAAGATGTACTTTTACAAGGGTAATAGAGCAGGGCTATTATTAGCAAAGGCGTTAAAAGCTCAAATGCAAAGATTGCAAATTCACAAACTAATGACCACAGACAACAGGGACATCATTTGATAGCAGCGAGATCGCAGATCATTTTAGAGACTATTATGCCAAATTATACAACATAGGCCCCTATTTATCAAGCCGTCAACCGCAAATACGCTGGAATTCCGCTGCGTAATTGTGGCGAGCCTCATTTGCCTTATTTATCAAAGGCTACAGACCGGCAAAAGTAGAATTTTGTGACATAACATACGATCTCAGTCCGACACAGATCAATGCTTACGCCACTACAGATGTTCCGAATGCAAATTCGGCACTATCTGACCACTTTTGCTAGTTATCAAAATTCTACCAGGTACGCTCGGCACTGTTCCAGCCCAGCGTACCTGGTTTTCAATCCAGCGCCCTGGAGGCAACAGATGCCATAGGAATCAATGGAAGTCTGAAAGCAGCGAAAAGCTTATGTTCGCTCCTGCCCGATATCCCATTAATTCATATGGGAGAATAAAAGTTATGTTTACACCTAACACCCTAACATGTACCCAGAGTCTAAACACCCCTAATCTGCCGCCCCCTACACCGCCGCCCCCTAGATCATACTTATTAACCCCTAATCTTCTGTCCCGACACCACTGCCACCTACATTATACTTATTAACCCCTAATCTGCCGCCCGACACTACCGCCACCTACATTATACTTATTAACCCCTAATCTGCCCCCCGACACCGGCGCCACCTACATTATACTTATTAACCCCTAATCTGCGGCCCCGACACCGCCGCCACCTACATTACACTTATTAACCCCTAATCTGCCGTCCCCAACGTCGCCGCCACTATATTAAATTTATTAACCCCTAAACCTAATTCTAACCCTAACACCCCCCTAACTTAAATCTAATTTAAATAAATCTAAATAAAATTCCTATCATTACCTAAATAATTCCTATTTAAAACTAAATACTTACCTGTAAAATAAACCCTAAGCTAGCTACAATATAACTAATAGGTACATTGTAGCTATCTTAGGGTTTATTTTTATTTTACAGGCAAGTTTGTATTTATTTTAACTAGGTAGAATAGTTACTAAATATTTATTAACTATTTAATAACTACCTAGCTAAAATAAATACAAAAGTACCTGTACAATAAAACCTAACACTGCACTATAATTAAATACATTAACTAAATTAAATACAATTACATAAATTAAATTAAATTATCTAAAGTACAAAAAAACCCCCACTAAATTACAGAAAATAAAAAACAAATTACAGATATTTAAACTAATTACATCTAATCTAATAGCCCTATCAAAATAAAAAAAGCCCCCCAAAATAAAAAAACCCTAGCCTAAACTAAACTACCATTAAAAGGGCCTTTTGCGGGGCATTGCCCCAAAGTAATCAGCTCTTTTACCTGTAAAAAAAAATACAAAAAACCCCCCAACATTAAAAACCACCACCCACACAACCAACCCCCCAAATAAAATACTATCTAAAAAAAACTAAGCTCGCAATTGCCCTGAAAGGGCATTTGGATAGGCATTGCCCTTAAAAGGGCAGTTAGCTCTTTTGCGACCCAAAGCCCCTAACCTAAAAATAAAACCCACCCAATACACCCTTAAAAAAACCTAACACTAACCCCCTGAAGATCGACTTAAAATCCTCAATGTCTCCATGTGTCATATCATTACCCCTCTAGTAGATTATATGTGGTAATATCTGTCCCTTTAAGGTTTACACAGAGGCATATCAGATCATCTATAAAAGGAGGGACTAAAGCACTGCACAGGTGCTTGATAATTGCAAATGTATGGGTAAAGCAAAGTTACTGCAACCTTTACCTATCTCCTAAATTTAACAGTTTGGATAAACTCTTTTCAGACAAACAATATCCTTACCAATTTCATTATCTTCATACAACTAAAATCTGTTACCATTTATTATACTTCTAACGATCTCACATTCAGATCGCCTCTCACACCAACGGAGTTTCACAGCACTCTGACGTCATCTCTATCTCAGCGTGTGTATACGGAAGTCGGAACACGCTGCCTGCAGGGACGCTGAACACGGAGTGTTACCTCCGCTAACGGATCAACATCTCAGCTCCTCTCAACTCTACCGGACCTGTTCCCAACTTACCTTGCCTTAGGATTTAGTACTTAGTATAAGAGACTGCCTTAAAACACTTGTCTGTAACTTCTAATAGGAATATCTACAGAGCGAATGCCTAACTGAATTGCTTCCTATTGTGTTTGCCTGTCATATTAATACCTGCTATAAGCTCCAGTTATACAGAGGAACTGTTTACTAGTGTGTTTGCCTGTCACAGTAACTCTCTAATACATGCTAAAGTCATACAGAGACTTAAACTAAACCTTAATCATTGAAGTGAGATATAAAAGTCCAGGTATACATCATCATTAATACCTGTGACTACAAGCTCACTTTCCATCTCATTACTTGTTTATGTTATTCCTAAGAGGTATCAGTTTTCACTTACCATTGATAACTGTATAAATAGGAATAACTACACACAAAATATTTGTTTATCCATAAGTGTTTATTAGGGTTATTGCAGAATTATCAAGCCTATAAAAAGGATTACAATGGATCCTGCGCAAATGACCAATGAAATTGGCACCCTTAATCAAAAGGTAGAATTACTTGCACAGGGTTTAAATGAACTAAAGACTGAAAATAACACACTTAAACGTTTAATGAACGATTACTTCACACAGAAACCCACTGATCATCCAGAACCACAAATTAATCCACCCCACCCATTCACAGGGGTACGTTCGAAATACCGTGAATTTAAGAATTCATGCATGCTCCTATTCAGTATGAAACCCAAGACATACAGTACAGAGAGAATTAAGGTCTGTACCACTATATCATATCTGTCTGGAGAACCCAGGGCTTGGGCTGACAGATTCTTTGAGTCTGGAGATCCTATACTAGATTCATTAGAAAATTTCTTTGCTGCCATGTCTACACTTTATGAGGATACTAACAAACAGAGTACCGCGGAACAAAACCTGAGATCCATTAGACAAGGAAAGCGAGTGGTAGAAGATTATATTGCCGAATTCCAACTTTGGGCTACTGACTCGCAATGGAATATAATTAGCCTAAAGAATCAATTCAGGTTGGGATTATCAGAACATCTCAAAGACGAACTTTCTCGTATAGAGTTTGTATATCGATGGATCGACGCTACAGAGAACGTAAGATGGAAAGACAACACCCCGAGACCTTCACAAAGAAGAATTATCCTGTTCATTATGATAAACCCAGTACACCAGCGGTGGCAATGGAAATTGGAACCATAAAAGGCCCTCTAACTCAAGAGGAAAAGACAAGACGTCGCCTAGCCAACCTATGTATGTATTGCGCTAACAAAGACCATGGAGTGTCTACATGTCCTCTCCTGTTTCGTCAAAAGAAGGGTAAGACTTCTTACAGTATCACTAATATCCTTACCAAAGTAAATACCCATTTGACTATTTCTGTGTCTTTACAGTGGGACCAACACCTCTACCAGAGCGAGGCTATGATTGACTCCGGTGCTTTCGGAATGTTCATAGATCAGAAAATTGTTAATGCAAATAAAATTCCTTGTGTGATGAAAGAAATACCAGTTTATGTTAAAGTTATTGACGGGTCTAATTATTTAAAGGGTCCCATTACACATCACACTATTCCACTCCTCACCACTACAAAAACAGGTCACAAAGAATATATTTCATATGACATCATTCCAGGATCTATACACCCTATTATTATGGGATATCCATGGCTACAAAAACATAATCCCACAATTGATTGGTCAATAAACAAGATAAAATTCGACTCTTCTTACTGTTCTTCAACTTGTTTTCCTTACACACAGATTAATCACGCTATAACAGCCTTACCCCAAGAGTACGCTGAATTTTCAGACGTATTCAATTTAAAGGAAGCAGAAAATCTTCCTCCACATCAGCCATATGACTGCCCGATTGATACAAAACCTGGTGCAGTCATACCGTTTGGAAGAATATTCCCACTATCACAGAAAGAATTACAATTCTTGAGGGAATACCTAGACGATAATTTACGTAAAGGTTTTATCTCACCCAGTACATCCTCGGCAGCCGCAGGCATATTTTTCGTCACTAATAAAGACGGAACCAGACGACCCATTATAGATTACAGAGCTCTTAACTCCATAACTATCAAAAACAGATACCCCCTTCCTCTCATCCCTGAGCTTCTAGAAAGGTTGAGTGATGCTACCATATTCACAAAATTAGACCTTAAAGGTGCCTACAACCTTATCCGGATGAAGAGTGGGGATGAATAGAAAACGGCCTTCAGGACCCGTTATGGGTTGTTCCAATATAATGTCATGCCATTCGGACTCACCAATGCACCCGCCACATTCCAGTATTTTATTAATGATATATTTAAAGATCTCATGGATGTGTGCGTGGTAATTTACTTAGATGACATTTTGATCTACTCTCGTACTGAAGATGAACATATCAAACATGTTAGGTGGGTGTTAGCAAGATTGCGTGAACATCAACTCTACGCCAAGATGGAGAAGTGTTGTTTCCATGTAAAGACTATCAAATTTCTGGGATATATAATCTCACCTACCGGAGTAACGATGGACCCTGAAAAGGTTTCTGCTATACTCAACTGGACTAAACCATCTTCGGTAAAATCGCTACAACGATTTCTTGGATTTGCCAACTTTTATAGACGATTCATAAGAAATTTCTCTATGATTGTCAAACCTTTAACCAGACTAACAGGCAAACATAAATTCTTATGGAACAATGAAGCCCAAGAGGCATTCGATTCTCTAAAAAGGAAATTCTCATCCTCTCCCGTTCTACAACTTCCTCATCCTGATTACCAATACACAGTAGAGGTAGATGCCTCGAATACAGGTATTGGTGCTATACTTTCCCAACAATCTCTAATTAATCCTACTTTACATCCAGTTGCATATTATTCAAGAACACTCACAAATGCAGAACAAAATTACTCCGTAGGAGACAAAGAATTGTTAGCCATCAAATGTGCTTTGGAACATTGGAGGCATATACTCGAAGGCACCTCCAAACCGTTTTACATCTTCACCGATCACAAGAACCTTCAATATCTCAGGAATAACAAGACTCTTTCATCTAGACAGGTCCGTTGGGCTCTTTTCCTCGACAGGTTTGAATTTTTGATAACCTATAGACCAGGTTCTAAGAACATCAAGGCAGATGCTCTCTCCAGATCCCTGGAACCTACCACTGAAGAACCAGAGAAAAAGTTTATCATTGCCCCTCACAAAATCATTGCCTCCGCCACTACTTTACTCACTGTGATAATAAATGCTTTGCAATCTGATACTGAGATTCCACCTTCTTGTGAACGGGATGAGAAGACAGGTCTATTTATCCATAACAACAAGACCTATATTCCTTCTTCTTTACGCAAAGAACTCATACAACATTATCATGATACACCTCTCTCAGGACACCCTGGTATAGTAAAAACGATGGAACTCCTCAAAAGGACGTTTTGGTGGCCACGTCTCAATCAGGATGTAGTTGATTACGTGACTAAATGTAATACTTGTGCTCGGAACAAGAAAGACCATCATAAACCATTTGGTCTTATGTGTTCCTTACCCATTCCAGAGGTTCCTTGGTCTATGATAGCTATGGACTTCATAGTGGAGTTACCTCCATCAAACCAATTCATCACAATATTAGTGGTAATAGACCATCTCACCAAATTAGCACATTTCATACCGTTAAAGTCTTTACCAACTGCCATCACTACTGCAAAGATATTCATGTCAAATATTGTAAAACTTCATGGACTACCCACTTCCATTGTGTCGGACCGGGGGACACAATTCACCTCCAGATTTTGGAAAGAATTATGTTGTATACTACAAATTTCTTCAAGACTCACCACCGCATTCCACCCTCAATCCAATGGATTAACGGAGCGTACAAATCAAACTTTAGAACAGTACCTTCGCTGCTATGTAAGCCATCTTCAAGATGACTGGGCAGAGTGGTTACCTCTAGCTGAATTTGCGTATAATAATTCTATAAACACCTCCACCAAAACATCACCATTTCATGCTACATATGGATACCACCCTAAGTCTCTTCCTGGACGAGACCTTGTATCCAGTAATCCAACCGTCATGGATTATACCCAAAACATCAGAGCTTCTCTAACACTATTGAAGAAACACCTCGAAGAAGCCAAATCCTCTCAAAAGAGATATTATGATACGAAAAGATGTAATCCTCCAACCTTTAAAGTTGGTGACAGAGTTTTACTCTCCACAAAAAATCTTAGACTCCAAGTCCCCTGTAAAAAACTCGCAAACCAATTAATTGGGCCTTACTCCATAACAAAGGTCATCAATCCTAATGCCGTCACTCTAAAACTACCACAAACATTAAAGATACATCCATCATTCCATGTATCGCTTCTGAAACCCTACCTTGGAACCAACACCATACAACCACAAGTCAACGACTCCCCTGTCATATCCGAACCAGATCAAACGGATTATGAAATAGAAAGAATACTTGACTCCCGGATACGTTGGAGAAGAGTTGAATATCTCGTCCACTGGAAGGGATATGGACCAGAAGAAGATTCATGGGTACAACACTCTAACCTTAATGCTCCTCATTTACTTTCTGAATTCCACACTAAATATCCAACGAAACCACGTGCAGTTGGTGGTAGGAGGACATCCTGACGGGAGGGATCTGTCATATCATTACCCCTCTAGTAGATTATATGTGGTAATATCTGTCCCTTTAAGGTTTACACAGAGGCATATCAGATCATCTATAAAAGGAGGGACTAAAGCACTACACAGGTGCTTGATAATTGCAAATGTATGGGTAAAGCAAAGTTACTGCAACCTTTACCTATCTCCTAAATTTAACAGTTTGAATAAACTCTTTTCAGACAAACAATATCCTTACCAATTTCATTATCTTCATACAACTAAAATCTGTTACCATTTATTATACTTCTAACGATCTCACATTCAGATCGCCTCTCACACCAACAGAGTTTCACAGCACTATGACGTCATCTCTATCTCAGGGTGTGTATACGGAAGTCGGAACACGCTGCCTGCAGGGACGCTGAACACGGAGTGTTACCTCCGCTAACGGATCAACATCTCAGCTCCTCTCAACTCTACTGGACCCGTTCCCAACTTACCTTGCCTTAGGATTTATACGCAAGTACTTATTATAAGAGACTGCCTTGAAACACTTGTCTGTAACTTCTAATAGGAATATCTACAGAGCTAATGCCTAACTGAATTGCTTCCTATTGTGTTTGCCTGTCATATTAATACCTGCTATAAGCTCCAGTTATACAGAGGAACTGTTTACTAGTGTGTTTGCCTGTCACAGTAACTCTCTAATACATGCTAAAGTCATACAGAGACTTAAACTAAACCTTAATCATTGAAGTGAGATATAAAAGTCCAGGTATACATCATCATTAATACCTGTGACTACAAGCTCACTTTCCATCTCATTACTTGTTTATGTTATTCCTAAGAGGTATCAGTTTTCACTTACCATTGATAACTGTATAAATAGGAATAACTACACACAAAATATTTGTTTATCCATAAGTGTTTATTAGGGTTATTGCACCATGACTCAAGCTAACTTTCACACTCTATCGACTACCTGCCCACTGAATAGCCAAACTAAGTCAATTAAATACCTAGGTGTTTACATATCCCCCACCCATTCCCAACTTTTTGACGAGAACTATATTAAATTCCTACGGTTGACCCAAAAGGACCTTCGCTCTTGGGCAATGAAGCCAATATCTTGGTGGGGCCGTATACAATGTATAAAAATGACCATCTTGCCCAGGGTCTTGTATCTGTTCCAAACCCTCCCTATTCCCCTTCCAAACTGGTACGTTGCACACTTACAAAAACTCATTAATGCATTAATTTGGGGTAAAAGCAAGACCAGAATAAACACAGATAATATGTATAGTGCAACAACATGTGGAGGATTGGGACTACCTTGTCTGGCGACATATCAGAATGCAGTGACCCTGCAGAGAATTTTAGATTGGCACAGGGCAGGAGACACAAACACATGGGTGTCATTAGACTCCCATATACTTAGAGTTCCGTCAGTGGGCATGCTGTGCTGGGTGCCGAAGTCCCTTAGGCCACCCCAATGCGTAGAGATAGAAATACACAAACATGTCTTTGACTCATGGGACAACATCATGCTTCAGCAAAAACATATCTGGGGAGCCTGCTCCCCCCTCTTCCCAGTCCCCATGAACGCAGAGTTGATAGGAGGTTTAGATAGAGGACAACAGAGGTTAACAGAGTGGGGCTATTCCACACCACTAAGATAATTTGTTCTAAATGGGAAACTAAAAGAAAGAGAGAACTTGACAACAGTGGCTGGCGGCAGGTACTCTAGCTGGTTAAGACACTCACAATTGACACATTTCATCCACACATCCCTGTACCAAACTGACTACCTTAGAGAGCTGACTCCCTTTGAGAATTTATGTTCTAATAAAGATAACCTAAAACACGCTTTATCGATAGCACGAAAACATCTCCCAATAGACCATACCCTTACACTTCCCTCTTACACATCAAAATGGCATGAGGAATTAGAGATGGTATTAAGTAAGGAGGAATGGGCAAAGATATTCCGTAATACTAAGAGGGCCTCGACATCTCCTCAACTTCTTCAATTAAATTTTAAAGTACTGATGCGGTGGTACCTGACCCCATCTCGGCTACAATCAGTTTATCCCGAAGCTAATAACTAATGCTGAAGAGGGTGCACAAATAAAGGGAGTTACTTGCACATGTGGTGGGAATGTGGAAAAATTAAGCCACTATGGCACGTAGTAGAAACCTTTTACTGTCAACTGCTGACGACTGAGTTTAATATGACACCTAGAGTGGCTCTACTTAATGACTTGCCATCCTTCCCCTGCCAACTGTGACTCAAATTACTACAGATAGGTGTTTTGGGCGCTAAGGCCTAGATTTAGAGTTTTGTCGGTAACGACCCGCGTAGCTAACGCTGGCTTTTTTCTGGCCGCACCTTTTAAATAACTCTGGTATTGAGAGTTCACAGAATGGCTGCGTTAGGCTCCAAAAAAGGAGCGTAGAGCATATTTAACGCAACTTCAACTCTCGATACCAGAGTTGCTTACGGACGCGGCCAGCTTCAAAAACGTGCTCGTGCACGATTCCCCCATAGAAAACAATGGGGCTGTTTGAGCTGGAAAAAAACCTAACACCTGCAAAAAAGCTGCGTTCAGCTCCTAACGCAGCCCCATTGTTTGCTATGGGGAAACACTTCCTGCGTCTGCACCTAACACCCTAACATGTACCCCGAGTCTAAACACCCCTAACCTTACACTTATTAACCCCTAATCTGCCGCCCCCGCTATCGCTGACCCCTGCATATTTTTTTTAACCCCTAATCTGCCGCTCCGTAAACCGCCGCTACTTACATTATCCCTATGTACCCCTAATCTGCTGCCCCTAACACCGCCGACCCCTATATTATATTTATTAACCCCTAATCTGCCCCCCACAACGTCGCCTCCACCTGCCTACACTTATTAACCCCTAATCTGCTGAGCGGACCGCACCACTATTATAATAAAGTTATTAACCAGTAATCCGCCTCACTAACCCTATAATAAATAGTATTAACCCTTAATCTGCCCTCCCTAACATCGCCGACACCTAACTTCAAACATTAACCCCTAATCTGCCGACTGGAGCTCACCGCTATTCTAATAAATGTATTAACCCCTAAAGCTAAGTCTAACCCTAACACTAACACCCCCCTAAGTTAAATATAATTTAAATCTAACGAAATAAATTAACTATTATTAAATAAATTATTCCTATTTAAAGCTAAATACTTACCTGTAAAATAAACCCTAATATAGCTACAATATAAATTATAATTATATTATAGCTATTTTAGGATTTATATTTATTTTACAGGTAACTTTGTATTTATTTTAACCAGGTACAATAGCTATTAAATAGTTAAGAACTATTTAATAGCTAAAATAGTTAAAATAATTACAAATTTACCTGTAAAATAAATCCTAACCTAAGTTACAATTAAACCTAACACTACACTATCAATAAATTAATTAAATAAAATACCAACAATTATCTACAATTAAACCTAACACTACACTATCAATAAATTATTTAAATACAATATCTACAAATAAATACAATGAAATAAACTAACTAAAGTACAAAAAATAAAAAAGAACTACGTTACAAAAAATAAAAAAATATTTACAAACATTAGAAAAATATTACAACAATTTTAAACTAATTACACCTACTCTAAGCCCCCTAATAAAATAACAAAGCCCCCCAAAATAAAAAAATGCCCTACCCTATTCTAAATTACAAAAGTTCAAAGCTCTTTTACCTTACCAGCCCTGAAGAGGGCCCTTTGCGGGGCATGCCCCAAGAAATTCAGCTCTTTTGCCTGTAAAAAAAACACATACAATACCCCCCCCCCAACATTACAACCCACCACCCACATACCCCTAATCTAACCCAAACCCCCCTTAAATAAACCTAACACTAAGCCCCTGAAGATCTCCCTACCTTGTCTTCACCTCACCGGGTTCAGCGATCGGTCCAGAAGAGGGTCCGAAGTCTTGATCCAAGCGGCGGCTGAAGAACTCCATCATCGGGCTGAAGTCGGAAGTCCATCATCGGGATGAAGTCTTCTATCAAGCCGCATCTTCAATCTTCTTTCTTCCGGAGTGGAGCCATCTTCTTCCCAGCCGACGCGGATCCAACCTCTTCAAGCAACGCCTACTAGCCGAATGACGGTTCCTTTAAATGACGTCATCCAAGATGGCGTCCCTCGAATTCCGATTGGCTGATAGGATTCTATCAGCCAATCGGAATTAAGGTAGGAAAATTCTGATTGGCTGATGGAATCAGCCAATCAGAATCAAGTTCAATCCGATTGGCTGATCCAATCAGCCAATCAGATTGAGCTCGCATTCTATTGGCTGTTCCGATCAGCCAATAGAATGCGAGCTCAATCTGATTGGCTGATTGGATCAGCCAATCGGATTGAACTTGATTCTGATTGGCTGATTCCATCAGCCAATCAGAATATTCCTACCTTAATTCCCATTGGCTGATAGAATCCTATCAGCCAATCGGAATTTGAGGGACCCCATCTTGGATGACGTCATTTAAAGGAACCGTCATTCGGCTAGTAGGCATCGCTTGAAGAGGTTGGATCCGCGTCGGCTGGGAAGAAGATAGCTCTGCTCCGCTCCGGAAGAAAGAAGATTGAAGATGCGGCTTGATAGAAGACTTCATCCCGATGATGGACTTCCGACTTCAGCCCGATGATGGAGTTCTTCAGCCGCCGCTTGGATCAAGACTTCGGACCCTCTTCTGGACCGATCGCTGAACCCGGTGAGGTGAAGACAAGGTAGGGAGATCTTCAGGGGCTTAGTGTTAGGTTTATTTAAGGGGGGTTTGGGTTAGATTAGGGGTATGTGGGTGGTGGGTTGTAATGTTGGGGGGGGTATTGTATGTGTTTTTTTTACAGGCAAAAGAGCTGAATTTCTTGGGGCATGCCCCGCAAAGGGCCCTGTTCAGGGCTGGTAAGGTAAAAGAGCTTTGAACTTTTGTAATTTAGAATAGGGTAGGGCCTTTTTTTATTTTGGGGGGCTTTGTTATTTTATTAGGGGTCTTAGAGTAGGTGTAATTAGTTTAAAATTGTTGTAATATTTTTCTAATGTTTGTAAATATTTTTTTATTTTTTGTAACTTAGTTCTTTTTTATTTTTTGTACTTTAGTTAGTTTATTTCATTGTATTTATTTGTAGATATTGTATTTAAATAATTTATTGATAGTGTAGTGTTAGGTTTAATTGTAGATAATTGTTGGTATTTTATTTAATTAATTTATTGATAGTGTAGTGTTAGGTTTAATTGTAACTTAGGTTAGGATTTATTTTACAGGTAAATTTGTAATTATTTTAACTATTTTAGCTATTAAATAGTTCTTAACTATTTAATAGCTATTGTACCTGGTTAAAATAAATACAAAGTTACCTGTAAAATAAATATAAATCCTAAAATAGCTATAATATAATTATAATTTATATTGTAGCTATATTAGGGTTTATTTTACAGGTAAGTATTTAGCTTTAAATAGGAATAATTTATTTAATAATAGTTAATTTATTTAGTTAGATTTAAATTATATTTAACTTAGGGGGGTGTTAGTGTTAGGGTTAGACTTAGCTTTAGGGGTTAATACATTTATTAGAATAGCGGTGAGCTCCAGTCGGCAGATTAGGGGTTAATGTTTGAAGTTAGGTGTCGGCGATGTTAGGGAGGGCAGATTAGGGGTTAATACTATTTATTATAGGGTTATTGAGGCGGGAGTGAGGCGGATTAGGGGTTAATAACTTTATTATAATAGCGGTGCGGTCCGCTCGGCAGATTAGGGGTTAATAAGTGTAGGCAGGTGGAGGCGACATTGTGGGGGGCAGATTAGGGGTTAATAAATATAATATAGGGGTCGGCGGTGTTAGGGGCAGCAGATTAGGGGTACATAGCTATAATGTAGCTGGCGGCGGCGTGCGGATGGCAAATTAGGGGTTAATAATAATATGCAGGGGTCAGCGATAGCGGGGGCGGCAGATTAGGGGTTAATAAATATAATATAGGAGTCGGCGGTGTTAGAGGCAGAAGATTAGGGGTACATAAGTATAACGTAGGTGGCGGTCGGCAGATTAGGGGTTAAAAAATTTTAATCGAGTGGCGGAGATGTGGGGGGGACCTCGGTTTAGGGGTACATAGGTAGTTTATGGGTGTTAGTGTACTTTAGAGCACAGTAGTTAAGAGCTTTATGAACTGGCGTTAGCCCAGAAAGCTCTTAACTACTGACTTTTTTCTGCGGCTGGAGTTTTGTCATTAGATTTCAAACGCTCACTTCAGACACGACTCTAAATACCGGAGTTAGAGAGATCCTATTGAAAAGATAGGATACGCAATTGACGTAAGGGGATCTGTGGTATGGAAAAGTCGCGGCTGGAAAGTGAGCGTTAGACCCTTTCCTGACTGACTCCAAATACCGGCGGTAGCCTAAAACCAGCATTAGGAGCCTCTAACGCTGGTTTTGACGGCTACCGCCAAACTCTAAATCTAGCCGTAAGTCATTAATCTCACTTCATTGGAAGTCGGAATATACCTTTTGTAATTTAGAATAGGGTAGGGCATTTTTTTATTTTGGGGGGCTTTGTTATTGGCTGTTCCGATCAGCCAATAGAATGCGAGCTCAATCTGATTGGCTGATTGGATCAGCCAATCGGATTGAACTTGATTCTGATTGGCTGATTCCATCAGCCAATCAGAATATTCCTACCTTAATTCCCATTGGCTGATAGAATCCTATCAGCCAATCGGAATTTGAGGGACCCCATCTTGGATGACGTCATTTAAAGGAACCGTCATTCGGCTAGTAGGCATCGCTTGAAGAGGTTGGATCCGCGTCGGCTGGGAAGAAGATGGCTCTGCTCCGCTCCGGAAGAAAGAAGATTGAAGATGCGGCTTGATAGAAGACTTCATCCCGATGATGGACTTCCGACTTCAGCCCGATGATGGAGTTCTTCAGCCGCCGCTTGGATCAAGACTTCGGACCCTCTTCTGGACCGATCGCTGAACCCGGTGAGGTGAAGACAAGGTAGGGAGATCTTCAGGGGCTTAGTGTTAGGTTTATTTAAGGGGGGTTTGGGTTAGATTAGGGGTATGTGGGTGGTGGGTTGTAATGTTGGGGGGGGTATTGTATGTGTTTTTTTTACAGGCAAAAGAGCTGAATTTCTTGGGGCATGCCCCGCAAAGGGCCCTGTTCAGGGCTGGTAAGGTAAAAGAGCTTTGAACTTTTGTAATTTAGAATAGGGTAGGGCATTTTTTTATTTTGGGGGGCTTTGTTATTTTATTAGGGGTCTTAGAGTAGGTGTAATTAGTTTAAAATTGTTGTAATATTTTTCTAATGTTTGTAAATATTTTTTTATTTTTTGTAACTTAGTTCTTTTTTATTTTTTGTACTTTAGTTAGTTTATTTCATTGTATTTATTTGTAGATATTGTATTTAAATAATTTATTGATAGTGTAGTGTTAGGTTTAATTGTAGATAATTGTTGGTATTTTATTTAATTAATTTATTGATAGTGTAGTGTTAGGTTTAATTGTAACTTAGGTTAGGATTTATTTTACAGGTAAATTTGTAATTATTTTAACTATTTTAGCTATTAAATAGTTCTTAACTATTTAATAGCTATTGTACCTGGTTAAAATAAATACAAAGTTACCTGTAAAATAAATATAAATCCTAAAATAGCTATAATATAATTATAATTTATATTGTAGCTATATTAGGGTTTATTTTACAGGTAAGTATTTAGCTTTAAATAGGAATAATTTATTTAATAATAGTTAATTTATTTAGTTAGATTTAAATTATATTTAACTTAGGGGGGTGTTAGTGTTAGGGTTAGACTTAGCTTTAGGGGTTAATACATTTATTAGAATAGCGGTGAGCTCCAGTCGGCAGATTAGGGGTTAATGTTTGAAGTTAGGTGTCGGCGATGTTAGGGAGGGCAGATTAGGGGTTAATACTATTTATTATAGGGTTATTGAGGCGGGAGTGAGGCGGATTAGGGGTTAATAACTTTATTATAATAGCGGTGCGGTCCGCTCGGCAGATTAGGGGTTAATAAGTGTAGGCAGGTGGAGGCGACATTGTGGGGGGCAGATTAGGGGTTAATAAATATAATATAGGGGTCGGCGGTGTTAGGGGCAGCAGATTAGGGGTACATAGCTATAATGTAGCTGGCGGCGGCGTGCGGACGGCAAATTAGGGGTTAATAATAATATGCAGGGGTCAGCGATAGCGGGGGCGGCAGATTAGGGGTTAATAAATATAATATAGGAGTCGGCTGTGTTAGAGGCAGAAGATTAGGGGTACATAAGTATAACGTAGGTGGCGGTCGGCAGATTAGGGGTTAAAAAATTTTAATCGAGTGGCGGAGATGTGGGGGGACCTCGGTTTAGGGGTACATAGGTAGTTTATGGGTGTTAGTGTACTTTAGAGCACAGTAGTTAAGAGCTTTATGAACTGGCGTTAGCCCAGAAAGCTCTTAACTACTGACTTTTTTCTGCGGCTGGAGTTTTGTCATTAGATTTCAAACGCTCACTTCAGACACGACTCTAAATACCGGAGTTAGAGAGATCCTATTGAAAAGATAGGATACGCAATTGACGTAAGGGGATCTGTGGTATGGAAAAGTCGCGGCTGGAAAGTGAGCCTTAGACCCTTTCCTGACTGACTCCAAATACCGGCGGTAGCCTAAAACCAGCGTTAGGAGCCTCTAACGCTGGTTTTGACGGCTACCGCCAAACTCTAAATCTAGCCGTAAGTCATTAATCGCACTTCATTGGAAGTCGCAATATACCCCGTCAAGTAAAGACTGGACTGATAAGGTTTCGGAGATATTGAACCTAGAAGAATATGGGTACCTTAAGAGGAAAAAGCTCAGTTTATTTGCAGATATGAAATTTATTTGGGGTGACTAGATCTCATGTCATAAGATGTACAAAAGAGGTTAGGGTGTTACTTTTCACTTAGTCATATACGAATAATGAACTGTAAATACAATATAGAGACGGCCCCAGTGAGTCCCCTCACATCATATCCTTTCCCATTCATCTCCCGAATTCCCATACTTGGCTCAGAGATAGGTGGACAACTGACAGCAGCAATATATAGGTGCAAGTGAGTGACGTAGTATGGCTCCATCATCATGACGATTGTTAATGTTAATGCTGTTCTTCTTTTTTTTTTTCTTTTTTTTTTTCCTTTATTCGTTTTCTTTTTGTTTACTTTCTTTGTCATCAACTATTTATGTACAAGAAACAGGTATAAACCCCAAAGACTGATAAACTCAATTTTGTACAATTCTATCCTGTTTTTATATAATGATTGTAACCACTTGAGGAAAATAAAGCTTGTTTAAAAAAAAAAAATATATATATATATATATATATATATATATATAATGCGATAGAGAGCACTCTCACTTTCAAAGTCTATAAATGCCAGGGTGCCAGCAGGTAAGTATAAAAGATGAAGGAAGGCACTCACTGGTCTTTTAATCAAAAGTTTATTTAATCAAGCATGACGTTTCGGGGACACACGTCTGAGGAAGGGGAGTGTGTCCCCGAAACGTCACGCTTGATTAAACAAACTTTTGATTAAAAGACCAGCGAGTGTCTTCCTTCATCTTTTATATATATATATATATAAAATTATTCAGCCATTTACACCTATTCAGCGGAAGATATCTATAGATTCATTCCAGCAAGATTCCAGAGCTGATTTCCGACCGTAATCCTGACCTATGTTTTTTGGAAAGTCACGCGACCCTGCATCTGTCTCAAATCTAGAGATTTGAACTACATTCAGTCTATCGCGTGTCTGGGGCTACCACATATATCCCCCCCAGATTCTGGGTCACAATGTAGTTTATAACTACCACATCTGAGACTTTATTACTTTAACAAGAGGGAATTCCACATTCTGATGATCACCAAATGTGACAGAACACCGGTATAAGGTGTATCCAAAAGGCCAGGAGTGCAGCACTCTCACTATGAGTAATAAATCACAGAGATAAAAATGGTAATATGCAAAATGAAAAAGTCCCACATATGAGTAAACAGATATTTGACTAACCACATGTAGACACACAGACAAACACGACACATGGGCCCCTCACAAACAAAAGCGCTTTTCCAGGCTGCACCTCACTTTAGAAATTGTATACATTTTATTATACTTACTATAGTTGAGCTTGCTTTTTGTTTTCTCTTTTTCTTTGTATTATTTAGATTAGATCTTATGTGAGCGAATTAAATATTATGCTTATGATGACTCCCAGTTTGTGACTTAATAATAGATATAAAATGTTCACAGCTATTCACCCGGACATTCGGCCCCCATTCATTATTTGCAAATCTTATGTTAAGCAGGCTTTCTTTTTTTTTTTGTCATCCACATGTTTTGTGTTTTATTGTTATGAGCTGTTCGGCAACCATAGATAATACTTATAGTCTGTGAAAAAGATGGTCCTCAGCATTCAATATTTCAATTTAAACTGTTTTATTCACATAGAAAAGTGACGTTTCGGGGTTGCAGCCCCTTATTTATGCTTTATGTTATTGTAATAGCAAAGTGACTTTTTAAATACATTCATTTTGGCGCCCTTGCACCCAATCTGGGGAAATAGCACCATCTGGTGACCACTTGCAAATACTGCACCTGTATAAAATTCTGTCAAATCCTATTAATTAACCTATATGATTATTAATTCATATATTAATACATAATTAAACCCTCATAACCATTAATTTGGATAAAAAGAATTGTTAAAATGATCCTGCTGCTAAGATTCCTACAATTGCTTAATGGGAGAAAGAAAATATGTTTTATTTTTTATAGAAAAGAAGGATGTTGGAATTCAGAATTTGTTTTAGAAATAACAGGACAGGTCATATTCCCTATTGAGCCCCCTATGTGTTAATGTTTCTAATTTGTGGATCCACCACATTTCTCTTTGTTTTAAGAGGCGCTCTATGTATACCTGTCCTATTAGGTTTTATGTGGTCTATTATTTGCCACCTCAACTGACTTATGTTGTGTCCTTTCTCAAGGAAATGGCTAGATAGAGGGGCTTCAAGGTTCTTACATTTAATATTGGAGCGGTGTTGGCTCATACAGTCTCTGGCCTTACGGGTCGTTTCCCCTATATAGACCATAGAACAAGGACATTTGATTGAGTAGACTATATGTGTAGTCTCGCAAGTGAAATAGCCTGTAATGCTATATTTCCTCCCACTATGTGGATGATGGAAATTGGCCCCCCTAATAAGGGAGTTGCAACTCATGCAATTAAGGCAAGGGAAAGTTTTTTGCTACCTAGAAATGTCTGTTTTGATTCTTTACCGGCTCCAATATCAGTACGTATTAGATGATCCTAAGGCTCCTTACCCTTTTATGGGCCATCAAAGGTGGATCCTCAAATTGTATAATGCCTGTATTACAGTCCTTAAGGATATGCCAATTTCTGCGAATGAGCCCTGCTACTTTGTCACTTAATGGATTATATTGACTCACAAATACCATCCTGTTTTCATTGTTTCTAGATGTTTTGATTTTTGTTTCTTGTAATGCCTCTATAGTATTTTCCAAAAGTTTAAGTGGATAGCCCCATCTGAGAATTTCTTGGTCATTTCTTTAAGTCTAGTTGTCTGTCTGTCTGTCTGTCTGTCTGTCTTTATTACCAACAATCCTTTTAACTCTAAGAAATTGACTCTTGGGTAATGAATTTACCAATGATCTGGGATGAAAACTATTATACTTGAGAAGGCTATTCTTATCAGTTTCTTTAGTGTAAAGATCAAACTCAAGGAGATGACCTGACTTCAATATACGAGTATCCAAAAATGGTATAGATTATTCACTGTAACTGACAGTGAATGACAGGTCCCTCACCTCAGAGTTTAATTCCCCCACAAACCGAGTAAGGGATTCCACATCACCCCACCATGCGCCAAACACATCGTCAATATATCTCCACCAAATGGCTCCATATTGTTTGAATAATTGATTCTTATAGACGATGCTTTCTTCTATTTCACACATGAAAAGATTGGCGTCACCATGCCCTTAATTTGGACAAACCACAGATCTTGAAAAAGAAAGTACTTCCAATATAGAATTAAACTCAGAAGTTCCTCAACAAAACCAAACTGCTCCTGACTGTACCCCTTGTTCACCAGGAGTGTTTTTCTTATAACGGCAATACCCATTTCATGTTTAATAGAGGTATATAAACTTCTAACATCCATGGTGAACAAGATGTACTTATCACTAGGAAACTCTAGGGCTCTTGCTTTCTCCAAAAAATGATTAGTATCCTTAAGATAACTGGACATCTTAGTTACCTCAGGATGGAGGATTTTATCAATAAACTTAGAAATGTTGGTGTAGACAGAATCTACACTAGAAACTATTGGCCTGCCTGGTGGTCTCTGTTTGTCCCTTGTGGACCTTGGGGATGGTATAAAAGATGGGATTTCGTTGGGAGGTAACATAAAGGAAATCAAATAATCTTTTATCAGTAATGCCTATATCCAATGCTCTCTTTAATATGGCCATGATTTCCTTTTGTATGTTAACTAAGGGATTTCCCTTTAATGCTTTATAGGTGCCAGTGTCTCCTAATTGGGACAATATCTCTTGTACATAATAAGTTTTATCCAATAGGACAATTGCCCCTCCCTTATCAGCCCCCTTAAAGATTAATTTGTGGTTTTTCTTAAACCCTCCAAAGTATTGTTTCCATCTTTTGAAAAATTAGTAAGAATCACTTGTTTACTTTTTTACCACATTTTTGTATGATCTTTATTTTTCTATTCATTTTTTAGTTGTGTGACCCCATTCTGAACTAGGTTAATAAATGTATTAACGCTATGGTTATTTATATTAGGGTTAAAAGAACCCTTTTTATGCAAGCCCAATTTCTGTAGCGACCACTCACTTATATGTTCATTAGTATTCTTTGTACCATGGTCGTTATTAAACCACACCTTCAATTTAATGTTACAGTATAGTCCCTGAAGGTCCTTTTCCAATTTGAAAAAGTCTGTATCACGGAATGGGCAAAATGATAGTCCCTTATTTAGTAGGTCTAGTTCATTGTCATTAGTGTGTGTGGTTAAGTATGTTAATATATATACATAATACTATTTGTCCGCTATGCCTTCACAAACAACTAAATACCCATATATGAGCGAGATCATCTATATTTAAATATTAGATATCTGTGAGAAGAAAATAACAAAAAAAGGGCACCTCCTAGTGTGATACTGCAGTGGTAATGGTAATACAAACAGGTCTTGTATTGTGGTTAAACTCACATACGGAGCAGCACCAAATGTGCTAATCGGGACAAGCTGGGAACTTGCAGTGACCCAGCGACACTGATTCTCTACAAGGATAACAGATACAGGATATCCAGGTAATTAAAATGATGAGTCAAGCTCAGGCTACCATACAATATAAAAGATATTTTATTTAAAATAGAAGTAAAACACCATGGGTATTCTGGTTCAACCAGGTATATAAAAACAATTGTAAGATACAGATTGCAACGCATTTCTCAGCACAGCTAGTGGTTTCCTCAAGCATATATAACTATCAAAGGTTAGAAAGTCAAGAATACAGATATAAAAGTTAGAAATTAAGAAACAAGAAAAGCCAATCTTTTCCAAAACTAGGACGATTCTTGCAAAATAAGTTATAACATCCCTCAAAAGAAGTTTACCATAGAATAACAGCGTAAGACAGCTAATTAACAGACAATGTAACCATAATGCAGTTAAAACATAATACATTTAATATGCCAAATAATGTGGCAATTAAGTAAGGTGAGCCCCCTATATCACAAGCATGTATTTTGTATGCAAATATAAACATTTACTTCTAATAAAGTTCCAATGACGCTCCGCTAGGAACTGGGGATTCCCAGAACTGACAGCAACATATGGCCGAAAGGAAACATCAAAATTCCCTTGATGTTTGCACCGGTCGCTGAGAGATATGGCAAGTAAAAGACACAGCGGAATCAATCTAGATGACCTAAAATAAACTGCAGAAAGACGACAGAAGACAGCAGTCCAAAGATACCCGCAAGTGCAACCATTGTATCCCAAACAACAATGACCATAGCATGCCAGTGATTTGCATGGTAAAAGGGAGGAGAAATCGTATCTGCTGAGTGAGTAACTCCTAGTAGCCGATACATTGTGGGGGACCGCACGGTGAAAGGAGTATAAAGCTACTGTGTATACATAGACTTCCTCTCTATAACCGACAAAGGTTGTCACCTATGGGAAGTGGAGGATCCTCCATATGAGCACAGCCACACGTGAGCCCCCTGGAAAAAAAAGAAAAAAAGACACGGCTAGATTACGAGTTGTGCGTTAGGGTAAAAAAGCAGCGTTAAGAGGTCCTAACGCTGCTTTTTTACTCCCACTGGTATTACGAGTCTTGAAGGTTTAGGGTCACTGCACACTTCTTTGGCCTTACCGCAAAATGACTTACGTAAACTTTGTAAAGTATTTTTTCTATGGGACTTACATAGTGCCGGTATTTCGAGTCTGTCCTGGGAGGCCAAAAAGTGAGTGTTACACCCTCTACCTCCAAGAGTCCTAACGCATTCTAAAGTCAGTAGTTAAGAGTTTTATGGTACAACGTGCTAAAAAGTACACTAACACCCATAAACTACCTGTTAACCCCTAAACCGAGGCCTTCCCGCATCACAAATACTCAAATAAAATTTTTAACACCTAATCTTTTCAGGGCAATGGGGAGCTTAGGTTTTTTTAGCTAGTATTTTATTTTGGGGGTTGGTTGTGTGGGTGGTGGGTTTTACTGTTGGGGGGTTGTTTGTATTTTTTTTACAGGTAAAAGAGCTGATTACTTTGGGGCAATGCCCCACAAAAGGCCCTTTTAAGGGCTATTGGTAGTTTAGTTTAGGCTAGGTTTTTTTTATTTTGGGGGGGCTTTTTTATTTTAATAGGGCTATTAGATTAGTGTGTAATTAGTTTAAATTTATGTAATTTGTTTATTATTTTCTGTAATTTAGTGTTTGTTTTTTTGTACTTTAAATACAATTACCTACATTCAATTAAATTAGCTAATTTAGTTAATTTATTTAGTTATAGTGTAGTGTTAGGTGTTAGTGTAACATAGGTTAGGTTTAATTTTACAGGTAAATTTGTCTTTATTTTAACTAGGTAGTTATTAAATAGTTAATAACTATTTAATAACTATTCTACCTAGTTAAAATAAATACAAACTTGCCTGGAAAATAAAAATAAATCCTAAGCTAGCTACAATGTAACTATTAGTTATATTGTAGCTATCTTAGGGTTTATTTTACAGGTAAGTATTTAGTTTTAAATAGGAATAATTTAGTTAATGATAGGAATATTTATTTACATTTATTTAAATTATATTTAAGTTAGGGGGTGTTAGGTTTAGGGTTAGACTTAGGTTTAGGGGTTAATAACTTTAATATAGTGGCGGCGATGTTGGGGGCGGCAGATTAGGGGTTAATAAGTGTAGGTAGGTGGCGGCGATGTTAGGGCCGGCAGATTAGGGGTTAATAATATTTAACTAATGTTTGTTAGGCGGGAGTGCGGCGGTTTAGGGGTTAATATGTTTATTATAGTGGGGGTGGCAGATTAGGGGTTAATAAGTGTAGGTAGGTGGCGGCAACATTGGGGCGGCAGATTAGGGGTTAATAAATATAATGTAGGTGTCGGCGACATTGGGGCGGCAGATTAGGGGTTAATAAATCTAATGTAGGTGGCGGCGGTGTCCGGAGCGGCAGATTAAGGGTTAATAATATAATGTAGGTGTCAGCGATGTCGGGGGCTGCAGATTAGGGGTTAATAAGTGTAAGATTAGGGCTGTTTAGACTTGGGGTTCATGTTAGGGTGTTAGGTGTAGACATACATTTTATTTAACCCTATAGGAATCAATGGGGCTGCGTTAAGGAACTTTACGCTGCTTTTTTTTTTTTTTCAGCCGGCTCTCCCCATTGATTCCTATGGGGAAATCGTGCACCGCTGACCTTAGCAGTGCTGGTATTGGAGTGCGGTAATGAGCAAAATTTTACTCAACGCTCACTTCTTGTCTTTTAACGACGGGTTTCTTAAAACTCGTAATACCAGTGCTGCAAGTAAGTGAGCGGTGAATGAAAACTGCTCGTTAGCACCGCATAGCCTCTAACGCAAAACTCGTAATATAGGTGAAAGAAAATAATTTTTTTGGCTGAATAAATATAATTTCTTGAATAGCCCCCTATTGGAAAAATTAAACTTATTCAGCCAAAAAAGGTTCCAGTCTACTGTCCAGTTTAATTAAAAAAAAAATCCCTTTTATATACCTCTATACCTCACTACCGCACATGCGGTAGAGAGACATAGCCTGCCATAGCCCTTTGCACATTTTTTCTATGTGCCTGCTGCTCCACCCATAACAGAGCCTATACCATTGCTTGCTAATCACACAATTTTCAGTGTGCGAGTTGGGCCATTACTATGGGTGGGCAGAAGGGGGGAGCTCGCAAGGCTAGGAACTAACTACAATGCATAGCCAATGAGAGAGCGGTCTGGTCAGGGAAGGAGGGGCTGCAGACTTGCGCGCGTGTGGAACAGAAACACTGGCACTGCTAATTGATTGCATGTAGTCAGTGACTCTGCAGTGCTGTAGTCGCAGAGCTAAGGGTGGCTAGATTGGCAGCTGAGCTGAAGGCAAGCGCAACGGTGAGTGAGCTGAGTCGCAGGTATGGTAATGTAACTATCTCACTCTCTGATATAATGCTTATGCGGCTAGTACAACGGGTTTCTAAAGCCAAACAGTACAGTTGTTTGTTGTACAAAACACTATCGGCTAGATTTAGAGTTTTGTCGGTAAAGACCCGCGTAGCTAACGCAGCTTTTTTTCCTACCGCTGCTTCCAAACAATGCTGGTATTTAGAGTTGTCTGAATGGCTGCGTTAGGCTCCAAAAAGGGAGCGTTGAGCCGAATTTACCGCCACTTCAACCTTCAATACTAGCGTTGCTTACAGTAGCGGTAAGCTGGCAAAACGTGCTCGTGCACGATTCCCCCATAGGAAACAATGGGGAAGTTTGGGCTGAAAAAAACCTAACACCTGCAAAAAAGCAGCATTAAGCTCCCAACGCAGCCCCATTGTTTCAATCAATGGGGAAACACTTTCTAAGTCTGCACCTAACACCCTAACATGAACCCTGAGTCTAAACACCCCTAACCTTACACTTATTAACCCCTAATCTGCCGACCCCGCTATCGCTGACACCTGCATTACACTATTAACCCCTAATCTGCCGCTCTGGACACCGCCGCCACCTACATTATCCCTATGAACCCCTAATCTGCTGCCCCCAACATCGCCGACACCTACATAATATTTATTAACCCCTAATCTGCCCCCCCATTAAGCGATAGCGGGGTCGGCAGATTAGGGGTCAATCTAGGGCATGCCTCCCAAAAAGCCCTTTTAAGGGCTGGTAAAAGAGCTGATTACTTTTTAATTTAGAATAGGGTAGGGACCTTTATTATTTTGGGGGGCTTTTTTATTTTATTAGGGGGCTTAGAGTAGGTGTAATTAGCCTAATATTCTTGTAATCTTTTTTTATTTTTTGTAATTTAGTGTTTTTTTTTTTTTGTAATTTAGTTTATTTAATTGTATGTAATTGTAGGTAATTTATTTAATTAATTTATTGATAGTGTAGTGTTAGGTTTAATTGTATCTTAGGTTAGGATTTATTTTACAGATAATTTAGGTAGCTATTAAATAGTAAATAACTATTTAATAGCTATTGTACCTAGTTAAAATAAATACAAAGTTGCCTGTAAAATAAATATAAATCCTAAAATAGCTACAATATAATTATTCGTTATATTGTAGCTATATTAGGGTTTATTTTACAGGTAAGTATTTAGTTTTAAATAGGAATACTTTAGTTAATAAGATTTAATTTATTTAGTTAGGGTTAGACTTAGCTTTAGGGGTTAATACATTTATTATAGTAGCGGCGAGGTCCGGTCGGCAGATTAGGGGTTAATACTTGAAGTTAGGTGGCGGCAATGTTAGGGAGGGCAGATTAGGGGTCAATACTATTTATTATAGTGTTTGCGAGGCGGGAGTGCGGCGGTTTAGGGGTTAATACATTTATTATAGTGGCGGCGAGGTCCGGTCAGCAGATTAGGGGTTAATAAGTGTAGGTAAGGTAGCAGGCGACGTTGAGGGGGGCAGATTAGGGGTTAATAAATATTATGTAGGTGTCGGCGATGTTAGGGGCAGCAGATTAGGGGTTCATAGGGATAATGTAGGTGGCGGCGATGTGCGGTCGGAAGATTAGGGGTTAAAAATATTTATTATAGTGGCGGCAATGTGGGGGGACCTCGGTGTAGGGGTACATAGGTACCGGCGTTAGCCCATAAAGCTCTTAACTACAGCGTTTCCATGGACGGTAGGAGTCTTGTCGGTAGAGGTGTAACGCTAATGGCATTAGGAAGATCCCATTGAAAAGATAGGATACTCAATTGGCGTAAGGGGATCTGCGGTATGGAAAAGTCGCGGCTTGAAAGTGAGCGGTACACCTTTACCTGGCCGACTCTAAATACCAGCGGGCGGCCAAAAGCAGCGTTAGGACCCCTTAACGCTGCTTTTGACGGCTAACGCAGAACTCTAAATCTAGGCGTATGTTAATGGTGAGAGTGTAGTGTAGGGCAGAGGGGACTGTTTACAGAAAGCAGGAGGCAGAAATGGTAATCACTACCGAGCCAGGAAACAGTTAGTGTGGAGCAGTTAAAGCAGTAGGATCCGCCCCCAGCCAGAGCCTGCTCCGTGTTACTGGGGCTGATGATGGAGCTTTCATTTCACAGTAGTTCTTCATATCATCAGACATCTGTCTACTATCTCTTGCTGTATGCCTGGTAAGTGCACTAAACCTTTTCAGAGCAGGAATTCCTGATGTTTATTTCCCTTCTGCCAGGAGAATTCAGCACCATAACCGTTTGCTGTCTGTGCAGGGCAAAGTGTCAGTCACTCCTCCAGCTTCAGACAGGCCCCAAAGATAAAGGGTAAACTTCTTCTCTTGAGGGATGGTATAACTTATTTTGCAAGAATTGTCCTAGTGCTGGAAAAGATTGGCTTTTCTTTTTTTATTATTTTCTAACTTTTATTATCTGTATTCTTGACTTTCTAACCTTTGATAGTTATAATTAATTGATACAATCTCTGTGCCCACAATTTGTCAGGAGTGGCAGGAACAAGAGGATATGTAATCTACAATATCTTTAGTGCTGTTAGTTTAGCAATTATATATTTATGTATATACTGTATATATGTATACTGTGTATATATATATATATATATATATATATATATATATATGTATATATATATATGTGTGTGTGTGTGTGTCACCGATACCAGACCCCAAGGCTAACCCCCACCCCCTTACTACCTCACCCCTGTTGTTTCTCAGCAGTTTTGGGCTTCTCAGAGCAACCGTGATCTCTGGCAGCTTTTGGTTGCTTACTTTTGTCACAAGTACTTTGTGAATGGCCTCTGACCGCAAAAATCCTCCTAGGCTGGCCGGACTCCTGGAATTCCTGGTCAGTCTCCTCACAATGGACACCTGCCTAACCCCTCTCAGGCTGGCCGAGCTCCTGGAACGCCCTGTCGGCCACAGAACAGCAGGACACCCACTAACTTTAACCCTGGTCGCTCCAGCGGCCCTTTGTCCCAGAGTTCCACTCTTTTGGGGATTGATAGCTCCTAGGGAGGACAAGAGGTTGTGGAATTGCTGGAGGGGAGCTATTTTGGGAACTGGGGGTTTTGGACACCCCTACCCCCCAATCTTTACCGGGCTGTAACTCCGGTCCCAAGTAATGTATCACAGAATTTTTTTATTTTTTGGAGTGTGGCATCTGGGGTCTAAGAGCTTTCAAATGACATCCTGGAAGTGCCATCGTTCCCCCGGTATCACCCCGAAACCACCACCCTGGGATTCTGTGGGACTGTGGCTGCTATGGCCAGCACCAGCCTGTCTGGGGCAGGAATGGCGGGAAAATTGTGTATTAAAGGAGTGTGTGTTTTCCAATAAAATCATTTCTTGTTTTCACCTAAATGCTAGTTGTCTAGTTATTTGGGTGAGCCCTGCTAAAATCACTTTTCCTCGCTACATAGCAGCCTGTTGTCAGGTATAGGAAGATACCCAGTCGGGGTAGCCGGGGATTCTGTCACATTGGCTGGCAGCGGTGGGATCTGCTTCTTCCACACGATTCCTGCTGACAGAGGAGAAGTGCCACAGTAGCCGGTAACTATGGAAGCCGGGTTTCTAAGGAGAGTACAAGAGGTGCTGGCCCAGCTGGACGGTCCTATTTACCTACAGGACAAGCTGGAACAGATGGACTTGATCCGCTGGGACCTCTGGTGGGAGGCTCTTCAACAGGAGCGGGACGATGGAAAGGTCCTTCCCACGAATGACAAGAGGTTCCGGGTTCGGTGGAACTTGCGAGTGACTTTCCTGGGAGAGCAGCCAAGAAATAAATGGCTATCTGACCTAGATAGACTGGTCCAGACAAAGATGTGGGTGGAGGACGGCTATCGGGCCCTATGATGGCTCGCTATACAGACGCAGCCATGGCTGGAGAATGGCTCCCCCCACAGAGGGCTTTGGCTTCGGCAGCCCTGGATTACTATTTACAAAAAGGACAGAGGACCCACACTTTGGGAGTGAGATGGACCAGGGTCTGGAGGATATCTCTGGGCTTCAAGAGGAACTGCTGGATCTCTTGGAGGAATCCTGGCTACTAGACAATTTGGATTTTATAAGTGACCAGGAAGAGGCAATAGTCAAGGAATACAAGAGGCTGATAGATCTCGTTAAGCAGCGTGCCGAGGCTATACAGATCTGGAGTGCAGCACTCTGGGATTCATGAAGCTCAACCATGGAGGAATGGCAACAAAGAAAAAGGGACCCAGTGCTGCTGGATCCCAGTTAGCAGTCAGGCTCCAAGCTTATGGTCTTGGACCAGGGAGCCACCCCAGCAGAAGTGCTGGCAACAGGGCAGAGAGCCACCTGCCTCTGCCCAGCACCTGCAACAATTCAAGGAAACCAGGGAGCGGAGGTCGCTGACCTCCCTTCCCTTACACAGAATCCCTTCCAGGGAGAGGAGACAGTCGGTCTCTCTCCCCAGCGGCAGAGCCATCCCCTGGGAGCAGAGGTAGTCGTCCTCCCTCCCTGTAAGCAGAACCCCTTCCCAGGAGAGGAGACAGTCAGTCTCTCTCCCCAGCGGCAGAGCCAGGTACAGGGAGAGGCGACAGTCGGTCTCTCTCCCGAGTGGCAGAGCCATCCCCTGGGGGTAGAGGTAGTCTTCCTCCCTCCCCGTAAGCAGAACCCCTTCCTGGGAGAGGAGACAGTCAGTCTCTCTCCCCAGTGGCAAAGCCAGGAGCAGGGAGAGAAGACAGTCAGTCTCTCTCCCCAGTGGCCAAGCCATTCCCTGGGAGCAGAGGTAGTTGTCCTCCCTCTACTCACACAGAAAGAAACCCTTGCAGGAAGAGACGGATGTTGATGATAACTCTCCCAAGCAGCAGAGCCAGGAGCAGGAAGAGTAGATAATCGGTCTCTCTGCCCAGAGCCATCCCCTGGGAGCGGAGGTACACAGAACTCCTTCCTGGGAGAGGAGATAGTCAGTCTCTTTCCCCAGCGGCAGAGCCAGGAGCAGGGGGAGGAGACAGTCAGTCTCTCTCCCCAGCGGCAGAGCCATCACCTGGGAGTGGAGGTGGTCATCCTCTCTGCACATAAGCAGAACTCCTTCCCGGGAGAGGAGACCATCGGTCTTTCTCCCCAGCGGCAGAGCCTCCCCCCTGGGAGTGGAAGTAATCATCCTCCCTCCTCCTAAACAAAACCCCTTCCTGGTAGAGGAGGTGACAGATCTCTCTCCCCAGCAGCCGAACCCCTATCACGAAGCCAAGACAGTTGGTCTCCCTCCCCAGTGGCAGAGCTGTTTCCCATGGAGCGGAGGTATATATATATGTGTATGTCACAGATACCAGACCCCAAGGCTAACCATCACGCTCTTACTACCTCACCCCTGTTGTTTCTCAGTGGTTTTGGGCTCCTCAGAGTGACTGCGATATCTGGAAGCTTTTGGTTGCTTGTTTTTGTCACAAGTAATTTGTCAGAGAAGAGCTGGCCTCTGACCAGAGAAATCCTCCTAGGCTGGCCGGACTCCTGGAACTCCCGGTTGGCCGCCTCACAACGGACACCTGCCTAACCCCTCTCAGGCTGGCCGGGCTCCTGGAACTCCCGGTCGGCCACAGAACAGCAAGACACCTGCTATTTTTAACCCTGGTATCTCCAGTGGCCCTTTGTCCCAGAGCTCCATTCTTTTGGGGATTGGTAGCTCCTAGGGAGGACAAGAGGTGGTAGAATTGCTGGAGGGGAGCTACTTTGGGAACTGGGGGTTTTAGACACCCCTACCCCCCAATCTTTACTGGGCTGTAACTCCAGTCCCCAGTAACGAATCATGCCGCTTTTTGGACTGCAGCATCTGGGGACCGAAAGCTTTCAAACATCATACTGGAAAAGCCACCACTCCCCCAGGATCACCCCAAAACTGCCACCCCTTTGTACTGGGATTTTGTAGGACTGTGGCTGCTAGGGGCGGGAATGGCGGGAAAATTGTGGGATTGTCCAGTGTCTTATCAAGATGAGTGTGTGTTTTCCAATAAAATCAGTTCTTGTTTCACCTGAATGCTAGTTGTCTAGTTATTTGGGTGAGCCCTGCTAAAATCACTTTTCCTCACTACATAGCAGCCTGTTGTCAGGTATAGGAAGGACCCTCCGTCAGAGCTACCTAGTCGGGGTAGCCAGAGTCTGCCACAGGGTGGGACCCTGAATACTGGTGCTGTTGGGCATCAGGGGTGGCTACAGGCTGTGGTCACTTGCCAGCTACACAGCTTCAGTCAGCAGGGAGGAAGCAGGACCCGTTTGGCAGAGCTACCCAGTTGGGGTAGCCAGGGTATCCGTCACATTGGCTGGCAGCAGTGGGTTCTGCTTCTTCCACACGATTCCTGTTTACAGAGGAGGAGTGCCACAGTAGCCGGTAACTATGGAAGCCGGATTTCTAAGGAGAGTATAGGAGGCGCTGGCCCAGCTGGACGGTCCTATTTACCTACAGGACAAGCTGGAACAGATGGACTTGATCCGCTGGGATCTCTGGTGGGAGGCTCTTCAACAGCAGCGGAACGATGGAAAGGTCCTTCCCATGAATGACAAGAGGTTCCAGGTTCGGTGGAACTTGTGAGTGACTTTCCTGGGAGAGCAGCCAAGAAATAAATGGCTATCTGACCTAGATAGACTGGTCCAGACAAAGATGTGGGTGGAGGACGGCTATCGGGCCCTATGATGGCTCGCTATACAGACGCAGCCATGGCTGGAGAATGGCTTCCCCCACAGAGGGCTTTGGCTTCGGCAGCCCTGGATTACTAGGTCCGGTCGGCAGATTAGGGGTTAATACTTGAAGTTAGGTGGCGGCAATGTTAGGGAGGGCAGATTAGGGGTCAATACTATTTATTATAGTGTTTGCGAGGCGGGAGTGCGGCGGTTTAGGGGTTAATACATTTATTATAGTGGCGGCGAGGTCCGGTCAGCAGATTAGGGGTTAATAAGTGTAGGTAAGGTAGCAGGCGACGTTGAGGGGGGCAGATTAGGGGTTAATAAATATTATGTAGGTGTCGGCGATGTTAGGGGCAGCAGATTAGGGGTTCATAGGGATAATGTAGGTGGCGGCGATGTGCGGTCGGAAGATTAGGGGTTAAAAATATTTATTATAGTGGCGGCAATGTGGGGGGACCTCGGTGTAGGGGTACATAGGTAGTTTATGGGTGTTAGTGTACTTTAGAGCACTGTAGTTAAGAGCCTTATATACCGGTGTTAGCCCATAAAGCTCTTAACTACAGCGTTTCCATGGACGGTAGGAGTCTTGTCGGTAGAGGTGTAACGCTAATGGCATTAGGAAGATCCCATTGAAAAGATAGGATACTCAATTGGCGTAAGGGGATCTGCGGTATGGAAAAGTCGCGGCTTGAAAGTGAGCGGTACACCTTTACCTGGCCGACTCTAAATACCAGCGGGCGGCCAAAAGCAGCGTTAGGACCCCTTAACGCTGCTTTTGACGGCTAACGCAGAACTCTAAATCTAGGCGTATGTTAATGGTGAGAGTGTAGTGTAGGGCAGAGGGGACTGTTTACAGAAAGCAGGAGGCAGAAATGGTAATCACTACCGAGCCAGGAAACAGTTAGTGTGGAGCAGTTAAAGCAGTAGGATCCGCCCCCAGCCAGAGCCTGCTCCGTGTTACTGGGGCTGATGATGGAGCTTTCATTTCACAGTAGTTCTTCATATCATCAGACATCTGTCTACTATCTCTTGCTGTATGCCTGGTAAGTGCACTAAACCTTTTCAGAGCAGGAATTCCTGATGTTTATTTCCCTTCTGCCAGGAGAATTCAGCACCATAACCGTTTGCTGTCTGTGCAGGGCAAAGTGTCAGTCACTCCTCCAGCTTCAGACAGGCCCCAAAGATAAAGGGTAAACTTCTTCTCTTGAGGGATGGTATAACTTATTTTGCAAGAATTGTCCTAGTGCTGGAAAAGATTGGCTTTTCTTTTTTTATTATTTTCTAACTTTTATTATCTGTATTCTTGACTTTCTAACCTTTGATAGTTATAATTAATTGATACAATCTCTGTGCCCACAATTTGTCAGGAGTGGCAGGAACAAGAGGATATGTAATCTACAATATCTTTAGTGCTGTTAGTTTAGCAATTATATATTTATGTATATACTGTATATATGTATACTGTGTATATATATATATATATATGTGTATATATATATATGTGTGTGTGTGTGTGTCACCGATACCAGACCCCAAGGCTAACCCCCACCCCCTTACTACCTCACCCCTGTTGTTTCTCAGCAGTTTTGGGCTTCTCAGAGCAACCGTGATCTCTGGCAGCTTTTGGTTGCTTGCTTTTGTCACAAGTACTTTGTGAATGGCCTCTGACCGCAAAAATCCTCCTAGGCTGGCCGGACTCCTGGAATTCCCGGTCAGTCTCCTCACAATGGACACCTGCCTAACCCCTCTCAGGCTGGCCGAGCTCCTGGAACGCCCTGTCGGCCACAGAACAGCAGGACACCCACTAACTTTTACCCTGGTCGCTCCAGCGGCCCTTTGTCCCAGAGTTCCACTCTTTTGGGGATTGATAGCTCCTAGGGAGGACAAGAGGTTGTGGAATTGCTGGAGGGGAGCTATTTTGGGAACTGGGGGTTTTGGACACCCCTACCCCCCAATCTTTACCGGGCTGTAACTCCGGTCCCAAGTAATGTATCACAGAATTTTTTTATTTTTTGGAGTGTGGCATCTGGGGTCTAAGAGCTTTCAAATGACATCCTGGAAGTGCCATCGTTCCCCCGGTATCACCCCGAAACCACCACCCTGGGATTCTGTGGGACTGTGGCTGCTATGGCCAGCACCAGCCTGTCTGGGGCAGGAATGGCGGGAAAATTGTGTATAAAAGGAGTGTGTGTTTTCCAATAAAATCATTTCTTGTTTTCACCTAAATGCTAGTTGTCTAGTTATTTGGGTGAGCCCTGCTAAAATCACTTTTCCTCGCTACATAGCAGCCTGTTGTCAGGTATAGGAAGATACCCAGTCGGGGTAGCCGGGGATTCTGTCACATTGGCTGGCAGCGGTGGGATCTGCTTCTTCCACACGATTCCTGCTGACAGAGGAGAAGTGCCACAGTAGCCGGTAACTATGGAAGCCGGGTTTCTAAGGAGAGTACAAGAGGTGCTGGCCCAGCTGGACGGTCCTATTTACCTACAGGACAAGCTGGAACAGATGGACTTGATCCGCTGGGACCTCTGGTGGGAGGCTCTTCAACAGGAGCGGGACGATGGAAAGGTCCTTCCCACGAATGACAAGAGGTTCCGGGTTCGGTGGAACTTGCGAGTGACTTTCCTGGGAGAGCAGCCAAGAAATAAATGGCTATCTGACCTAGATAGACTGGTCCAGACAAAGATGTGGGTGGAGGACGGCTATCGGGCCCTATGATGGCTCGCTATACAGACGCAGCCATGGCTGGAGAATGGCTCCCCCCACAGAGGGCTTTGGCTTCGGCAGCCCTGGATTACTATTTACAAAAAGGACAGAGGACCCACACTTTGGGAGTGAGATGGACCAGGGTCTGGAGGATATCTCTGGGCTTCAAGAGGAACTGCTGGATCTCTTGGAGGAATCCTGGCTACTAGACAATTTGGATTTTATAAGTGACCAGGAAGAGGCAATAGTCAAGGAATACAAGAGGCTGATAGATCTCGTTAAGCAGCGTGCCGAGGCTATACAGATCTGGAGTGCAGCACTCTGGGATTCATGAAGCTCAACCATGGAGGAATGGCAACAAAGAAAAAGGGACCCAGTGCTGCTGGATCCCAGTTAGCAGTCAGGCTCCAAGCTTATGGTCTTGGACCAGGGAGCCACCCCAGCAGAAGTGCTGGCAACAGGGCAGAGAGCCACCTGCCTCTGCCCAGCACCTGCAACAATTCAAGGAAACCAGGGAGCGGAGGTCGCTGACCTCCCTTCCCTTACACAGAATCCCTTCCAGGGAGAGGAGACAGTCGGTCTCTCTCCCCAGCGGCAGAGCCATCCCCGGGGAGCAGAGGTAGTCGTCCTCCCTCCCTGTAAGCAGAACCCCTTCCCAGGAGAGGAGACAGTCAGTCTCTCTCCCCAGCGGCAGAGCCAGGTACAGGGAGAGGCGACAGTCGGTCTCTCTCCCGAGTGGCAGAGCCATCCCCTGGGGGTAGAGGTAGTCTTCCTCCCTCCCCGTAAGCAGAACCCCTTCCTGGGAGAGGAGACAGTCAGTCTCTCTCCCCAGTGGCAAAGCCAGGAGCAGGGAGAGAAGACAGTCAGTCTCTCTCCCCAGTGGCCAAGCCATTCCCTGGGAGCAGAGGTAGTTGTCCTCCCTCTACTCACACAGAAAGAAACCCTTGCAGGAAGAGACGGATGTTGATGATAACTCTCCCAAGCAGCAGAGCCAGGAGCAGGAAGAGTAGATAATCGGTCTCTCTGCCCAGAGCCATCCCCTGGGAGCGGAGGTACACAGAACTCCTTCCTGGGAGAGGAGATAGTCAGTCTCTTTCCCCAGCGGCAGAGCCAGGAGCAGGGGGAGGAGACAGTCAGTCTCTCTCCCCAGCGGCAGAGCCATCACCTGGGAGTGGAGGTGGTCATCCTCTCTGCACATAAGCAGAACTCCTTCCCGGGAGAGGAGACCATCGGTCTTTCTCCCCAGCGGCAGAGCCTCCCCCCTGGGAGTGGAAGTAATCATCCTCCCTCCTCCTAAACAAAACCCCTTCCTGGTAGAGGAGGTGACAGATCTCTCTCCCCAGCAGCCGAACCCCTATCACGAAGCCAAGACAGTTGGTCTCCCTCCCCAGTGGCAGAGCTGTTTCCCATGGAGCGGAGGTATATATATATGTGTATGTCACAGATACCAGACCCCAAGGCTAACCATCACGCTCTTACTACCTCACCCCTGTTGTTTCTCAGTGGTTTTGGGCTCCTCAGAGTGACTGCGATATCTGGAAGCTTTTGGTTGCTTGTTTTTGTCACAAGTAATTTGTCAGAGAAGAGCTGGCCTCTGACCAGAGAAATCCTCCTAGGCTGGCCGGACTCCTGGAACTCCCGGTTGGCCGCCTCACAACGGACACCTGCCTAACCCCTCTCAGGCTGGCCGGGCTCCTGGAACTCCCGGTCGGCCACAGAACAGCAAGACACCTGCTATTTTTAACCCTGGTATCTCCAGTGGCCCTTTGTCCCAGAGCTCCATTCTTTTGGGGATTGGTAGCTCCTAGGGAGGACAAGAGGTGGTAGAATTGCTGGAGGGGAGCTACTTTGGGAACTGGGGGTTTTAGACACCCCTACCCCCCAATCTTTACTGGGCTGTAACTCCAGTCCCCAGTAACGAATCATGCCGCTTTTTGGACTGCAGCATCTGGGGACCGAAAGCTTTCAAACATCATACTGGAAAAGCCACCACTCCCCCAGGATCACCCCAAAACCGCCACCCCTTTGTACTGGGATTTTGTAGGACTGTGGCTGCTAGGGGCGGGAATGGCGGGAAAATTGTGGGATTGTCCAGTGTCTTATCAAGATGAGTGTGTGTTTTCCAATAAAATCAGTTCTTGTTTCACCTGAATGCTAGTTGTCTAGTTATTTGGGTGAGCCCTGCTAAAATCACTTTTCCTCACTACATAGCAGCCTGTTGTCAGGTATAGGAAGGACCCTCCGTCAGAGCTACCTAGTCGGGGTAGCCAGAGTCTGCCACAGGGTGGGACCCTGAATACTGGTGCTGTTGGGCATCAGGGGTGGCTACAGGCTGTGGTCACTTGCCAGCTACACAGCTTCAGTCAGCAGGGAGGAAGCAGGACCCGTTTGGCAGAGCTACCCAGTTGGGGTAGCCAGGGTATCCGTCACATTGGCTGGCAGCAGTGGGTTCTGCTTCTTCCACACGATTCCTGTTTACAGAGGAGGAGTGCCACAGTAGCCGGTAACTATGGAAGCCGGATTTCTAAGGAGAGTATAGGAGGCGCTGGCCCAGCTGGACGGTCCTATTTACCTACAGGACAAGCTGGAACAGATGGACTTGATCCGCTGGGATCTCTGGTGGGAGGCTCTTCAACAGCAGCGGAACGATGGAAAGGTCCTTCCCATGAATGACAAGAGGTTCCAGGTTCGGTGGAACTTGTGAGTGACTTTCCTGGGAGAGCAGCCAAGAAATAAATGGCTATCTGACCTAGATAGACTGGTCCAGACAAAGATGTGGGTGGAGGACGGCTATCGGGCCCTATGATGGCTCGCTATACAGACGCAGCCATGGCTGGAGAATGGCTTCCCCCACAGAGGGCTTTGGCTTCGGCAGCCCTGGATTACTAGGTCCGGTCGGCAGATTAGGGGTTAATACTTGAAGTTAGGTGGCGGCAATGTTAGGGAGGGCAGATTAGGGGTCAATACTATTTATTATAGTGTTTGCGAGGCGGGAGTGCGGCGGTTTAGGGGTTAATACATTTATTATAGTGGCGGTGAGGTCCGGTCAGCAGATTAGGGGTTAATAAGTGTAGGTAAGGTAGCAGGCGACGTTGAGGGGGGCAGATTAGGGGTTAATAAATATTATGTAGGTGTCGGCGATGTTAGGGGCAGCAGATTAGGGGTTCATAGGGATAATGTAGGTGGCGGCGATGTGCGGTCGGAAGATTAGGGGTTAAAATATTTATTATAGTGGCGGCAATGTGGGGGGACCTCGGTGTAGGGGTACATAGGTAGTTTATGGGTGTTAGTGTACTTTAGAGCACTGTAGTTAAGAGCCTTATATACCGGTGTTAGCCCATAAAGCTCTTAACTACAGCGTTTCCATGGACGGTAGGAGTCTTGTCGGTAGAGGTGTAACGCTAATGGCATTAGGAAGATCCCATTGAAAAGATAGGATACTCAATTGGGGTAAGGGGATCTGCGGTATGGAAAAGTCGCGGCTTGAAAGTGAGCGGTACACCTTTACCTGGCCAACTCTAAATACCAGCGGGCGGCCAAAAGCAGCGTTAGGACCCCTTAACGCTGCTTTTGACGGCTAACGCAGAACTCTAAATCTAGGCGTATGTTAATGGTGAGAGTGTAGTGTAGGGCAGAGGGGACTGTTTACAGAAAGCAGGAGGCAGAAATGGTAATCACTACCGAGCCAGGAAACAGTTAGTGTGGAGCAGTTAAAGCAGTAGGATCCGCCCCCAGCCAGAGCCTGCTCCGTGTTACTGGGGCTGATGATGGAGCTTTCATTTCACAGTAGTTCTTCATATCATCAGACATCTGTCTACTATCTCTTGCTGTATGCCTGGTAAGTGCACTAAACCTTTTCAGAGCAGGAATTCCTGATGTTTATTTCCCTTCTGCCAGGAGAATTCAGCACCATAACCGTTTGCTGTCTGTGCAGGGCAAAGTGTCAGTCACTCCTCCAGCTTCAGACAGGCCCCAAAGATAAAGGGTAAACTTCTTCTCTTGAGGGATGGTATAACTTATTTTGCAAGAATTGTCCTAGTGCTGGAAAAGATTGGCTTTTCTTTTTTTATTATTTTCTAACTTGTATTATCTGTATTCTTGACTTTCTAACCTTTGATAGTTATAATTAATTGATACAATCTCTGTGCCCACAATTTGTCAGGAGTGGCAGGAACAAGAGGATATGTAATCTACAATATCTTTAGTGCTGTTAGTTTAGCAATTATATATTTATGTATATACTGTATATATGTATACTGTGTATATATATATATATATGTATATATATGTGTGTGTGTGTGTGTCACCGATACCAGACCCCAAGGCTAACCCCCACCCCCTTACTACCTCACCCCTGTTGTTTCTCAGCAGTTTTGGGCTTCTCAGAGCAACCGTGATCTCTGGCAGCTTTTGGTTGCTTGCTTTTGTCACAAGTACTTTGTGAATGGCCTCTGACCGCAAAAATCCTCCTAGGCTGGCCGGACTCCTGGAATTCCCGGTCAGTCTCCTCACAATGGACACCTGCCTAACCCCTCTCAGGCTGGCCGAGCTCCTGGAACATCCTGTCGGCCACAGAACAGCAGGACACCCACTAACTTTAACCCTGGTCGCTCCAGCGGCCCTTTGTCCCAGAGTTCCACTCTTTTGGGGATTGATAGCTCCTAGGGAGGACAAGAGGTTGTGGAATTGCTGGAGGGGAGCTATTTTGGGAACTGGGGGTTTTGGACACCCCTACCCCCAATCTTTACCGGGCTGTAACTCCGGTCCCAAGTAATGTATCACAGAATTTTTTTTATTTTTTGGAGTGTGGCATCTGGGGTCTAAGAGCTTTCAAATGACATCCTGGAAGTGCCATCGTTCCCCCGGTATCACCCCGAAACCACCACCCTGGGATTCTGTGGGACTGTGGCTGCTATGGCCAGCACCAGCCTGTCTGGGGCAGGAATGGCGGGAAAATTGTGTATAAAAGGAGTGTGTGTTTTCCAATAAAATCATTTCTTGTTTTCACCTAAATGCTAGTTGTTTAGTTATTTGGGTGAGCCCTGCTAAAATCACTTTTCCTCGCTACATAGCAGCCTGTTGTCAGGTATAGGAAGATACCCAGTCGGGGTAGCCGGGGATTCTGTCACATTGGCTGGCAGCGGTGGGATCTGCTTCTTCCACACGATTCCTGCTGACAGAGGAGAAGTGCCACAGTAGCCGGTAACTATGGAAGCCGGGTTTCTAAGGAGAGTACAAGAGGTGCTGGCCCAGCTGGACGGTCCTATTTACCTACAGGACAAGCTGGAACAGATGGACTTGATCCGCTGGGACCTCTGGTGGGAGGCTCTTCAACAGGAGCGGGACGATGGAAAGGTCCTTCCCACGAATGACAAGAGGTTCCGGGTTCGGTGGAACTTGCGAGTGACTTTCCTGGGAGAGCAGCCAAGAAATAAATGGCTATCTGACCTAGATAGACTGGTCCAGACAAAGATGTGGGTGGAGGACGGCTATCGGGCCCTATGATGGCTCGCTATACAGACGCAGCCATGGCTGGAGAATGGCTCCCCCCACAGAGGGCTTTGGCTTCGGCAGCCCTGGATTACTATTTACAAAAAGGACAGAGGACCCACACTTTGGGAGTGAGATGGACCAGGGCCTGGAGGATATCTCTGGGCTTCAAGAGGAACTGCTGGATCTCTTGGAGGAATCCTGGCTACTAGACAATTTGGATTTTATAAGTGACCAGGAAGAGGCAATAGTCAAGGAATACAAGAGGCTGCTAGATCTCGTTAAGCAGCGTGCCGAGGCTATACAGATCTGGAGTGCAGCACTCTGGGATTCATGAAGCTCAACCATGGAGGAATGGCAACAAAGAAAAAGGGACCCAGTGCTGCTGGATCCCAGTTAGCAGTCAGGCTCCAAGCTTATGGTCTTGGACCAGGGAGCCACCCCAGCAGAAGTGCTGGCAACAGGGCAGAGAGCCACCTGCCTCTGCCCAGCACCTGCAACAATTCAAGGAAACCAGGGAGCGGAGGTCGCTGACCTCCCTTCCCTTACACAGAATCCCTTCCAGGAAGAGGAGACAGTCGGTCTCTCTCCCCAGCGGCAGAGCCATCCCCTGGGAGCAGAGGTAGTCATCCTCCCTCCCTGTAAGCAGAACCCCTTCCCAGGAGAGGAGACAGTCAGTCTCTCTCCCCAGCGGCAGAGCCAGGTACAGGGAGAGGCGACAGTCGGTCTCTCTCCCGAGTGGCAGAGCCATCCCCTGGGGGTAGAGGTAGTCTTCCTCCCTCCCCGTAAGCAGAACCCCTTCCTGGGAGAGGAGACAGTCAGTCTCTCTCCCCAGTGGCAAAGCCAGGAGCAGGGAGAGAAGACAGTCAGTCTCTCTCCCCAGTGGCCAAGCCATTCCCTGGGAGCAGAGGTAGTTGTCCTCCCTGCTGGAGGGGAGCTACTTTGGGAACTGGGGGTTTTAGACACCCCTACCCCCCAATCTTTACTGGGCTGTAACTCCAGTCCCCAGTAACGAATCATGCCGCTTTTTGGACTGCAGCATCTGGGGACCGAAAGCTTTCAAACATCATACTGGAAAAGCCACCACTCCCCCAGGATCACCCCAAAACCGCCACCCCTTTGTACTGGGATTTTGTAGGACTGTGGCTGCTAGGGGCGGGAATGGCGGGAAAATTGTGGGATTGTCCAGTGTCTTATCAAGATGAGTGTGTGTTTTCCAATAAAATCAGTTCTTGTTTCACCTGAATGCTAGTTGTCTAGTTATTTGGGTGAGCCCTGCTAAAATCACTTTTCCTCACTACATAGCAGCCTGTTGTCAGGTATAGGAAGGACCCTCCGTCAGAGCTACCTAGTCGGGGTAGCCAGAGTCTGCCACAGGGTGGGACCCTGAATACTGGTGCTGTTGGGCATCAGGGGTGGCTACAGGCTGTGGTCACTTGCCAGCTACACAGCTTCAGTCAGCAGGGAGGAAGCAGGACCCGTTTGGCAGAGCTACCCAGTTGGGGTAGCCAGGGTATCCGTCACATTGGCTGGCAGCAGTGGGTTCTGCTTCTTCCACACGATTCCTGTTTACAGAGGAGGAGTGCCACAGTAGCCGGTAACTATGGAAGCCGGATTTCTAAGGAGAGTATAGGAGGCGCTGGCCCAGCTGGACGGTCCTATTTACCTACAGGACAAGCTGGAACAGATGGACTTGATCCGCTGGGATCTCTGGTGGGAGGCTCTTCAACAGCAGCGGAACGATGGATAGGTCCTTCCCATGAATGACAAGAGGTTCCGGGTTCGGTGGAACTTGTGAGTGACTTTCCTGGGAGAGCAGCCAAGAAATAAATGGCTATCTGACCTAGATAGACTGGTCCAGACAAAGATGTGGGTGGAGGACGGCTATCGGGCCCTATGATGGACCAGGGTCTGGAGGATATCTCTGGGCTTCAAGAGGAACTGCTGGATCTCTTGGAGGAATCCTGGCTACTAGACAATTTGGATTATATAAGTGACCAGGAAGAGGCAATAGTCAAGGAATACAAGAGGCTGCTAGATCTCGTTAAGCAGCGTGCTGAGGCTATACAGATCTGGGGTGCAGCACTCTGGGATTCATGGAGCTCAACCATGGAGGAGTGGCAACAAAGAAAAAGGGACCCAGTGCTGCTGGATCCCAGTTAGCAGTCAGGCTCCAAGCTTATGGTCTTGGACCAGGGAGCCACCCCAGCAGAAGTGCTGGCAACAGGGCAGAGAGCCACCTGCCTCTGCCCAGCACCTGCAACAATTCAAGGAAACCAGGGAGCGGAGGTCGCTGACCTCCCTTCCCTTAAACAGAATCCCTTCCAGGGAGAGGAGACATTCGGTCTCTCTCCCCAGCGGCAGAGCCAGGTACAGGGAGAGGCGACAGTCGGTCTCTCTCCCGAGTGGCAGAGCCATCCCCTGGGGGTAGAGGTTGTCGTCCTCCCTCCCTGTAAGCAGAACCCCTTCCCAGGAGAGGAGACAGTCAGTCTCTCTCCCCAGCGGCAGAGCCAGGTACAGGGAGAGGCGACAGTCGGTCTCTCTCCCGAGTGGCAGAGCCATCCCCTGGGGGTAGAGGTTGTCGTCCTCCCTCCCCGTAAGCAGAACCCCTTCCTGGGAGAGGAGACAGTCAGTCTCTCTCCCCAGCGAAAGAGCCAGGAGCAGGGAGAGGAGACAGTCAGTCTCTCTCTCCAGCGGCAGAGCCATCACCTGGGAGCAGAGGTAGTCGTCCTCCCTCCTCGTAAGCAGAACCCCTTCCTGGGAGAGGAGACAGTCAGTCTCTCTCCCCAGTGGCAAAGCCAGGAGCAGGGAGAGAAGACAGTCAGTCTCTCTCCCCAGTGGCCAAGCCATCCCCTGGGAGCAGAGGTAGTTGTCCTCCCTCTACTCACACAGAAAGAAACCCTTGCAGGAAGAGACGGATGTTGATAACTCTCCCAAGCAGCAGAGCCAGGAGCAGGAAGAGTAGATAATCGGTCTCTCTGCCCAGAGCCATTCCCTGGGAGCGGAGGTACACAGAACTCCTTCCTGGGAGAGGAGATAGTCAGTCTCTCTCCCCAGCGGCAGAGCCAGGAGCAGGGGGAGGAGACAGTCAGTCTCTCTCCCCAGCGGCAGAGCCATCACCTGGGAGTGGAGGTGGTCATCCTCTCTGCACATAAGCAGAACTCCTTCCCGGGAGAGGAGACCATCGGTCTTTCTCCCCAGCGGCAGAGCCTCCCCCCTGGGAGTGGAAGTAATCATCCTCCCTCCTCCTAAACAAAACCCCTTCCTGGTAGAGGAGGTGACAGATCTCTCTCCCCAGCAGCCGAACCCCTATCACGAAGCCAAGACAGTTGGTCTCCCTCCCCAGTGGCAGAGCTGTTTCCCATGGAGCGGAGGTATATATATATGTGTATGTCACAGATTCCAGACCCCAAGGCTAACCATCACGCTCTTACTACCTCACCCCTGTTGTTTCTCAGTGGTTTTGGGTTCCTCAGAGTGACTGCGGTATCTGGAAGCTTTTGGTTGCTTGTTTTTGTCACAAGTACTTTGTCAGAGAAGAGCTGGCCTCTGACCAGAGAAATCCTCCTAGGCTGGCCGGACTCCTGGAACTCCCGGTTGGCCGCCTCACAACGGACACCTGCCTAACCCCTCTCAGGCTGGCCGGGCTCCTGGAACTCCCGGTCGGCCACAGAACAGCAAGACACCTGCTATTTTTAACCCTGGAGCTCCGTTCTTTTGGGGATTGGTAGCTCCTAGGGAGGACAAGAGGTGGTAGAATTGCTGGAGTGGAGCTACTTTGGGAACTGGGGGTTTTAGACACCCCTACCCCCCAATCTTTACTGGGCTGTAACTCCAGTCCCCAGTAACAAATCATGCCGCTTTTTGGACTGCAGCATCTGGGGATCGAAAGCTTTCAAACAACATACTGGAAAAGCCACCACTCCCCCAGGATCACCCCAAAACCGCCACCCCTTTGTACTGGGATTTTGTAGGACTGTGGCTGCTAGGGGCAGGAATGGCGGGAAAATTGTGGGATTGTCCAGTGTCTTATCAAGATGTGTGTTTTCCAATAAAATCAGTTCTTGATTCACCTGAATGCTAGTTGTCTAGTTATTTGGGTGAGCCCTGCTAAAATCACTTTTCCTCACTACATAGCAGCCTGTTGTCAGGTATAGGAAGGACCCTCTGTCAGAGCTACCTAGTCGGGGTAGCCAGAGTCTTCCACAGGGTGGGACCCTGAATACTGGTGCTGTTGGGCATCAGGGGTAGCTACAGGCTGTGGTCACTTGCCAGCTACACAGCTTCAGTCAGCAGGGAGGAAGCAGGACCCGTTTGGCAGAGCTACCCAGTTGGGGTAGCCAGGGTATCCGTCACGTTGGCTGGCAGCAGTGGGTTCTGCTTCTTCCACACGATTCCTGTTTACAGAGGAGGAGTGCCACAGTAGCCGGTAACTATGGAAGCCGGATTTCTAAGGAGAGTATAGGAGTCTGGACTGTCCTTTCTACCTACAGGATGAGTTGGAACAGGACTTGATCTGCCGGGACCTCTGGTGGGAGGCTTTTCAACAGGAGCGGGATGATGGAAAGGTCCTCCCCACGAATGACAAGAGGTTCCGGGTTCGGTGGAACTTGCTAGTGACTTTCCTGGGAGAGCAACCAATAAAGAAATGGCTATCTGACCTAGATAGACTGGTCCAGACTGAGATGTGGGTGGAGGACGGCTACTGGGGCCTACGATGGATTGCTATACAGACAGAGCCATGGCTGGAGAATGGCTACCCCCCAGATGGCTTTGGCTTTGGCTGCCTTGGATTACTATATATAAAAAAGACAGAGGACCCACACTTTGGGAGCGAGATGGACCAGGGTCTTGAGGATATCTCTAGGCTCCAAGAGGAATAGCTGGATCTCTTGGAGGAATCCTGGATCTCTTGGAGGAATACTAGATGATTTGGATTTTATAGGTGACCAGGAAGAGGCACTGGTTGAGGAATACAAGAGACTGCTAGATGTCGTTAAGCAGCGTGCCGAGGCTATACAGGGAGTGCAGAATTATTAGGCAAGTTGTATTTTTGAGGATTAATTTTATTATTGAACAACAACCATGTTCTCAATGAACCCAAAAGACTCATTAATATCAAAGCTGAATATTTTTGGAAGTAGTTTTTAGTTTGTTTTTAGTTTTAGCTATTTTAGGGGGATATCTGTGTGTGCAGGTGACTATTACTGTGCATAATTATTAGGCAACTTAACAAAAAACAAATATATACCCATTTCAATTATTTATTTTTACCAGTGAAACCAATATAACATCTCAACATTCACAAATATACATTTCTGACATTCAAAAACAAAACAAAAACAAATCAGTGACCAATATAGCCACCTTTCTTTGCAAGGACACTCAAAAGCCTGCCATCAACATTGCGTGCAGCAGCAACCACAGCCTTCCAGACACTGTTCAGAGAGGTGTACTGTTTTCCCTCCTTGTAAATCTCACATTTGATGATGGACCACAGGTTCTCAATGGGGTTCAGATCAGGTGAACAAGGAGGCCATGTCATTAGATTTTCTTCTTTTATACCCTTTCTTGCCAGCCACGCTGTGGAGTACTTGGACGCGTGTGATGGAGCATTGTCCTGCATGAAAATCATGTTTTTCTTGAAGGATGCAGACTTCTTCCTGTACCACTGCTTGAAGAAGGTGTCTTCCAGAAACTGGCAGTAGGACTGGGAGTTGAGCTTGACTCCATCCTCAACCCGAAAAGGCCCCACAAGCTCATCTTTGATGATACCAGCCCAAACCAGTACTCCACCTCCACCTTGCTGGTGTCTGAGTCGGACTGGAGCTCTCTGCCCTTTACCAATCCAGCCACGGGCCCATCCATCTGGCCCATCAAGACTCACTCTCATTTCATCAGTCCATAAAACCTTAGAAAAATCAGCCTTGAGATATTTCTTGGCCCAGTCTTGACGTTTCAGCTTGTGTGTCTTGTTCAGTGGTGGTCGTCTTTCAGCCTTTCTTACCTTGGCCATGTCTCTGAGTATTGCACACCTTGTGCTTTTGGGCACTCCAGTGATGTTGCAGCTCTGAAATATGGCCAAACTGGTGGCAAGTGGCATCTTGGCAGCTGCACGCTTGACTTTTCTCAGTTCATGGGCAGTTATTTTGCGCCTTGGTTTTTCCACACGCTTCTTGCGACCCTGTTGACTATTTTGAATGAAACGCTTGATTGTTCGATGATCACGCTTCAGAAGCTTTGCAATTTTAAGAGTGCTGCATCCCTCTGCAAGATATCTCACTATTTTTGACTTTTCTGAGTCTGTCAAGTCCTTCTTTTGACCCATTTTGCCAAAGGAAAGGAAGTTGCCTAATAATTATGCACACCTGATATAGGGTGTTGATGTCATTAGACCACACCCCTTCCCATTACAGAGATGCACATCACCTAATATGCTTAATTGGTAGTAGGCTTTCGAGCCTATACAGCTTGGAGTAAGACAACATGCATAGAGAGGATGATGTGGTCAAAATACTCATTTGCCTAATAATTCTGCACTCCCTGTACAGATCTGGGGGGCAGCACTCTGGGATTCATGGAGCTCAACCATGGAGGAGTGGCAACAAAGAAAAAGGGACCCAGGGGTGCTGGAACCCAATTAGCAGTCGGGCTTTGAGCTTATGGTCTTGGACCAGGGAACCACCCGAGCAGAAGCGCTGGCAACAGGGCAGAGAGCCGCCGGCCTCTGCCCAGCACCTGCAACAGCTCCAGGAAACCAGGGAGCGAAGGTCACTGACCTCCCTCCCCTTACACAGAACCCCTTCCTGGGAGAGGAGACAGTCGGTCTCTCTCCCCAGTGGCAGAGCCATCCCCTGGGAGCGTAGGTAGTCGTCCTCCCTCCCTGTAAGCAGAATCCCTTCCCAGGAGAGGAGGAGACAGTTGGTCTCTCTCCCCAGTGACAGAGCCAGGTACAGGGAGAGGAGACAGGCAGTCTCTGTCCCCAGTGGCAGAGCCATCCCCTGGGAGTGGAGGTAGTCATCCTCCCTCCCTGTAAGCAGAACCCCTTCCTGGGAGAAAGAGAGAGTCTGTCTCTCACCCCAGCGGGAGAGCTAGGAGCAGGGAGAGGTAAAAAATGTCGGTCTCTCTCCCCAGTGGCTGAGCTAGTCTTCCTCCCTCCCCGTAAGCAGAACCCCTTACTGGGAGAGGAGACAGTCGGTCTCTCTCCCCAGCAGGCAAAGCCAAGAGCAAGGAGAGGAGACAGTCGGTCTCTCTCCCCAGCGGCAGAGCCCGGAGCAGGGGGAGGAGACAGTCATCTCTCTTCCCAGCAGCAGAGCCATCCCCTGGGAGCGGAGGTAGTCATCCTCCCTCCCTGTAAGCAGAACCCCTTCCTGGGAGAGGAGACAGTCAGTCTCTCACCCCAGTGGCAAAGCCAGGAGCAGGGAGAGGAGACAGTCGGTCTCTCTCCCCAGTGGCCAAGCAATCCCCTGGGAGCAGAGGTAATCCTCCTCCCTCCCCTTACACAGAACCCTTGAAGGAAGAGATGGATGTTGATAACCCTCCCCAGCAGCAGAGCCCAGAGCAGGGAGAGGAGACAGTCGGTCTCTCTCCCCAGCAGCAGAGCCAGGAGCAGGAAGAGGAGAAAGCCGATCTCTTTTCCCAGCGGCAGAGCCAACCCCTGGTAGCGGAGGTAGTCGTCCTCCCTCTCCTTACACAGAACCCCTTCCTGGGAGAGGAGACAGTCGGTCTCTCTCCCCAGTGGCAGAGCCAGGAGCAGGAGGAGGAGACAGTCGGTCTCTCTCCCCAGCAGCAGAGACTCCCCCGGGAGCGGAGCTAATCGTCCTCCCTCCCTGTAAACAGAACCCCTTCCTGGGAGAGGAGGTGGCAGACCTCTCTCCCCAGTGGCCGAACTCCTTTCAGGGACTTGAGACAGTCTGGTCTCTCCCCAGCGGCAGAGCCAGGAGCAGGGGGAGGAAACAGTCATTCTGTCTCCCCAGCGGCAGAGCCAGGTACAGGGAGAGGAACCAGTTGGTCTTTTTCCCCAGCGGCAGAGCCACCCCCTGGGAGTGGAGGTAGTTATCCTCCCTCCCCGAAAGCAGAACCCCTTCACATGAGAGGAGACAGTCGGTCTCTCTCCCCAGCGGCAGAGCTTCCCCCCGGGAGTGGAGCTAATCGTCCTCCCTTCCCCTAAACAGAACACCTTCCTGGGAAAGGAGGTGGCAGACCTCTCTTCCCAGTGGTTGAACTCCTTCCAGGGAGTCTAGACAGACATTCTCTCTCCCCAGCGACAGAGCCATCCCCTGGGAGCGGAGGTCTTCATCCTCCCTCCCCATCAGCAGAACCCCTTCCCAGAAGAGGAGACGGTCAATCTCTCTCCCTAGCAGCAGAGCCATGTACAGGGAGAGGAGACAGTCTGTCTTTCTCCCCAGAGGCAAAGCCTCCCCCACAGAGGTAATCTTCCTCCCTACCCCTAAACAGAACCCGTACCTGGGAGAGGAGGTGGCAGACATCTCTGCCCAGCGGCCAAACCCCTTCCAGGGAGACAGTCAGTCTCCCTCCCCAGTGGCAGAGCAGTATCCCATGGAGCGTGGGTAGCTGACCTCCCTCCCAAGCAGTAGATCTCCTTCTTGGGAGAAGAGACAGATGGTCTCTCCCCTCAGTAGCTTGGCAGGGTCTCTACCCTTTTCTCATCCCAGAGTATTTCTTACAGGGGGCAGGCCAGGGGGGTACCCGCTCATGCAGTTGGTGCCACAAGTTTGGCCACCCGAGTTTTGCCTACCCCACCAAGGAGCAACCTCAAACTACAGTCTGGGGTGGGGATACAGCCGGGAACCCGGCAATGGCTTTGTTTGTGGGTGGGTCAGCCGGTACTCAACAGAGTGTCACAGAGGGTGGCCTGGAACTTGTGGGAGAACAACTGTTTGGGAGCCGGCCTTGGTAAACTTGTTTATCCTAGGGCGCAGGGGATAAATGCCAGCAGGAACCACCCAGGAGGCACCAATCCCAGGAATGATGGGATAACCTTCCCCAGCAACCGAGAAGTGGAAGGCCACTGTTGGACAGCCCCAGTCTGACCCGTTAAGGGTCTAGCCGGGGTCTGCCAAACTGGAGGGCGGGAGATGTCACGGATACCAGATCCCCAAGGCTAACCCACACCCCCTTACTACCTCACCCCTGTTGTTTCTCAGCGGTTTTGGGCTCCTCAGAACAACTGCGATCTCTGGAAGCTTTTGGTTGCTTGTTTTTGTCACAAGTACTTTGTCAGAGAAGAGCTGGCCTCAGACCGGAAAAACCCTCCTAGGCTGGCCAGACTCCTGGAACTCCCAGCCAGCTGCTTTACAAAGGACACCTGCCTAACCCCCTCTCAGGCTTACCGGGCTCCTGGGACTCCTGGCTGGCCACAGAACAGCAGGACAGCTGCTAATCATTTAAAGGGGCATATAAATGTGATTTTGATTCTTAACTTTGAATTCCTTACCTGCAAGTGCTATGTTCCAATTCTTGGATCCGCTGCAGATATACTAGTTCAGCAAATGACTGCTATGTTTGCTAAAGTAAATAAGCATAATAACTACAAGTGTAATAAGTTTGATGTTATTTATTAATCAATCTCTCTAGAAACGCTATGTTTGGAATTATCTGATTCTGTGTGCTAATGTTCCAGCAATTGTATATGCACATTTATATGCCCCTTTAAATAATTTTCAAACACCAATTACACATGCTTAAGTTTAAAAACGTCTATATTATTTGCTAAAGTGCACAAGCTAAATAATGATATGTACAATAGGTTTGACGCTTTCTATTAAGCCATTCTCTCTGTAAACGCTCTGTTTAGAAGTTTAAAAGTTTAAAACTTTCAATTATATGCACTAAATGCTCCAATTTATATGTTACTTTAAATCAATTTTTAGACATGCATGGACATGTCCCCTTACATGCAGAGGCACATTACAACGGTAGAAATATGGCACAGTGTTTTGCCTGACATCTCCATAACTACAAAGTAATCAAGACATGCGGGATACAATACAGGTTTATTTTGTGTCACAATAGGGAGAGTATATGTCCTACTTCGGCACGTCTTTTTAAATAGAAGGTTGACAAAAAGATTGGGTTTATCTACATCGACATTATAGATCAGAACCTTCCTCATATTGGCTACTATGACAACAGGGTTACATCACCATGGCAACGGAGTAACAACAATACGGCCATATAATAGGTAAGCAAAGAAACCGGTCTATAAAGTAGTTGCCAATCTTTTTAGAAGCACTGTGACCATTGAGTCTGACCACATCAGGGAGTTATTCAGATAACTAGAAACCTGAGATTTTGAGACGTTAAGATGTTTCATGTAACTGTTTTATGCATAACGGGGCACAATGAGCGTTACACAATCACGCGAAACCGGAAGTGATGAAGGAATGTATATCACTTCCGGTTAGTTCCGTTATCGATGTGGGGATGTTAAACACTTCCCGTCCCAAAATACCAAGGTACAAAGGGCCTAAAATGCTAGACGGAATGACATATTAAGTGACAGATTGTAAGATGGATGAAATGGCTAATATACAGGCTGCACAAACATGGGAACACTACAAATATATGACATCACATCCGCCCACAACTCACCCAATAGGAGGGGGAAATAGTTTGTGACACACAGGAAGCTAACAGCTTTTTTGGCACCCAAACAACATAGGAAGGTGTGATTAACACATTATTACATACACTATATAAGGCTTACAGGCATTACCATACACTAGTCTTGATAAAGGCCTATGACCTAGGGCCGAAATGCGTCGACAGTATTGGTAAGCCTCATTTCAATTTGCTATATTTGTTTTCCAGCACTATTGTGATATATTTCCACAGGTACTAGAGAATCACTTTGATACCACACACTAGAAGATTCATCACACTACAGAGAAGATTTTTTGCAAAGATCACTACACCCTTTTCAGATTTTTTCTTATACTTTATATACTTTTACAATACATTTTTTCATTTTTATTTCACCCATTTTTGGATTTTTTCTAATTCTATTTTTTCACTTTTTTCCTTATTTTTTCTGATGGTTTGACATTTTTAGGTCACTACTTAGATTTTGTATTTTTGGGTTTGGATTCTTCACGAACACACACCGGAGCACTACAACAGTGTAACATTTGGATACCACCATGTTATGACTTTGTCTTTTTCTTACTGAACAACAGGGATCAGAGACCATCAAGTATCTTATTTTATTTTTTCCCAGTCCTAAGGTGCACCTTATTTCTTGTTTTTAATATTGACATAGCATTGTTTGATTTACTGTGATTTTATTATTTTATGTGATTTTATTGTATCCATATTAGTTATGGATATTTGATTTGTACCCATTGTTATCCTTTACATTTAATATATAAATATACCATTTTATATCTTTTGGCGCTCCTCACTTTATTATCTATACCAGTTCCTTCTCAGGTGAGCTAGAGCACCTATGTGTAGAGCGACTTAAGTATTGCCCAAAGCGCTTGGTCTGTCTTTTCACTTACATATTTATCTGTAATTATTCTTAAAGCATGACGTTTTTGCTACCGTAATTTTATTAATTTCTCTCTCTTTCTTTCATTATTTATTTTGTCCCCATTTCCTGTAATTCCAGTCTGAAATAGTGAACATCTCAGTTTCTGTTACAAATGGGAAGTGCAGAACACTGTTATATTCCACACAGCCATTGGCTGTACACTCTATTGACCTATTTAAAACTGTCCCTAATTGGCCACAGCAGAGAAAGTAACCTAAGTTACAACATGGCAGCTCCTATTGTTTTATAGACACTAAAGCTTTACACCTATTTTGCCAATATTTAAACAGCTAATTAAACTTAAAAAAAAAAATAGATCTAGATGTTATTCTCAGACTAATCTTTTCTTTGAATGCATCATTCTATATAGCATTTATTTTGTGTTTAATGTCCCTTTAATTCTTTACATTTTGTTGATATGGTTTCAATAAAATAATTTATCAAGTCTTCGCAAAATGTAATAAAGGTGGCACTATATAGATTTAGGATGTTTAGAGTAATTTCATTATTAAATATAGGCAAGTAGATAAAGTGAAACATTATTGTAAAGTTCCACTGAAATTGGAATGGATTTTTTTTGGGGGGGCCTTCATGTATTCTTGCACCGGAGCCCTGAAGTTTCTAGTTACGCCTCTTCTTAAACAGCTATATTTATTGTAAAGTACTTGGGCGTGTACTAGGTGTTTGACTATCTTACATGGTAGACAGAGACTTTAAAAGAGTCACTCTAACTCATCATATCCTGGTGGTGCGCTGACTGCGACCAGGACAGCGTATCACAATATTAACCGCTAATTTTAATATTGATAAGTTTAAGCCTGCTTATAAGAATGTTTGTTATTCTGAATTCTTGCATCCCCCGGTGTTCTTTAAAAACAAAATTTATGCTTACCTGATAAATTTATTTCTCTTGTGGTGTATCCAGTCCATGGGTTCATCCATTACTTGTGGGATATTCTCCTTCCCAACAGGAAGCTGCAAGAGGACACCCACAGCAGAGCTGTCTATATAGCTCCTCCCCTAACTTCCACCCCCAGTCATTCGACCGAAGACAAGCAAGAAAAAAGGAGAAACTATAGGGTGCAGTGGTGACTGTAGTTTAAAAATAAAAAACACCTGCCTTAAAATGACAGGGTGGGCCGTGGACTGGATAGACCACAAGATAAATAAATTTATCAGGAAAGCATAAATTTTGTTTTCTCTTGTAAAGGTGTATCCAGTCCACGGGTTCATCCATTACTTGTGGGATACCAATACTAAAGCTTTAGGACACGGATGAAGGGAGGGACAAGGCAGGCACTTAAACGGAAGGCACCACTGCTTGTAAGACCTTTCTCCCAAAAATAGCCTCCGAGGAAGCAAAAGTATCAAATTTGTAGAATTTAGAAAAAGTATGAAGCGAAGACCAAGTCGCCGCCTTACAAATCTGTTCAACAGAGGCCTCATGGAAGCCACCGCTCTACTGGAATGAGCTGTAATTCTTTCAGGAGGCTGCTGGCCAGCAGTCTCATAAGCTAAGCGGATTAAGCTTCTCAGCCAAAAAGAAAGAGAAGTTGCCGAAGCCTTTTGGCCTCTCCTCTGTCCAGAGTAGACAACAAACAAAGCAGATGTTTGACGAAAATCCTTTGTAGCTTGTAAATAAAACTTTAAAGCATGAACTACATCAAGATTGTGTAATAGACGTTCCTTCTTAAAGGAAGGATTAGGACATAATGAAGGAACAACGATCTCCTGATTGATATTCTTATTAGATACCACTTTAGGAAGAAACCCAGGTTTGGTATGTAAAACTACCTTATCTGCATGGAAAATTAGATAAGGAGAATAACACTGTAAAGCAGATAACTCCGAAACTCTTCGAGCCGAGGAGATAGCAACTAAAAACAGAACTTTCCAAGATAAAAGTTTAATATCTATGGAATGCAACGTTTCAAACGGAACCCCTTGAAGAACTTTAAGAACTAAATTTAAACTCCATGGCGGAGCAACAGGTTTAAACACAGGCTTGATTCTAACCAAAGCCTGACAAAACGCCTGAACGTCTGGAACCTCAGCCAGACGTTTGTGCAAAAGAATAGACAGAGCAGAAATCTGTCCCTTTAAGGAACTAGCTGACAATCCCTTCTCCAATCCCTCTTGGAGAAAGGATATTATCCTAGGAATTCTGACTTTACTCCATGAGTAACCCTTGGATTCACACCAATGAAGATATTTACACCATATCTTATGATAGATTTTCCTGGTGACAGGTTTTCGAGCCTGAATTAAGGTATCAATGACCGACTCGGAAAAACCATGCTTTGATAGAATCAAGCGTTCAATCTCCAAGCAGTCAGACGCAGAGAAATTAGGTTTGGATGTTTGAAGGGATCTTGAAGTAGAAGGTCCTGCCTTAGCGGCAGAGTCCATGGTGGAAAGGATGACATGTCCACCAGATCTGCATACCAAGTCCTGCGTGGCCACGCAGGAGCTATCAAGATCACCGAAGCTCTCTCCTGCTTGATCTTGGCAATCAGACGAGGGAGCAGAGGAAACGGTGGAAACACATAAGCCAGGCTGAAGGACCAGGGCGCTGTTAGAGCATCTATCAGCATTGCCTTGGGATCCCTGGACCTGGACCCGTAACGAGGAAGCCTGGCGTTCTGATGAGACGCCATGAGATCCAGTTCTGGTTTGCCCCATAGTTGAATCAACTGGGCAAATACCTCCGGATGGAGCTCCCACTCCCCTGGATGAAAAGTCTGCCGACTTAGAAAATCCGCCTCCCAGTTCTCTACTCCTGGGATATGGATAGCTGAGAAATGGCAAGAGTGAACCTCTGCCCATAGAATTATCTTTGAAACCTCCAACATTGCCAGGGGGCTCCTTGTTCCCCCCTGATGGTTGATATAGGCTACAATCGTGATGTTGTCCGACTGAAATCTGATGAACCTGACCGCAGCTAGCTGAGGCCAAGCCTGAAGAGCATTGAATATCGCTCTTAGTTCCAGAATGTTTATCAGAAGGAGGGCCTCCACCCTGAGCCTTCAGGGAGTTCCAGACTGCTCCCCAGCCCAGAATGTTGGCATCTGTCGTTACTATAGTCCATTCTGGCCTGCGGAAACTCATTCCTCTGGACAGATGGACCCGAGATAGCCACCAGAGAAGAGAATCCCTGGTCTCTTGATCCAGATTTAGTAGAGGGGACAAATCTGTGTAATCCCCATTCCACTGATTGAGCATGCAAAGTTGCAGTGGTCTGAGATGTAGACAGGCAAACAGAACTATGTCCATTGCCGTTACCATTAAGCCGATTACTTCCATACACTGAGCCACTGATGGACGAGAAGTGGAATAAAGAGGAAGTTAGAAGCTTTGACAACCTGACCTCTGTCAGAAAAAATTTAATTTCTACTGAATCTATCAGAGTTCCTAGGAAGGAAACTCTTGTGAGAGGGGAGAGAGAACTCTTTCCTTCATTCACCTTCCACTCGTGAGACCTCAGGAATGCCAGAACAATGTCCGTATGGGACCTGGCGACGCCTGTATCAGAATGTTGTCTAGGTAAGGAGCCACTGCTATGCCCCGCGGCCTTAGAACCGCCAGAAGGGACCCTAGAACCTTCGTAAAGATTCTTGGTGCCGTGGCTAACCCGAAGGGAAGAGCCACAAACTGGTAATGCCTGTCTAGGAAGGCGAACCTAGGAAGGAAACTCTTGTGAGAGGGGAGAGAGAACTCTTTCCTTCGTTCACCTTCCACCCGTGAGACCTCAGGAATGCCAGAACAATGTACGTATGGGACCTGGCGACGCCTGTATCAGAATGTTGTCTAGGTAAGGGGCCACTGCTATGCCCCGCGGCCTTAGAACCACCAGAAGGGACCCTAGAACCTTTGTAAAGATTCTTGGTGCCGTGGCTAACCCGAAGGGAAGAGCCACAAACTAGTAATGCCTGTCTAGGAAGGCGAACCTGAGAAACTGATGATGATCTTTGTGTATCGGAATGTGTAGATAAGCATCCTTTAAGTCCACGGTAGTCATATATTGACCCTCCTGGATCATAGGTAGGATGGTTCGAATAGTCTCCATCTTGAAGGATGGGACCCTGAGAAATTTGTTTAGGATCTTGAGATCCAAGATTGGTCTGAAAGTTCCCTCTTTTTTGGGAACTATAAACAGATTTGAATAGAAGCCCTGCCCCTGTTCCTCCTTTGGAACTGGGTGGATCACTCCCATAACCAGTAGGTCTTGAACGCAACGTAAGAATGCCTTTCTCTTTATCTGGTTTGCAGATATTGTGAGAGATGAAATCTCCCCTTTGGAGATGAAGCTTTGAAATCCAGAATATATCCCTGGGAAACAATCTCCAGAGCCCAGGGATCCTGGACGTCTCTTGCCCAAGCCTGGGCAAAGAGAGAAAGTCTGCCCCCCACTAGATCCTGTCCCGGATTGGGGTCTACTCCTTCATGCTGTCTTAGAAGCAGCAGCAGGTTTTTTGGCCTGCTTCCCCTTGTTCCAAGCCTGGTTAGGTCTCCAGACTGGCTTGGACTGGGCAAGATTTCCCTCTTGTTTTGTAGTAGAGGAACATGAAGCTGCGCCACTCTTGAAGTTTCGAAAGGAACGAAAATTTGTCTGTTTGGTCCTTAATTTGTTGGACCTATCCTGGGGAAGGGCGTGGCCTTTTCCTCCAGTAATATCAGAAATGATCTCCTTCAGTCCAGGCCCGAATAGGGTCTGCCCTTTTAAGGGGATGTTGAGAAGTTTAGACTTTGAAGTAACGTCAGCTGACCATGATTTAAGCCATAGCGCTCTACGTGCCTGAATGGCAAAACCTGAATTCTTAGCCATTAGCTTGGTTAAATGAAAAACAGCGTCAGAAATAAATGAATTGGCTAATTTAAGAGCTTTAAGCCTATCTAGGATATCATCCAACGGGGTCTCTACATGTAGAACCTCCTCAAAAGACTCAAACCAGAAAGCCGCTGCAGCAGTGACTGGGGCAATGCATGCAAGAGGCTGGAGAATAAAACCTTGTTGTATAAAGATTTTCTTAAGGTAGAGACTGCTCCCTCCACCTTAGGGACCGTCTGCCACGAGTCCCATGTTGCGGCATCTATAGGAAACATCTTTTTAAAAACAGGAGGGGGAGAGAACGGTACACCTGGTCTATCCCATTCCTTAGTAATAATTTCTGAAAACCTCTTAGGGACTGTAAAAACATCAGTGTAAACAGGCACTGCAAAGTATTTGTCCATTTTACACAATTTCTCTGGGACTACAATAGTGTCACAGTCATCCAGAGTCGCTGAAACCTCCCTGAGCAACAAGCGGAGGTGATCAAGCTTAAATTTAAACGCTGTCATTTCAGAGTCAGACTGAAGTAACGCCTTCCCTGAATCAGAAATGTCACCCACAGATAGAAGCTCTCCTGCTTCGGCTTCTGCACATTGTGAGGGTATATCAGACATAGCTACTAAAGCGTCAGAGAGCTCTGTATTTGTTCTAGCCCCAGAGCTGTCTTGCTTTCCTTGTAACCCTGGCAGTTTGGATAATACCTCTGTGAGGGTATGATTCATAACTGCCGCCATGTCTTTTAAGGTAAACGCATTGGACGTGCTAGATGTACTTGGCGTCACTTGAGCGGGAGTTATAGGTTCTGACACGTGGGGAGAGCTAGATGGCATAACCTCCATTTTGTCAGTCTGAGAAACCTCTGGTGATAAATCTTTAAAAGCCATAATATGGTCTTTATAACTTATAGAAAGGTCAGTGCATTTGGTACACATTCTAAGAGGGGGTTCCACAATGGCTTCTAAACATAATGAACAAGGAGTTTCCTCTATGTCAGACATGTTTAACAGACTAGTAATGAGACCAGCAAGCTTGGAAAACACTTTAATAAATGGGAAAAAGCAATTATATAAAAACGGTACTGTGCCTTTAAGAGAAAAAAACTACCACATAAACTGCAAAACAGTGATAACATTTTTACAGTGTGTACAGGGAGTGCAGAATTATTAGGCAAATGAGTATTTTGACCACATCATCCTCTTTATGCATGTTGTCTTACTCCAAGCTGTATAGGCTCGAAAGCCTACTACCAATTAAGCATATTAGGTGATGTGCATCTCTGTAATGAGAAGGGGTGTGGTCTAATGACATCAACACCCTATATCAGGTGTGCATAATTATTAGGCAACTTCCTTTCCTTTGGCAAAATGGGTCAAAAGAAGGACTTGACAGGCTCAGAAAAGTCAAAAATAGTGAGATATCTTGCAGAGGGATGCAGCACTCTTAAAATTGCAAAGCTTCTGAAGCGTGATCATCGAACAATCAAGCGTTTCATTCAAAATAGTCAACAGGGTCGCAAGAAGCGTGTGGAAAAACCAAGGCGCAAAATAACTGCCCATGAACTGAGAAAAGTCAAGCGTGCAGCTGCCAAGAAGCCACTTGCCACCAGTTTGGCCATATTTCAGAGCTGCAAGATCACTGGAGTGCCCAAAAGCACAAGGTGTGCAATACTCAGAGACATGGCCAAGGTAAGAAAGGCTGAAAGACGACCACCACTGAACAAGACACACAAGCTGAAACGTCAAGACTGGGCCAAGAAATATCTCAAGACTGATTTTTCTAAGGTTTTATGGACTGATGAAATGAGAGTGAGTCTTGATGGGCCAGATGGATGGGCCCGTGGCTGGATTGGTAAAGGGCAGAGAGCTCCAGTCCGACTCAGATGCCAGCAAGGTGGAGGTGGAGTACTGGTTTGGGCTGGTATCATCAAAGATGAGCTTGGGGGCCTTTTCGGGTTGAGGATGGAGTCAAGCTCAACTCCCAGTCCTACTGCCAGTTTCTGGAAGACACCTTCTTCAAGCAGTGGTACAGGAAGAAGTCTGCATCCTTCAAGAAAAACATGATTTTCATGCAGGACAATGCTCCATCACACGCGTCCAAGTACTCCACAGCGTGGCTGGCAAGAAAGGGTATAAAATAAGAAAATCTAATGACATGGCCTCCTTGTTCACCTGATCTGAACCCCATTGAGAACCTGTGGTCCATCATCAAATGTGAGATTTACAAGGAGGGAAAACAGTACACCTCTCTGAACAGTGTCTGGGAGGCTGTGGTTGCTGCTGCACGCAATGTTGATGGTGAACAGATCAAAACACTGACAGAATCCATGGATGGCAGGCTTTTGAGTGTCCTTGCAAAGAAAGGTGGCTATATTGGTCACTGATTTGTTTTTGTTTTGTTTTTGAATGTCAGAAATGTATATTTGTGAATGTTGAGATGTTATATTGGTTTCACTGGTAAAAATAAATAATTGAAATGGGTATATATTTGTTTTTTGTTAAGTTGCCTAATAATTATGCACAGTAATAGTCACCTGCACACACAGATATCCCCCTAAAAATAGCTATAACTAAAAACAAACTAAAAACTACTTCCAAAACTATTCAGCTTTGATATTAATGAGTTTTTTGGGTTCATTGAGAACATGGTTGTTGTTCAATAATAAAATTAATCCTCAAAAATACAACTTGCCTAATAATTCTGCACTCCCTGTATAAGGGACTAAAGCAGCATTGCACCCACTTGCAAATTGATGATTAACCCCTTAGGCCCAAAAACGGATTAGAAAAACGTTAAAACTGTTAACAAACAGTCAAACACACTGCCACAGCTCTGCTGTGGCTCCTACCTGCCCTTAACACAATTTTTGCAGGAACAAAACCCTCTATAGTGGTCCTAGATGCCAGACGACTCCTTTAGGGAAGCTGGATGTCTCAGTCTGAAAATCAACTGCGCATTTAGAGCGCGAAAATAGGCCCCACCCACCATGCACTCAATGTCAGAGGGCCTTAAAAAAGTACTCCTAGGAGTAATCTAACTAGCCATGTGGAAAACTAGGCCCCAAATAAAGATTTATCACCTTCAGAGAAAAAACGTTTTTTTCTATAAACCATGCAAACGTTTTTACACTAAGTAATATTAGTATTAACATGAATATTACCCTTTTTTGCAAGAATGATCCCAGTCGTTGTTAAATCACTGTATCAGGCTTACCTCAAATATACCAGGCACTGTCAGCATTTTCTATACCTTATCATCTCTCTAGAAAAAAATATACTGAACATACCTCAAAGCAGGTAATCTGCAGACCGTCCCCCCAACTGAAGTTTTCTTTCCATACTCTTCAGTTATGTGTGAGAACAGCAATGGACCTTAGTTGCAAACCGCTAAGATCATCAAACCTCCAGGCAGAATTCTTCTTCCAATTTCTGCCTGAGAGTGAAACACTACAACGCCCGTACCGTTTAAAAATAACAAACTCTTGATTGAAGGTAAAACTACACTAAGTCACCACACATCTCTTGATACTTCCTTTCTTGATGAGAGCTGCAAGAGAATGACAGGGGGTGGCAGTTAGAGGAGGAGCTATATAGACAGCTCTGCTGTGGGTGTCCTCTTGCAGCTTCCTGTTGGGAAGGAGAATATCCCACAAGTAATGGATGAACCCGTGGACTACACCTTTACAAGAGAAATAGATTATATACCTGTGGGGTCCGGGAAGATCTGTATATTAGTGTATCCTCTTTAATAACTGTTTATTTACAGGTCTTACAGGTATACCTAAAATTATATTTTACTATATTCTCCTCCTTTTTTAATCCCTGTGCTCCTCATAGCGAGATTATCACTTAAATGTTACTACAGCTGCTTAATTTAAATCCTTGGCAATGATGGTTCCCTTATCATTATACCTCCCAATTCTAGTTAACGGGTCCAAAAATGGCCCTTTCATTTTTTTCCCCCTCAAACCCCCCTCTCTCAGTGGTTATCGGTCCAAGACCGGCCAGTATATTTCAATATGGGGATCTACATATTGATCAGTCTTACAATATAAAGGGATATACTCCATACTATTATATTAAAATTGAGGTTCTTGAAATGTACATTTAACCCTGTATTATATTTATTAACAGTACGACTCTGTTTATGTACGGTTAGCTTGTCATGGCTTACTATTATATTTCTGATTCCTGTATATTTGGAATTGCATGATGTATATACATGTAATGTTCAATCCTCAAAAAAACAAACCATAATATAATATAATAGTTGACATAACATTTGATAAATACCTGTTTACTAAACATTAAAATATTGTGGACCCTTAAAAGCAGAATTACCAGTATTAGTAATATATTGCAATTTCAGTTGCCATGTCAGCTGACTAAAGTTACACAAATAATGTGAAATGTGGCTAGTGCAGTAAAAGTTGTGTATTTGTAAAATCACTTGCAGGATTTTTTGGTTGTTTGAATACATCTAAAGGCAATCGAAAACACAGAACATAAAATACATATATTCTATTACTTTATTTACTTAAAAAAACACTACAGGTACAAATGTTATCTTTGTGCACCTTGTAGCATTATTAGATCACAGACTATTTCATGGAGAAATAACAGTTTATTTCAGGTACTGTTCCAAATTGAAACTTCAGCAGTCTAGCACGGAGCCAAGCCCCTTCTACCTCCTCGCTCTGCACAGCTGTAAATCAAACGTCCGTTGTCTCTAATGAAGCTAAACCAAAGCAACTTTTCCTCCACAATAAGAGCAGATACACATCGTGCAGCAGCAGTTAACCCTGTGGCAACCAAAACCACACTACTCTGCAGTCATCAAAGTCCAATGGCAGGATAACATATATATGGAAAGTTTTCTAACTTATATTATAACTAGTCGATAAGCCTACCCAAGAGGACAGTCTAATTATTTTTTAAGCTACAGATGTAGAAACAACCTATTTTCTAACTCTGCTTTTATATAAATATTTAAGCTACAGGTGTAGCAATACTGTATTTTTATGGACTACTGTCCTAAATATCTAAAAAATATTTTATATATAATAAACTACCGGTATAGCAACACCCTATGTGGACAAACTACTGTCCTAAATAAAAATTAAAAAAAATTCTAAAATTACAAAATATTAAGAAAATCTAACAGCTAGATTTAGAGTTCTGCGGCCAAAGGGGTGCGTAGAGCATATTTACCGCCCCTGCAACTCTAAATACCAGCGTTGCTTACGGACGCGGCCAGCTTAAAAAACGTGCTCGTGCACGATTCCCTCATAGAAAACAATGGGGCTGTTTGAGCTGAAAAAAAACCTAACACCTGCAAAAAAGCAGCGTTAAGCTCCTAACACAGCCCCATTGTTTCCTATGGGGAAACACTTCCTATGTCTGCACCTAACACCCTAACATGAACCCCGAGTCTAAACACCCCTAACCTTACACTTATTAACCCCTAATCTGCTGCCCCTAACACCGCCGGCCCCTATATTATATTTATTAACCCCTAATCTGCCGCCCCCGCTATCGCTGACCCCTGCATATTATTATTAACCCCTAATCTGCCGCTCCGTACACCGCCGCAACCTACGTTATCCCTATGTACCCCTAATCTGCTGCCCCTCACACCGCCGACCCCTATATTATATTTATTAACCCCTAATCTGCCGCCCCCAACGTCGCCTCTACCTACCTACAATAGGTAGTGTTAGGTTTATTTAAGGGGGGTTTGGGTTAGATTAGGGGTATGTGGGTGGTGGGTTGTAATGTTGGGGGGGTATTGTATGTTTTTTTTTTACAGGCAAAAGAGCTGAATTCTTTGGGGCATGCCCCGCAAAGGGCCCTTTTCAGGGCTGGTAAGGTAAAAGAGCTTTTCTATTTTAATTTTAGAATAGGGTAGGGCATTTTTTTATTTCGGGGGTCTTTGTTATTTTATTAGGGGGCTTAGAGTAGGTGTAATTAGTTTAAAATTGTTGTAATATTTTTCTAATGTTTGTAAATATTTTTTTATTTTTTGTAACTTAGTTCTTTTTTATTTTTGTACTTCAGTTAGTTTATTTAATTGTATTTATTTGTAGGTATTGTATTTAATTAATTTATTGATAGTGTAGTGTTAGGTTTAATTGTAGATAATTGTAGGTATTCTATTTAACTTATTTATTGATAGTGTAGTGTTAGGTTTAATTATAACTTAGGTTAGGATTTATTTTACAGGTAATTTTGTAATTATTTTAACTAGGTAGCTATTAAATAGTTATTAACTATTTAATAGCTATTGTACCTGGTTAAAAAAAATACAAAGTTGCCTGTAAAATAAATATTAATCCTAAAATAGCTACAATATAATTATTATTTATATTGTAGCTATATTAGGGTTTATTTTACAGGTAAGTATTTAGCTTTAAATAGGAATAATTTATTTAATAAGAGTTAATTTATTTAGTTAGATAAAAATTATATTTAACTTAGGGGGGTGTTAGGGTTAGAATTAGCTTTAGGGGTGTTAGTGTACTTTAGAGCACAGTAGTTAAGAGCTTTATAAACCGGCGTTAGCCCAGAAAGCTCTTAACTACTGACTTTTTTCTGCGGCTGGAGTCTTGTCGTTAGATTTCTAACGCTCACTTCAGCCAAGACTCTAAATACCGGCGTTAGAAAGATCCCATTGAAAAGATAGGATACGCAATTGACGTAAGGGGATCTGCGGTATGGAAAAGTTGCGGCTGGAAAGTGAGCGTTAGACCCTTTCCTGACTGACTCTAAATACCAGCGGTAGCCCAAAACCAGCGTTAGGAGCCTCTAACGCTGGTTTTCACGTCTACCGCCAAACTCTAAATCTAGCCGTTAGTTTACAAAAAATAAAAAAAGCTATGATTACAGAAAAAACAAACTGCATAATCCAAAATAAAAAAATATTAAATATTACTAAACTAATACCCCTTTTTTTTAAAAAAAAGGCACACCAAAATAAAATCCTGTTTTAATCTAAACTACCAATAGCCCTTAAAACAGCCTTTTGTAGGGCATTGCCCTAAGTTAAACACTTCTTTTTCCTAAAAATATACTAATCCCCACTCTAACAGTAAAACCCCCCCCAACCACCAAACCCCCCAAAATAAAAAAAACCCTAACACTAAAAAAACCTAAACTACACATTGTCCCTAAAGGGGCATTTGTATGGGCAATGCTCTTAAAAGGGCATTCAGCTCTTTTTCAAAGTGCCCAAAAAAAAACAAATTTAAAAAATAAAAAAAAGAATAAATAAAAAAAAAGCCTAACACTAAAGCCCCAAATAGGTACTCACGGTTCCTGAAGTCCGGCGGTGAAGATCTTCTTCCAGACGGGTCCATCATCATCATCCATTGCAAAGACGGCGCAGAACAGAGGTGTTTCCAGATGTAGCGATCTTTGGAGGCGGCGACTGTCCTTGGCGGTGATCCCCGGTGGCGGTGTTCCTCGGCAGTGTGGAGGTTCCTTTTCAAGCGATAGTCCGCCGCACACTGATGATCAAATGCAAGGTACCCCAGAAGCTCAACTGCACAAACCAAGCTATAAAGTGGCCATGTTTTTCAATATTCCCACCTAAATGTCCATTTCACTGGAATTTCTTATCCCAAGCTCATTAGGATACACTAATAAACTCTAAGAAGTCGCTCTTATATAGCATCTACTACGATCAATTTATTTATAACGGTTAGCAATGACGATTCCCTCCACTAATATATTAACATACATATCAGCTTCAACTAGTTGTTATCATATATATTTTTGTTTTCTAGATATTAGTTGACCATTGTATATTTATATTACAGTAAAAAATAGAATACAAGGTTTTTCAGTTGAGATCCAAAAGTGATCTCCTTTGTTGGTATCAACCTGCAATAATTTGTTTATTTATAGAAGAGGTCCAAAAGTGGCCTCATTTATTAATTTGGAGATGTATAGCATAATAGGCATACTATATGCACACTGTGTCCTTTTCCTAATTTTTTTTCTCTTCCCAGGAACTCCATTACAAATTTACCATATCATACCATATGTTGTTTGTCGTCCGATATTACTATTGCATTATTCTATATTCCATGTATGCCTTATTTCAAACCTCAAATAAAAACCTCAAATAAAAATTATAAAAAAAAAAGATGTTAATTTGTTTTTAAAATGTTTAGACTTGGCTAATATGTTATTCTATAGCAGTGATGGCGAACCTTGGCACTCCAGATCTTTTAGAACTACATTTCTCATGATGCTTAGTCATTCTAAGTCCAGCCAAGCATCATGGGAAGTGTAGTTCTGAAACATCTGCAGTGCCAAGTTTCGTCCATCAATGTTCTATAGCAACACAACAAACATGTCTTGTAATTACAAGCTGTTTACTGTCCCTTTAAATTTAAAGCTGGCGGTATTCTGTGTCAAGATGGAAAACTTCACTAACCAGCATTTGTGAAGGTTTAAAATAAGAGAACAGCTTTGAATAGAGATGTAGGCACAAGATGAAGAACAACAGCATGGTGAGTAATAACCATGCTACTGTTGTTTTACCTATCAGTTTAATGTCCCTTTAAAAGGACACAGTGAAAATGTAAATGTATCTGATTGCATTTCAGTTTTGGATAGAAGCATTTTTGCATTATAGTTATATAAGCAAAAGTGCTTCTATTAAAAGTTATTACTGTTACAAAATCATTGGTCCATTGTGTGGCCCTTTTTCCATCAAGTGTTTTCAGATCTAGCCTACACTAGAGAGACTGTGTTATATCACTCTGATCAAAAACCTTTCAGGCTTATTGTCTCTAGGCTCCTTCCCTCTGTAATACTTCTACCCTAGGGTTGTTCCATCACTATTTTTGTGGTACTTCTTTGCCTTCTAGATACCTAGAAACCAGCCATAGCACATAACTGGTAGTCCTGTTGTGGTCCCATGTATTGGATATTGTGAAATATCTGATGTGAATGAAAGATTAGGTTTTCATTGCTATCAACAAATCTCTTTTCCCTGAGATTTGGGATATGTGGATTGACATATTTTTGGGAAGGACTGCCTTTTAACCACTCTATTTTCATCAGTGACATAGTACATACAGATTAGACTCAGCTCTGATACTAATATCTCATATATTGAGTTGAGAGATGTGTGGCCATGGTGTAGAGAGAGGTGTTTGTAACTAGATAGCTTCCCTTCCTCCTTTTTTCTGCCTTGAACAAGGCTCCATTGTCGCACTTTATTTTACTTGTACTATGTTTGTTTGTTTTTTTCTCTTGGCTCTCTTGTGGTTCTCTTCCTATCTGACTAACCATACATTTAGTGTAGACTTCTCCGGAACATCCTATGCCCCATTACCACTTTCTGTTGGGGTACCTCAAGGCTCTGTCCTCGGTCCTCTTCTCTTTTCAATCTACACGTCATCATTAGGTTCCTTAATAAAGTCCCATGGGTTTCAATATCATTTGTATGCTGATGAAACCCAAATCTACCTCTCTGCACCAAACCTACCTCCTTCCTTACTAACCCGTATCACTAACTGTCTTTCTCATATCTCATCTTGGATGTCCTCTCACTACCTTAAGCTAAATCTCTCCAAAACTGAACTCCTTATTTTTCCCCCTTCTTCCACTGTCTCCACCCCCAACATTTCTATAACTGTTGATAATTTCATCATTACTCCTACCCCGCATGCCCGATGTCTTGGGGTCACACTTTACTCAGATCTTTCCTTCACTCCTCACATTCAGTCCTTGGCTAAAGCCTGCCACTTCCACCTTAAAAACATCTCTAAAATTAGACATTTCCTTACACAAGATACAACTAAGATTTTAATCCACTCTCTCATCCTTTCCCGCCTCGACTACTGCAACTCCTTCCTCTCTGGTCTACCTAGCTGCCGCATAGCTCCTTTACAATCCATTATGAATGCCTCTGCCAGGCTCATCTTCCTTACTCGTCGCTCTTCGTCTGCTGCACCTCTCTGCCAATCCCTTCACTGGCTTCCTCTTGCCTCCAGGATTAAACATACAGTAAAATCCTCACCCTGACATATAAAGCTCTCAACTGCATTGCTCCCCCCTACATCTCAGAACTTGTCTCTAGATACTCTCCCTTCCGTCCCCTTCAATCAGCTCAGGATCACCTCCTCTCTTGTTACTTCCTCACATTCCCGTTTACAGGACTTCTCCAGACTGGCCCCCATCTTGTGGAACTCCCTGCCTCGCTCCACAAGACTCTCTCCTAGTTTTAACAGCTTCAAGCGCTCCCTAAAAACTCTACTATTCAGGGATGCATGCAACCAACACTAACCTTTCCTAACTCCATTGCTTTACCCTTGAACTCATTAGAATGTAAGTCTATGAGCCCAGCTGTTTGCAGATCGCCTGCATAAGAGCCGACTGCAACAGTGAAACTCTCGGCAGGGCCCTCTACCCACTTGATCCCTACAAAAGCTATCCTGTATACCGACTATGTTTACAGCGCTGCGGAATCTGTTGGCGCTCTACAAATACCTGATAATAATAAGTAAAGGACCATTGACCTTTACTTATTGTTAACTTATGGGCTCTATCTCCTCCTGTGCAAAGAAGTGACTATTTTTCTAGCTTTATTTAAGCTTCTCTGTATGTTATAGTGTTGATTATTCATATTGCTTTTCATGATATTGTGCCCTATTTGCATTATTGAACCAAAAAATGTAAAACCTATAAGGAAAGCAACTAAAAATATTTCCAAAGAACATGTGAAAGGAAAAATAATAATACATAAAAGCCAGTTATTTATATTTTGTAAAATTCTACAAAAAACATTAACACATAGAATAGATTATACTACAGTAAATATTCCAATAATTCACATACTTTCACATACATCAACCATTATATATTTTTTATGATCAAAACAATCTTGATTTGCCTATATATTCATCAACAAAGGTTCAGTCAATGCTTCGGTCCTCACAGGGACCTTTGACTGTTTCGTATTTACTGCACTTGGAATATGTTTAGTGGTAAACATATTCCACGTGCAGTGAATACGAAACAGTCTAGACATAGGTCCCTGTGAGGACCGAAGTGTTGACTGAACCTTTGTTGATGAATTACTAATAAAAATAATGTACATTAAGTCCTGTGACTGCCTCTTCTTCCTTTGAAGTTTCTACCTATCTTCCATAGAGAGCACCCAGGCAATTCACCAGTACAGTGAGTGCTTGGAACCCAGAACTACATATATATATATATATATATATATATATATATATATATATATATATATATATATACATGGGTATAGTAATACCTATATATATAAATATATATTTTTTTTATATATATATATATATATATATATATATATATATACAGTATATAAATATATATATATATTTACTATCAAAATAAAATTTTCCTGTATGTGAAAATTATGTTAAATATTAGACAAACACCATAGCTGAAGCTGCACTTCTTACCGTGTGTATAGGTGACTATGCGGAAATATAATAACTAGATCAATTTCATGTAGTCAAGTAAAAAGTCATAAACATATAGCTCAATAAATCATATGTACATACTCAGTGAATCATGCGTGAATGTGGTATAAGCACCAAATGTACCATACACAAATATACTGATAGTATTAAATACAACCACTTGTGCTGTTTATCACCCCAAAGTGTTAGAGTGAGTATAATATATTGTTAAATACTATAATTCCCAAGTGGTGTTGGGACCTGTGGGCGCTGCTCTCATGTAACGATCAGGGCTGTGCTCCTGATTCTCGAAGATGCTGTGAAAAGGAAAAAGACAGAGAGCGCAACCCACTCTAAGAGTAATACAGCTTTAATAGACTAAAGTACAACGTTGAAGTGAATACACGTACAATGTTAAAAATATAATTAAGCACAATCACCACTCCTCCGTTTCAGTCACCGGCATCTGTTTTGTGAAGATGGTAGTCAGACTTCCACGCTCCTTCATCCGGCTTCCGGAAAGCCTCAGGACGTCGTGTAAGAGAGAAAGAGTCCACTGCAGTATGTCCGGGCGTCGTCGGGCTTGTGGTGTGCAAGGAACTGACAATCTCTACGCGTTTCGTCAGGCTCCGGCCTGACTTTCTCAAGAGTTAGTATAAGGAACTGACAATCTCTACGCGTTTCGTCAGGCTCCGGCCTGACTTTCTCAAGAGTTAGTATAACTCTTGAGAAAGTCAGGCCGGATCCTGACGAAACACGTAGAGATTGTCAGTTCCTTGCACACCACAAGCCCGACGACGCCCGGACATACTGCAGTGGACTCTTTCTCTCTTACACGACGTCCTGAGGCTTTCCGGAAGCCGGATGAAGGAGCGTGGAAGTCTGACTACCATCTTGACAAAACAGATGCCGGTGACTGAAACGGAGGAGTGGTGATTGTGCTTAATTATATTTTTAACATTGTACGTGTATTCACTTCAACGTTGTACTTTAGTCTATTAAAGCTGTATTACTCTTAGAGTGGGTTGCGCTCTCTGTCTTTTTCCTTTTCACAGTATGTTAAATATTAATAACTCCTGTGGGGTTGGTGTTAGGTTTTTTCATCTACGCTTTCCATTGAAGTCTATGTAGAGAAGAAGTTAGTGCAGTTGCGGTATCCAAAGTCCTCATGTTAGCGTGTGTTGGGTTTTGCTTGCACGCAAAAAAAGATTACTTCTAGCAAATTTTACGCTCGAGTGGGAACGCTAAATAACAAGCCCTATGTGTATAAAAAGTAGTTAAAGGGATAGGTAGTTAAATAGGTAGTTAAAGGGATAGTCTATTCAAAATTAAACTTTAATGATTTTTATAGAGCATGTAATTTTAAGCAACTTTCCAATTTACTCCTATTATCAATGTTTCTTTGTTCTCTTGGTATTTTTATTTGAATGTCATTTTAGGAGCCGGACCATTTTTGGTTGAGAACATGGGTAGCACTTGCTGATTGGTGGCTACATTTAGACACCAATAAGAAAGCGCTACCCAGGTGCTGAACCAAAAATGGGCTGGCTCCTATGCTTACATTCCTGCTTTTTGAAATAAAGATACCAAGAGAATGAGAAAAAATTATAATAGAAGTAAATTAGAAAGTTGCTAAAAATTGCATGCTCTGTCTGAATCATGAAAGTTTAATTTTGACTAGAGTGTCTCTTTAACGTTCTGTAGAATAATCTCTAACCAAAGTTTTAGCGCACCAATGGGTCTATATTTTTATATGAACAGAATCCAGTTGTCTTGCAGTTCTTCTCATAAACGATGACACAGAGAGTTGTCTAGGTCTATTGTATACACTGGAATTTCTTTTCTGTTCTCAGGCTGAGATATTGTCTCTTTCCCTTGCTCATTTTCGCTCTCTTTTACAGGGTGATGAATTTGCACAAAGACCTGGTACAGAAGTGAGCCAAGAACAGCCCCCACACAAGGGGCAACCACAGGAACCCACCACCAGTAATTACCAGCCCTGTAAAGGAGAAGAGTTTAGATATTACACATTCTAGTATCTGGTTAATTTACAATACCTTCTGTAACAAATAAGGGCATCCTAAACTTCATAAGCCATATTGATAAGGGGAAATGTGAAAATATATTTATTATACTGGTCACACCATATTTTAATACTAATTTACACATATTAGACATATTATTCTATAAATTGTCTGCCTTCCTGATCTAAAAATGTATATTATATTCTGCTCTGGGTAGAGCTGACCTCTAGTAGGAAACTTAAAGGAAAAGTTAACGTATGTATAAAGATTTGTCCCATAATATGTACTTACCCATGATACCCCACTGCAGAATTTGTTTGTTTTTTCATAATATAATTTTTAATCCAAGGTAAATTCGGCATGGCTGCCCTACAGTTACTTTTTTTTCTAATTTGAATGACAAGGCATTATGGTTAATCAGACGCACGATCGTTCTATTAACCGGATTTGCAAGCACATTCATACACTCAATAGCAGAGGCCGTACAGTCTTATCAATCTAATAAGAAAAGAAAAAAATGTTGCTGGGGTTGGAAGTCGTGCAGGATGTTTAAAGTGCTTCTTTGAAATAAGAAATATATTATTAAAGAAACACATTCTGAAGTGGAGTGTCTGTAAAAACTCACTATTTGGGAAGGTATCTGTTATGCCACATTCTTTATATTAAGGCTTACTGACACTTTAAACAAATTCAAGACAAATTAGAATCACATTTTGACACCACCTTATATACCAACCAAATTATCTGACATTTGACTATATATCTTTAGTCCATTGAAGTATGAACTTTCATTGCCTCTAGAGTGTCAGCCTTTAGCTTCAAAACGCCTTTGCTTGATATCACAACTAACCTGAAGACATCTGCTCCCCATCCAGCCACATAGGTAAACAGCCTTGGCCCTAAGTCACGTGTTGGATTTATGGGATATCCACAATTAGCGCCCATCGACAGACCAATAGAAAATACCAACATGCCCACTACAATTGGTTCTAGACCCTTAGGCACCGGTTTGTTTTGAGAGTCCAGAATAGCCAGAATGCCCATCATCAGCATGGCAGTACCCATCACCTGTGTGAAGAATATCCGATGCATCAAATTCTGATAGAAGCTTGAAGATAATATGGATTTAAAGGACCAGTAAACACAGCAGATTTGCATAATCAACAAATGCAAGATAACAAGACAATACAATAGCATTTACTCTGAATTTCAAATGAGTAGTAGATTCTTTTCTAACACATTTCAAAGTTATGTATATTTCCACTCCCCCTGTACCATGTGATAGCAATCAGCCAATCACAAATGCATATACGTATAGTCTGAGCTCTTGCACATGCTCAGTAGGAGCTGGTGACTCAAAAAAAGTGTAAATATAAAAGACTGTGCACATTTTTTTAATGGAAGTAAATTGGAAAGTTGTTTAAAATTACATGCTCTATCTGAATCATGAAAAATTTATAAAACCGGAGTGTCCCTTTAAATAAAAAAAAACAATTATGATCATTGTGATGCATATGTACTAAAGCTCAATAGGTGAGCAAGAAACAAGATAAGAATTCAAGTTCACATCTCTTGGTATAATTTGTCGAAGAAGCAGCAATGCACTACTGGGAGGTAGCTGAACACAAGGGATAAGACAAGAGACGTATATGTGCAGCCACCAATCAGCTAACTCCCAGTAGTAGTAGTGCTGCTTGTGAACCTATCTAGGTATGCTTTTCAGCAAAGGATACTAAGAGAGTGAGGCAAATTAGATAATAGAAGTGAATTGGAAAGTTGTTTAAAATCATTTGCTGTATTATACAGTTGGAGGAATAACATTACTTGAAAATAAGGTGAGAGTTCTTCTTAGAATTACTTTTTATTTGGGAGACGTACATTAAAAATAAATTGAAATATTAGGCCTAGGATATGAGATGAAATATCAACTAATTGTTTACATTATTTTCCGTATAGATCTGTACTCTGATTTCGATGACACTGTTGTATGACTGATCAATTTCTTTCTTCTCCCTTTATTTTTCTTTAAAGGGATATGAATCCCAAAACGTTTTCTTTCATGATTCAGCTAGAGCATACGATTTTAAACAACTTTCTAATTTACTTCAAATATCAATTTTTCTTTGTTCTCTTGGTATCTTTTGTGGAAAGCAGGGACGTTTAGGAGTCGGCCTATTTCTGGAGCTCTATATGGCAGCAGTTTTGCGAGAATGTTATCTATTTGCAAGAACACTAGATGGCAGCACTGCACTATTTCCTGCCATATGGGGCTACAGATGCCTACCTAGGTATTTCTTTAAAAATAGAAGTAAATTGGAAAAGTTTTCTAAAATGGTTTGCTCTGTCTGAATCACAAAATCATTTTTGGGGGGTTTCATATCCCTTTAAGTCGCATTAAATTGTAAAAGGATTGGCTTATTAGGCTGGATACATCTAATTTGTGCAGAACAGTTGATTGAATCTTGCTACGTTCAAATGTAATGTAATTGTATCTGTAATATGTATTATTGTTCACGTTTTCTTTTTTTTTCTTCTTTATTGCTCAATAAAGCCTAAGAAAAAATGAAACAAAAAAAAAATGCTGAATCATAATAGTTTCGTTTTGACTTAGTTGTGCATTTAAATCAGCTAATTTATACCCAGATATAGCACTGCAGAGAAGTCATAAGAAAGAGGAACACTACAGTTGACTTCTTACAGTGGTACCCAAAATGTTTTGTTTTATGCACTTTTGCAATTCATGTCAAATGCCTTATTGTATCTGTCATTGTCACTGCAAATTTATATTGATTAAGAGTTTATGACTAAAACCCTCAGTTTTAATTGTATAATATAAGTGTGCATCACAATTTGAAAATCGTTAAAGGGACATAATACTCAGATGCTAAATCACTTGAAACTGATGCAGTATAACTGTAAAAAGCTGACAGGAAAATATCACCTGAGCATCACTATGTAAAAAAGGAAGATATTTTACATCACAATCTCCTCAGCTCAGCAGAGTAAGTTCTGTGTAAAAAGTTATACTTCACCTGCTCCCAGCTGCAGGTAAAAATAAAAAAAAAATGAAGAAATGAACAGCAGCCAATCAGCATCAGCAGTGCTGAGGTCATGAACTCTTTTACTGTGATCTCATGAGATTTGACTTAACTCTCATGAGATTTCATAGTAAGCTTCCTTTTCCTGATTGGTGAAATAATATGAGAGTTCACAAGGCTCATCCTTTCAGCTGTCCCAGGACAGACACACTAATATGCTGCTTAGAAATCCTTTACAATGGGAGGTGGCTACTGAGGAACTTTTGAGGTAAAATATCTTTCTTTTTTACATAGAGATGTTCAGGAGATATTTTCTAGTCAGCTTTTTACAGCTATGCTGCATCACTTTCAAGTGTTTAAACATTTGGGTATTATGGCCCTTTAAATTGTGGAATGCATGAAGTTGCTTGCAAGCTTATTCTGTTAAATTATTTTGGCTATGTGGGAGCTGACAAGGAATACTCCATGTCTAGTTGCAAAGGGCATATGCCCTCAAATCTATAAGCAGCAATATTTTTTTTATGCAAGTACATTTTGATACAACAGTGACTGACTAGAGTATTCTAGCATTTAAACCAACCTGATCTAGGAAGCCATTGCTGATGCTTAAGTATGATGCTGGGTAAGAACAGAAAATTGAAGCTGTCTCTCTAGGTCCAAAGACTGTAAGATTCCCACCAGTGTAATTCTGGATGGCATCTAAATCAGCAAACAAAGACAGAGATAGGTGAATAGGGTGATATCAGATAGGGCGGGGGAGGGAAAAATTCAAGTGGAGAAATATAATAGGGTGAGTAGAAGTCAATAGCATGGGAAGTGGTGATAATAGAAGATGCAAGGAGCAGGTCATTGTTCGGTCTTAGGGGGTGGGCTGGAGTATATATGTTGATTAGTGAGGACAGTTAGTGGGGAGTGTTGGTAAGGGCTGTGTAGGTCAGGGTGAGAATTTTGAATTTAATTTTGCTGTGAATGGGGATCCAGTGGAGTGCAGCAGATACAGAGCGTCAGGAAAGGTGGATTAGCGTGGCAGAGGCATTTTTGGATGGATTGAAGGGAGGAGAGATGAGAGAGAGGAAGGTTAGTTAGTAGGTTATTACAGTAGTCAAATTGGGAAATTACCAGGGATTGGATTAGCTGCTTAGTATGATGTGTTAAAACATTTTATTTTTGCACTATTGCTTGTATATAACTGTGTTTAACCCCTGCAATAGGTTTAGACATACAGTTAAAGGGACAGTCTAGTCAAAATTAAACTTTCATGATTCTGATAGGGCATGCAATTTTAAACAACTTTCCAATTTACTTCTATTATCTAATTTGCTCAATTCTTTAGATATCCTTTGTTGAAGAAATAGCAATGCACATGTGTGAGCCAATCACACAAGGCCTCTATGTGCAGCAACCAATCAGCAGCTACTGATCATATCTAGATATGCTTTTCAGCAAGTGATATCAAGAGAATGAAGCAAATTAGATAATAGAAGTAAATTAGAAAGTTGTTTAAAATGACATGCTCTTTCTAAATCATGAAAGAAAAAAAAAATGGGTTTCATGTCCCTTTAAAGTCAACAGGAACAGGAATTCTGGGAGCTAGCTGTGAGCCAATGGCAAGAAGAATAGTTAAAATAAAATAGTTGCAGCAAACAGGATGTTAGTTTGATTTAAAATTATTTAGGCTTGGCTGATATGCTATTTTGTATCAAGACAAGAAAAATGTATTTTAAGGTGTTTGCTGTCCTTTTATAGAGAAAGTAGTCAGAGGATGGGACAAAATGGTACATTGTATTTTTAAAAGCCGTTGTTCTATTACTTACATAAATTAAAATTTATTACATACATTAATGTAACTGATAAAAACAAAGCAACATTGGAATATACAATCATCATTTATTTTTCCTGCATTTGCTGTAAAATACCTCTGATTTTGCAGTTCAAATCTGTAACCTAATAATTTTGCAAAATGGTGACGGCTACATGGTTATAACACAAACTCATTTACAGCTAGTCCTAATTTGCCACAATCAAGGGTGATAACAAATATATACTCACCAGGGGTTTCAGGTGGTTTATAAGTGTTACCAATTTTAAAATTATTTTAAAACATTTATTTTGTATGTAAATCTTGTGCAATTTTGCACTTGCAGGTTTATTACTCCTGGGGATTCCACTTCCCTACCACTAGGAGGAGACAAATATTCCCAAACCCCCAGAACTATATAAACCCCTCCCACCTCCTCAGTACCTCAGTCTTAATTATAGCCGAGCACAAAGAGGAAGTAAAAGTAATAGCAGGAGAAAACAATGTTTGCAAAAAAAAAAACAAAAAAACCCAGAAAAAAAGAGTGGGATCTTGTGGACTCACCATCTTGAAAGAAATTAATTTAGCAGGTAAACATAAATTAGGTTTTCTTTAATACAGGTGGTGAGAATCCACGATCCATTACTCCTGAGAACTGATACCCAAGCTGTGGAGTCCACAAGTAATAACAAAAAAGAGTGGAATCTTAAAAAGCATATTTTTTAATTGAGAAACTAAACGCACAACCCTAATAGAGCCTAAAAAATGCAATAAAAAAACATAATTTATGTAAGAACTTACCTGATAAATTCATTTCTTTCATATTGGTAAGAGTCCATGAGCTAGTGACGTATGGGAATATACAATCCTACCAGGAGAGGCAAACTTTCCCAAACCTCAAAATGCCTATAAATACACCCCTCACCACACCCACAACTCAGTTTAACGAATAGCCAAGTAGTGGGGTGATAGAAAAAGGAGTAAAAAGCATCAAAAAAGGAACTGGAAATATAATTGTGCTTTACACAAAAAAACATAACCACCATAAAAAGGGTGGATCTCATGGACTCTTGCCAAAAGGAAAGAAATGAATGTATCAGGTAAGTTCTTACATAAATTATGTTTTCTTTAATGTAATTGGCAAGAGTCCATGAGCTAGTGACGTATGGGATAGTAATACCCAAGATGTGGTACTCCACAGAAGAGTCACTAGGGAGGGAGGGATACAAATAAAAACAGCCATTTTCCGCTAAAAAAATTAAATCCACATCCAAAAAAATAAGTTTTTCTCATAATTGAAAAGAAAAACTTAAAACATAAGCAGAGGAATCAAACTAAAACAGCTGCCTGAAGAACTTTTCTACCAAAAACTGCTTCCGAAGAGGCAAATACATCAAAACGGTAGAATTTAGTAAATATATGCAAAGAAGACCAAGTTGCTGCTTTGCAAATCTGATCAACTGAAGCTTCATTCTTAAAAGCCCACGAAGTGGAGACTGATCTAGTAGAATGAACTGTGATTCTCTGAGGTGGAGCCTGACCCGACTCAAAATAAGCCTGATGAATCAAAAGCTTTAACCAAGATGCCAAGGAAATGGCAGAAGCTTTCTGGCCTTTCCTAGAACCAGAAAAGACAACAAATAGAATAGAAGTCTTCCTGAAATCTTTAGTAGCTTCAACATAATATTTCAAAGCTCTTACAACATCCAGAGAATGTAAGGATCTCTCCAAAGAATTCTTAGGATTAGGACACAAAGAGGGAACAACAATTTCCCTATTAATGTTGTTAGAATTCACAACTTTAGGTAAAAATTTAAATGAAGTCCGCAAAACTGCTTTATCTTGATGGAAAATCAGAAAAGGAGATCACAAGAAAGAACAGATAATTCGGAAACTCTTCTAGCAGAAGAGATAGCCAAAAGGATCAACACTTTCCAAGAAAGTAGTTTAATATCCAAAGAATGCATAGGCTCAAAAGGAGGAGCCTGTGAAGTCTTCAAAACCAAATTAACAGATGGTTATTTTATGTAGCAGAACTAATAATATCTGTTAATATTGCGCCCCCTTAAGTGGTGACAATGTATAGTCACTAGTTTTCCAAAACCAAATTAAGACTCCAAGGAGGAGAGATTGATTTAATGACAGGCTTGATACAGACCAAAGCCTGTACAAAACAGTGAATATCAGGAAGCTTAGCAATCTTTCTGTGAAATAAAACAGAAAGAGCAGAGATTTGTCCCTTCAAGGAACTTGCAGACAAACCTTTATCCAAACCATCCTGAAGAAACTGTAAAATTCTAGGAATTCTAAAAGAATGCCAAGAGAATTTATGAAAAGAACACCATGTAATATGTCTTCCAAACTTGATAATAAATCTTCCTAGAAACAGATTTACGAGCCTGTAGCATAGTATCAGTCACTGAGTCAGAGAAACTTCTATGACTAAGCACTAAGCGTTCAATTTCCATACCTTCAAATTTAACGATTTAAGATCCTGATGGAAAAATGGTCCTTGAGACAGAAGGTCTGATCTTAAAGGAAGTGGCCAAGGTTGGCAACTGGACATCCGGACAAGATCCGCATACCAGAACCTGTGAGGCCATGCTGGTCCTACCAGAAACACAAATGATTGTTCCATGATGATCTTGGAGATCACTCTTGGAAGAAGAACTAGAGGCGGGAAGATATAAACAGGTTGGTAAAACCAAGGAACTGCTAACGCATCCACCGATGAGTTTCTTGTTTAGATGAGAAGTCATCAGATCTATTTCTGGAAGACCCCATATCTGAACAATCTGAAAAAACACATCTGGATGGAGAGACCACTCCCCCGGATGTAAAGTCTGACAGCTGAGATAATCCGCTTCCCAATTGTCTACACCTGGGATATGTACCGCAGAAATTAGACAAGAGCTGGATTCCACCCAAGAAAGTATTCAAGATACTTCTTTCATAGCTAGGGGACTGTGAGTCCCACCCTGATGATTCTTCAACCACAAAAATGAAGCACCATCACGGTTATGCGGTTTAAAACAAAACTTGCTTTTATTTCTTGAACAGCAGTTTAGATGTTATCATATTCAGCTTAGGTTGGAAAGTATTGGGACATTCCCAGTGACCCACTGACGCGTTTTGGCTCGCTGGCTGTAATCGCTGATGATTGACATATGCCACAGTTGTGATATTGTCTGTCTGAAAACTAATAAATGGTTCTCTCTTCAACAGAGGCCAAACCTGAAGAGCCCTGAAAATAGCACGGAGTTCTAAAATATTGATTGGTAACCTCGCCTCTTGAGATTTCCAAACCCCTTGTGCTGTCAGAGATCCACAGACAGCTCCCCAACCTGAAAGACTTGCATCTGTTGTGATTACAGTCCAGGTTGGACGAACAAAAGAAGTCCCTTGAACAATACAATGGTGATCTAACCACCAAGTCAGAGAGAGTCAAACATTGGGATTTAAGGATATTAATTGTAATATCCTTGTATAATCCCTGTACCATTGATTCAGCATACAAAGCTGAAGAGGTCTCATATGAAAACGAGCAAAGGGGATCGTGTCCGATGCTGCAGTCATGAGACCTAAAACTTCCATGCACATAGCCACTGAAGGGAATGATTGAGACTGAAGGTTTCGACAAGCTAAACCAATTTCATTCATCTTGTGTATGTTAGAGACAGAGTCATGGACACTGAATCTATCTGGAAACCTAAAAAGGTGACCCTTGTCTGAGGAATCAAGGAACTTTTCAGTAAATTGATCCTCCAACCATGTCTTTGAAGAAACAACACTAGTTGATTCATGTGAGATTCGGCAGAATATAAAGACTGAGCTAGTACCAAGATATCGTAAAAATAAGCAAACACTGCATTACCCTGTTCTCTAATTACAGAGAGTAGGGCACCGAGAACCTTCGAAAAAATTCTTGAGTCGGAATATGAAGATATGCATCCTGTAAGTCTATTGTGGACATAGAATGACCTTGCTGAACAAAAGGCAGAATAGTCCTTATAGTCACTATTTTTAAAGTTGGCACTCTTACAAAAGGATTCAAAATTTTCAGATCCAGAACTGGCCTGAATGTATTTTCTTTCCATGGGACAATGAATAGATTTGAATAAAACCCCAGACCCTGTTCCTGAAAACGGAACTGGTATGATTACCCCTGAAAGCTCTAGATCTGAAACACACTTCAGAAAAGCCTGAGCCTTCATTGGATTTGCTGGAATATGTGAAAGAAAAAATCTTCTCACAGGAGGTCTTACTCTGAATCCCTTGAGAGACAATACTCTGAATGCACTGATTTTGGACAGAATCTGCCCAAATGTTTTGGAAAAATTGTAATCTGCCCCCCACCAGCTGAGCTGGAATGAGGGCCACACCTTCATGAAGACTTGGGGGCTGGCTTTGGTTTCTTAAAAGGCTTGGATTTATTCCAACTTGCTGAAGGTTTCCAATTGGAACCAGATTCTTTGGGGGAAGTATTGGCTTTCTGTTCCTTATTCTGTTGAAAAGAATGAAAACGATTAGAAACTTTAGATTTACCCTTAGATCTTTTATCCTGAGGCAAAAAAACTCCCTTCTCCCAGTGACAGTTGAAATAATTGAATCCAACTGAGAACCAAATAAATTGTTACCTTGGAAAGAAAGAGATAGTAATCTAGACTTAGATACCATGTCAGCATTCCAATATTTGAACCACAAAGCTCTTCTATCTAAAATAGCTAAAGACATAGATTTAACATCAATTTTGATGATGTCAAAAATAGCATCACAGATAAAATGATTAGCCTGTTGAAGCAAGCGAACAATGCTAGACAAATCAGGATCTGTTTCCTGCTGCGCTAAGCTTTCCAACCAAAATGTTGATGCAGCTGCAACATCAGCCATAGATATAGCAGGCCTAAGAATATAGCCAGAAAATAAATAAGCTTTCCTTAGATAAGATTCAAGTTTTCTATGTAAAGGATCCTTAAAAGAAGTACTATCTTCCATAGGAATAGTAGTACGTTTGGCAAGAGTAGAAATAGCCCCATCAACTTTGGGGATTTTTTCCCAAAACTCCAATCTAGCTGCTGGCAAAGGATACAACTTTTTAAACCTAGAAGATGGAATAAAAGAAGTACCAGGCCTATCCCATTCCTTTGAAATCATATCAGAAATAGCATCAGTAACTTGAAAAACCTCTGGAGTAACCACAGGAGGTTTATAAACAGAATTTAAACGTTTACTAGTTTTAGTATCAAGAGGACTAGATTCCTCAATATCCAAAGTAATCAACACCTCTTTTAACAAGGAACGTATATACTCCATCTTAAAGAGATAAGTAGATTTGTCAGTGTCAATATCTGAGGTAGGATCTTCTGAATCAGATAGATCCTCATCAGAGGAGGATAATTCAGTATGTTGTCGGTCATTTGAAAATTCATCAACTTTATGAGAAGTTTTAAAGGACCTTTTACGTTTATTAGAAGGCAGAATAGCAGACAAAGCCTTCTGAATCGCATCAGCAATAAAATCTTTTATATTCACAGGGTTATCATGTACATTAGATGTTGAAGGAACAACAGTCATTGTACTAGTACTGATGGATACATTCTCTGCATGTAAAAGCTTATCATGACAACTGTTACATACTACAGCTGGAGAAATAATCTCCGCTAACTTACAACAGATACACTTAGCTTTAGTAGAACTGTTATCAGGCAGCAGGGTTCCAACAGTTGTTTCTGAGACAGGATCAGATTGAGACATCTTGCAAATGTAAGAGAAAAAAACAACATATTTCAGGAAAGGGAAAAAAATGCAAACAGCATAGCCCTCTGAGCATAAAAAAGGCAAGAGGCATATAGGAAGTGGGGTTTAAATAACTAAATTATTTGGCACCAAGTATGACGCACAACGCAAAATACATTTTTTTGGCACTAACAACATCCGGAAATGACACAACTCACGTCATGGCAGACGCAACCTTGTGCAAGGAAACCTGGCGTCAACTAAGACGCCAGAAATGACGAATTTGCGCCACCGAACGTACCTTCGCGCCAAAAAAATTCTAGAGCCAAAAATGACTCAATAAATAACAGCATTTTGCGACCTCGCGAGCCTAATTTTGCCCACGAAATTCAATGAAAAAAACAGTCAATTTGAAGAAAAGACTATACCCCAGGTAAGAACTTTCTAAATATGTTTCCGAATTTTGAAACTGATAGTCTGCAAAAGGAGATATACATAAACCTGACTCATGGCAAATACATACAATACAATACAATACATATATTTAAAACTTTATATTAATACATAAAGTAACAAACCATGGCTGAGAGTGTCTTAAGTAATGAAAACATACTTACCGAAAGACACCCATCCACATATAGCAGATAGCCAAACCAGTACTGAAAAAGTATCAGTAGAGGGAATGGAATATGAGAGTATATCGTCGATCTGAAAAGGGAGGTAGGAGATGAATCTCTACGACCAATAACAGAGAACCTATAAAAAGATTTTCCGTGAGGAAAACCATAGAATCAATAGGTAATAGTCCCTTCACATCCCTCTGACAAACACTGTACTCTGAGAGGAATCAGGCTTCAAAATGCTGAGAAGCGCATATCACAGAAGAAAATCAAGCACAAACTTACTTTACCACCTCCATGGAGAGGCAAAGTTTGTAAAACTGAATTGTGGGTGTGGTGAGGGGTGTATTTATAGGCATTTTGAGGTTTGGGAAACTTTGCTCCTCTTGGTAGGATTATATATCCCATACGTCACTAGCTCATGGACTCTTGCCAATTACATGAAAGAAATAACCAACAGGTAAAAATAAATCAACCTGAGACAACTGCCTGAAAAGGCTGTCTCAGAAGACACAAGAACAAAAATGGTAGAAAAAAATGCAAAGAAGACCAAATGCCTGAAAAAATTGGTCCACTGATAAAACATTCTAAAAACACAAGAAATGGTAACTGGTCTGAAAAAAACAAAACAAAACAAAGTCATCTAAAAGGAGGCTGAGCTGCCTCCAAGAAAACTATATCAATCAAAAGCTTCAATCAAGAAGCCAAAAAAACTGCAGAAATTCTCTGAACTTCTTAGAACCAGAAAAAGGAACAAACAAACTAAAAGTTTGCCTGAAAACCTTAGTAGTGTCAACATATCACTTCGAAGCTCTAACAGAATTCAAAACATGAAGAGACCATTCTGAATAATAAACAATTCACCAAGTCACAGACTTACAAGCCTGTATTAGAAACTCAATGGGGTAGATTTATCGAATGTCGGGCAGACATGATCCGCCGTAGCGGATAATGTCCGCCCGATATTGATAAATGCCGACTGCATACGCTGTTGGCATTTATCATTGCACAAGCATTTCTGGTGAAATGCTTGTGCAAAGCCGCCCCCCTGCACATTCGCAGCCAATCGGCGGCTAGTGGGGAGTTTCAATCATCCCGATCATCTCTGATCGGAATGATTGCTGTCCGCCTCCTCAGAGGTGGCAGATGAGTTAAGGAGCAGCGGTTTTACGACCGCCGCTCCAGGTTGCAGCATCCGCTGCTTGATAAATCTACCCCAATAACTGAACAAATAGTTCAGAAACTTTCCTTTCTCCATACCATCAAGCCAAAAGAACTAGAATGTGGATAGAAAGAAGGACCTTAAAATAGAAGGTCTGGATACAAAAGAAGCAGCCAAGGAGAGAAACTGGAAAACAGAACCAGATCTGCATACCAAATACTGCAGGAACAAGCCAGAGCAAAACCGAATCGCCAAAGCTCTTCCTGACAAATCTTGGCAATCACCCTGGAATAAAAGACCAGAGCATCCACAAACACAATTCCTGGGAAAATTGAAATTCAACCAGGAAGCCATCAGAACTTTCTCTGGGCGACCCCAAAGATCTATTATCTGATAGAACATAACCAGATGAAGAGACCACTTTTCCAGATGGAAGAACTGAAGACTGAGAAAAAACTGCTTTCCATTTATACAATGCTGTAATGTGAACAGCAGAAATCAGACAGCAATACGCTTCTGCCCAGGAAAGAAATAGAGATACTATCCTCATAACTAGGGAACTGTAAGTTCCCTTCTGATCATTGACATAAGTTAGCGCTGCGGAATCTGTTGGCGCTCTACAAATACCTGATCATAATAATAATGTTACAGATGTAACACAGTCTAATCTAAAACAGAAAAAAAAAATCCTTTTCAATAAAGGACAACTTGTTTTAACATCAACAGGTAACTTCATCTCATGAGGAAACCACACATTAATTATGCCTTCTGAGACCTCCAGATGGCCCCCCCACCCTGAAAAGAAACTTGCATTTGTAGAGATTACAGACAAAAGCAGCCACCTGCATAAAGTGCTAATAGCTCATCTACCAAGACAGAAAACAGAATTTATGTTTACCTGATAAATTTCTTTCTCCAACGGTGTGTCCGGTCCACGGCGTCATCCTTACTTGTGGGATATTCTCTTCCCCAACAGGAAATGGCAAAGAGCCCAGCAAAGCTGGTCACATGATCCCTCCTAGGCTCCGCCTACCCCAGTCATTCGACCGACGTTAAGGAGGAATATTTGCATAGGAGAAACCATATGGTACCGTGGTGACTGTAGTTAAAGAAAATAAAATATCAGACCTGATTAAAAAAACCAGGGCGGGCCGTGGACCGGACACACCGTTGGAGAAAGAAATTTATCAGGTAAACATAAATTCTGTTTTCTCCAACATAGGTGTGTCCGGTCCACGGCGTCATCCTTACTTGTGGGAACCAATACCAAAGCTTTAGGACACGGATGAAGGGAGGGAGCAAATCAGGTCACCTAAATGGAAGGCACCACGGCTTGCAAAACCTTTCTCCCAAAAATAGCCTCAGAAGAAGCAAAAGTATCAAACTTGTAAAATTTGGTAAAAGTGTGCAGTGAAGACCAAGTCGCTGCCCTACATATCTGATCAACAGAAGCCTCGTTCTTGAAGGCCCATGTGGAAGCCACAGCCCTAGTGGAATGAGCTGTGATTCTTTCGGGAGGCTGCCGTCCGGCAGTCTCGTAAGCCAATCTGATGATGCTTTTAATCCAAAAAGAGAGAGAGGTAGAAGTTGCTTTTTGACCTCTCCTTTTACCTGAATAAACAACAAACAAGGAAGATGTTTGTCTAAAATCCTTTGTAGCATCTAAATAGAATTTTAGAGCGCGAACAACATCCAAATTGTGCAACAAACGTTCCTTCTTTGAAACTGGTTTTGGACACAGAGAAGGTACGATAATCTCCTGGTTAATGTTTTTGTTAGAAACAACTTTTGGAAGAAAACCAGGTTTAGTACGTAAAACCACCTTATCTGCATGGAACACCAGATAAGGAGGAGAACACTGCAGAGCAGATAATTCTGAGACTCTTCTAGCAGAAGAAATCGCAACTAAAAACAAAACTTTCCAAGATAATAACTTAATATCAACGGAATGTAAGGGTTCAAACGGAACCCCCTGAAGAACTGAAAGAACTAAATTGAGACTCCAAGGAGGAGTCAAAGGTTTGTAAACAGGCTTGATTCTAACCAGAGCCTGAACAAAGGCTTGAACATCTGGCACAGCTGCCAGCTTTTTGTGAAGTAATACCGACAAGGCAGAAATCTGTCCCTTCAGGGAACTTGCCGATAATCCTTTTTCCAATCCTTCTTGAAGGAAGGATAGAATCCTAGGAATCTTAACCTTGTCCCAAGGGAATCCTTTAGATTCACACCAACAGATATATTTTTTCCAAATTTTGTGGTAAATCTTTCTAGTCACAGGCTTTCTGGCCTGAACAAGAGTATCGATCACAGAATCTGAGAATCCTCGCTTCGATAAAATCAAGCGTTCAATCTCCACGCAGTCAGCTGGAGTGAAACCAGATTCGGATGTTCGAACGGACCCTGAACAAGAAGGTCTCGTCTCAAAGGTAGCTTCCAAGGTGGAGCCGATGACATATTCACCAGATCTGCATACCAAGTCCTGCGTGGCCACGCAGGAGCTATCAAGATCACCGACGCCCTCTCCTGCTTGATCCTGGCTATCAGCCTGGGGATGAGAGGAAATGGCGGGAACACATAAGCTAGTTTGAAGGTCCAAGGTGCTACTAGTGCATCCACTAGAGCCGCCTTGGGATCCCTGGATCTGGCCCCGTAGCAAGGAACTTTGAAGTTCTGACGAGAGGCCATCAGATCCATGTCTGGAATGCCCCACAGGTGAGTGACTTGGGCAAAGATTTCCGGATGGAGTTCCCACTCCCCCGGATGCAATGTCTGACGACTCAGAAAATCCGCTTCCCAATTTTCCACTCCTGGGATGTGGATAGCAGACAGGTGGCAGGAGTGAGACTCCGCCCAAAGAATAATTTTGGTTACTTCTTCCATCGCTAGGGAACTCCTTGTTCCCCCCTGATGGTTGATGTACGCAACAGTCGTCATGTTGTCTGATTGAAACCGAATGAACCTGGTCCTCGCAAGCTGGGGCCAGGCCTGGAGCGCATTGAATATCGCTCTCAGTTCCAGAATATTTATCGGTAGAAGAGATTCTTCCCGAGACCAAAGACCCTGAGCTTTCAGGGATCCCCAGACCGCGCCCCAGCCTATCAGACTGGCGTCGGTCGTGACAATGACCCACTCTGGTCTGTGGAACATCATCCCTTGAGACAGATTGTCCAGGGACAGCCACCAACGGAGTGAGTCTCTGGTCCTCTGATTTACTTGTATCTTCGGAGACAAGTCTGTATAGTCCCCATTCCACTGACTGAGCATGCACAGTTGTAATGGTCTTAGATGAATGCGCGCAAAAGGAACTATGTCCATCGCCGCCACCATCAACCCGATCACTTCCATGCACTGAGCTATGGAAGGAAGAGGAACGGAATGAAGTATCCGACAAGAGTCCAGAAGCTTTGTTTTTCTGGCCTCTGTTAGAAAGATCCTCATTTCTAAGGAGTCTATAATTGTTCCCAAGAAGGGAACCCTTGTTGACGGGGATAGAGAACTCTTTTCCACGTTCACTTTCCAGCCGTGAGATCTGAGAAAGGCCAGGACAATGTCCGTGTGAGCCTTTGCTTGAGGAAGGGACGACGCTTGAATCAGAATGTCGTCCAGGTAAGGTACTACTGCAATGCCCCTTGGTCTTAGCACCGCTAGAAGGGACCCTAGTACCTTTGTGAAAATCCTTGGAGCAGTGGCTAATCCGAAAGGAAGCGCCACGAACTGGTAATGTTTGTCCAGGAATGCAAACCTTAGGAACCGATGATGTTCCTTGTGGATAGGAATATGTAGATACGCATCCTTTAAATCCACCGTGGTCATGAATTGACCTTCCTGGATGGAAGGAAGGATAGTTCGAATGGTTTCCATCTTGAACGATGGGACCTTGAGAAATTTGTTTAAGATCTTGAGATCTAGGATTGGTCTGAACGTTCCCTCTTTTTTGGGAACTATGAACAGATTGGAGTAGAACCCCATCCCTTGTTCTCTTAATGGAACAGGATGAATCACTCCCATTTTTAACAGGTCTTCTACACAATGTAAGAACGCCTGTCTTTTTATGTGGTCTGAAGACAACTGCGACCTGTGGAACCTCCCCCTTGGGGGAAGTCCCTTGAATTCCAGAAGATAACCCTGGGAGACTATTTCTAGCGCCCAAGGATCCAGAACATCTCTTGCCCAAGCCTGAGCGAAGAGAGAGAGTCTGCCCCCCACCAGATCCGGTCCCGGATCGGGGGCCAATATTTCATGCTGTCTTGGTAGCAGTGGCAGGTTTCTTGGCCTGCTTTCCCTTGTTCCAGCCTTGCATTGGTCTCCAAGCTGGCTTGGCCTGAGAAGTATTACCCTCTTGCTTAGAGGACGTAGCACCTTGGGCTGGTCCGTTTTTACGAAAGGGACGAAAATTAGGTCTATTTTTTGCCTTGAAAGGCCGATCCTGAGGAAGGGCGTGGCCCTTACCCCCAGTGATATCAGAGATAATCTCTTTCAAGTCAGGACCAAACAACGTTTTCCCCTTGAAAGGAATGTTTAGTAGCTTGTTCTTGGAAGACGCATCAGCCGACCAAGATTTCAACCAAAGCGCTCTGCGCGCCACAATAGCAAACCCAGAGTTCTTAGCCGCTAACTTAGCCAATTGCAAAGAGGCGTCTAGAGTGAAAGAATTAGCCAATTTGAGAGCATTGATTCTGTCCATAATCTCCTCATAAGGAGGAGAGTCACTATCGAGCACCTTAAGCAGTTCATCAAACCAGAAATATGCGGCAGTAGTGACAGGGACAATGCATGAAATGGGTTGTAGAAGGTAACCCTGCTGAACAAACATCTTTTTAAGCAAACCTTCTAATTTTTTATCCATAGGATCTTTGAAAGCACAACTATCCTCTATGGGAATAGTGGTGCGTTTGTTTAAAGTAGAAACCGCTCCCTCGACCTTGGGGACTGACTGCCATAAGTCCTTTCTAGGGTCGACCATAGGAAACAATTTTTTAAATATGGGGGGGAGGGACGAAAGGAATACCGGGCCTTTCCCATTCTTTATTAACAATGTCCGCCACCCGCTTGGGTATAGGAAAAGCTTCTGGGAGCCCCGGCACCTCTAAGAACTTGTCCATTTTACATAGTTTCTCTGGGATGACTAAATTTTCACAATCATCCAGAGTGGATAATACCTCCTTAAGCAAAATGCGGAGATGTTCCAATTTAAATTTAAATGTAATCACATCAGATTCAGCCTGCTGAGAAATGTTCCCTAAATCAGTAATTTCTCCCTCAGACAAAACCTCCCTGGCCCCCTCAGATTGGGTTAGGGGCCCTTCAGAGATATTAATATCAGCGTCGTCATGCTCTTCAGTAACTAAAACAGAGCAGCCACGCTTACGCTGACAAGGGTTCATTTTGGCTAAAATGTTTTTGACAGAATTATCCATTACAGCCGTTAATTGTTGCATAGTAAGGAGTATTGGCGCGCTAGATGTACTAGGGGCCTCCTGAGTGGGCAAGACTCGTGTAGACGAAGGAGGGAATGATGCAGTACCATGCTTACTCCCCTCACTTGAGGAATCATCTTGGGCATCATTGTCATTATCACATAAATCACATTTATTTAAATGAATAGGAATTCTGGCTTCCCCACATTCAGAACACAGTCTATCTGGTAGCTCAGACATGTTAAACAGGCATAAACTTGATCAGAAAGTACAAAAAACGTTTTAAAATAAAACCGTTACTGTCACTTTAAATTTTAAACTGAACACACTTTATTACTGCAATTGCGAAAAAACATGAAGGAATTGTTCAAAATTCACCAAATTTTCACCACAGCGTCTTAAAGCTTTGAAAATATTGCACACCAATTTTGGAAGCTTTAACCCTTAAAATAACGGAACCGGAGCCGTTTTAAGCTTTAAACCCCTTTACAGTCCCTGGTATCTGCTTTGCTGAGACCCAACCAAACCCAAAGGGGAATACGATACCAAATGACGCCTTCAGAAGTCTTTTATAAGTATCAGAGCTCCTCTCACATGCGACTGCATGCCATGCCTCTCAAAAACAAGTGCGCAACACCGGCGCGAAAATGAGACTCTGCCTATGCTTTGGGAAAGCCCCTAAAGAATAAGGTGTCTAAAACAGTGCCTGCCGATATTATTATATCAAAATACCCAGATAAAATGATTCCTCAAGGCTAAATATGTGTTAATAATCAATCGATTTAGCCCAGAAAAAGTCTACAGTTTAAATAAGCCCTTGTGAAGCCCTTATTTACAATCGTAATAAACATGGCTTACCGGATCCCATAGGGAAAATGACAGCTTCCAGCATTACATCGTCTTGTTAGAATGTGTCATACCTCAAGCAGTAAGAGACTGCACTCTGTTCCCCCAACTGAAGTTAATTGCTCTCAACAGTCCTGTGTGGAACAGCCATGGATTTTAGTTACGGTTGCTAAAATCATTTTCCTCATACAAACAGAATTCTTCATCTCTTTTCTGTTTCTGAGTAAATAGTACGTACCAGCACTATTTGAAAATAACAAACTCTTGATTGAATAATGAAAAACTACAGTTAAACACTAAAAAACTCTAAGCCATCTCCGTGGAGATGTTGCCTGTACAACGGCAAAGAGAATGACTGGGGTAGGCGGAGCCTAGGAGGGATCATGTGACCAGCTTTGCTGGGCTCTTTGCCATTTCCTGTTGGGGAAGAGAATATCCCACAAGTAAGGATGACGCCGTGGACCGGACACACCTATGTTGGAGAAACATACTTGTTCTGGAATGTAAATGAGACCTCAGAGATAAGATCCCTGTATCATTGGAAAAAGATACAAAGCTGAAGAGGACTCATATGGAAGCAAACGGAACAGGAACCAAGGCCAATAACATGAGACCTGACACCTCCAAGCAGATAGCAACTGAAGGAAAAAAACAGAGACCGAAGTTTCTAACAGGCAAACCCCAGATTCAACCATCTTTGCTCTGTCAAAGAAAGTCTCATAGAAACTGAATCTATAAAACCCCCATAAAAGCAACCTTTTTCTGAGGAACCAGTAAACTGTTTGGAAAAATGACTTTCCAACCAAGAAACAACAACAGTCTACAGAAGAGAAATACTGCTGAATGGAAAGATGGAACTTAAACCAAGATATTATCCAAGCCAGGAAACACTGCAATACCCTGGAACTGATTACAGTACCTTAGAGAATATACTGAGAGCTGTTGCCAGATCAAACGGAAGAGCTACAAACTGAAAAAGCTCGTCCAAAAAAGCAGAAACCGATGATGTTCCTAGAACTAAGAACATAAATGTAAGCATCCTTAAAATCTTTTGAGGTTATAAACTTACCTCACAGAAAAGTCTAAATAGTTGCCATTTTTAAAGTAGGAGATTGAGAAATCTGTTCAAAGTTTCTAGATCAGAATAGATCTGAAACTTCCTTTCTACTTATAGAACAATGAATAGGATGGAATTCCCATCTACCTGAGCCCACAGAGTTCCTAGGAGCATAGAACAGAAAAAAAAACCTCCCTTGGGAGGCCTTGATCTAAAACCTTTATTCGATATCCTTGAGACTATAATAAGAATTCAAGGAATCTGAACAGACTAAAACCAAGCTTCCTGAAAAACAGTAACCTTCCCTCTACCAAAGCCTCTAGATTGAGGGCTGCACCTACATGCAAACTTGGATGAGGGATTGGATCTTAAACTGCTTAGGTCTGTTCAAATTCAACCAATGTGCATTGACCCTGTCAGCATTCGCCGGAGCAAATAAAATGGTCTGGTACCTAGCTTTCCAGCAGAGGGTAAAGTGCTCAAATCCAATAAAAGGCACTGAACGATTAAAGGGGCAGTATACACTAGTTTTCATATAACTGCATGTAATAGACACTACTATAAAGAAGAATATGCACAGATATTGACCTAAAAATCCAGTATAAACCCTTTAAAAACTTACTTAGAAGCTCCCAGTTTAGCACTGTTGAAGAGGTTAGACTGAGACACCCAGTGAAAGGGACTGGTAAAATATGTTCCCCCTTCCCTGAATATGAAAAGACAGATAACATAAACAGAAGCCAGCAAGAGTCTGTAAACAAGCGTATACATCTGACACTTTGGGGCTTGGTTAGGAGTCTGAAAATCAGCAGTTATTAAAAAATAAGCAAAACTATACACTCCCAGATGGGCTATATAAATGGGTCATCTACAAAACATGTATGCAAAGAAAATCTAGTGTACAATGTTCCAGATGGAACCAGAAGAACTCTGATACTAGGCGGAAAAAAAGATTTCTGAGCCCTGTTCCAATAAAAGGGACAAAACACAAATATGTGCTTAAAATATATATTGGGGGGGACAATTTATTATCGTCCGAATGCTGCCTAATGCAGCTGTTTCCGCACAAGCCTTCAGGTTTGCCGGAAACAGGAGTTAAGAAGCAGCGGTCTTAAGACCGCTGCTCCTTAACTCGTACGCCTCCTCTGAGGTGGCGTACAGCAATCAGCGAGATCAAATATGATCGGGTTCATTGACACCCCCTGCTAGCGGCAAATCTGAAGGGGGCGGCATTGCACAAGCAGTTCACCAGAACTACTTGTGCAATGTTAGAAGCCAACAGTGTATGCTGTCGGCATTCAGAGATGTCGGGCAGACATGATCCGCTATCACTTAATAAATCAGCCCCTCGGACTGCAAGTCCGGAGGAAGAAAAGCTCCTTAACCCCAGACACTGTAGACATAATGGGAATCCAAACCAGAACCAAATAAAATCTTCCTCTGTAAAAAAAGAGATAAAACTCTGGAATTATAAATCATGTCAGCAGACAAGATTCTAATTATAATGCGCTTCTAGAAAGAACAGCTACTCACTGGCAGAATCAAAAGAAAACTGCCCAGAAAGAGAAAGATCGAGCAACAGCCACATCAGCAATAGATATCATTGGACTGAAAAAATAACTTGCTTGCAAATAAGTCCTCCTAAGGAAGGAAATAAACTTCCTATCGAAAGGGACTATAGAGGAAGAACTATCTTCCAAAGGAATGCTAGAACATATAGCCAGTCCTCAACCATTTTGAGACTAGCTTCAAAAGCTCAATAATAGCCTGAAAAGAATACAAATTCTTAAACCTTGAAAAGAAATAAAAGGAATACCTGACTAATTCCAATTTCTGGATATAATCTCAGAAACTGAAAAAGGGACAAGAAACACACTAAGGGATTATACAGTATACAAGATTTAACTGATATATCCCAATCTACTTTAGGATCATGTGACCTCTAAAGTAAGTAAGAAAGGAAAAATTACCTTAAGAACAGAATGAATATGCTTAACAGAAAATGAAATAAAAGGATGTCAGCAAAATGATCAGAATAAGGGCTCCATTTATTAAGGAGCGGATGCTGCTTTGGAGCCCCAGCGTTTCAGGTCCACCTGAAACGGAAGTTAAGAAGCAGCAGTCATAATGTTAAATGCTGACAGCATATGCAAATCATGTCTGCTTGACCTTTGTTAAATCTACCCCTAAGACTCTTGATCAACAAAGAAAAACCACCCCCTCTGAGGACATAGCAGCCTCATAACTATAAACATTAGCCTTAGAAGGCTAAGAACTAAAAGAAGGTAAATTCTGAATTGACCTTTTACACTTAGTTGAAAGAGACATGGACAACTTTTCAGAACTGTTGCTTGAATGAAGTTCATAATTCCAGGAAAAGTAGTATATTCTTCTTGTAAGGAACAAACAGAAGGAGTAATAATACCCTTTGACACAAGAACAGTGGTAGTAATGGTCTGAATGCATTAAAACATTTATTGCATAAGATTCCTGAAGGAAATACCTTAGCATAAAACAATATAAACATTCAACACTGGTACTAAAATGTTCAAATGACCCAGCTTCAAAGGCAGATTTAGTGAAAGAATTACAAGGCTCCATAACTGAAAAAAAAACCTAATAATAAAGTTAAATGCGGAAAACATAAAATTAAATGATAATATCCCCTTTAAAAGAGCTCTTGAAGAAAGGGAGACCCTTACCCCTTATGAAAAAAACTCTATAAAAAAACTTAAAAATGTGAAAAATCACTAATACAAGAAAAGTGCATCTTGCATCCAGACAGCACACTTGAAAAGTCAAACCTACATCATATATAATTGTCATGTAATATAGAAAAGGGTGGCGGGGCGTGTCCAAGCAGCGGCTCTGAGCTGTCTCATCCTTCTGGAGCTCAGGGAGATTTAACGATAACCTACAGCATCTATCAAAATTACGAATGGTATCGTATTTATTAACACCTACTATCAAGCTTTGAGCCTAAATTGCTGTGTTCATGATCCCAGAGACGGCACAGGACTACTGAGGCCTGTAGCGGTGGCAATCTTACAGGCAACGTTCCCCCCAGGACACCGGGGTATCTAGCCAGAACTGATCATAACCATTATACGTATCATCACATCAAGCTTATACACCACTTTATTATACAGGCACAAAGCATCAAACAGTATAATGTACAGTAAACAAGGACACAGAATTTACCCGCAGCCATGTGGGCCAGCAATTTTCTCGACAACCTGGATCCTCAACTTGCTAAAATAGAGGCCATGCTACAATCCATGGTTGAAAGAGCACTTTCAGAACAAGACATACAAACTCTTATAGACAGAATAACACCCGCTAAGCCCACAGATCTATAGCCACAGCCCCAGAGGGCTCCTATAAAATCTGGCATGATCCATAGACTGGAAAAGGATGTTCAATATGCTTCCTCAAAGAATAGAAATGCCATAAAGCCCAGAAATTACCTTACAACAAAACCTTCAAAACTAAAACAAGATTGTGGCTATGATTTAAAAGTCAACATATACCTGCACAATGCCCAAGAAATCTACTCTGTTACAAAGTCAGACTTAACGGAGTGGGGAAGCATAGACAAACACTCTAAGATGATACCTTTGACAATGTCGAGTAATCATCAGGTGATCAACTCAATTACAGCTACTACATCAATTGCCTTTTATGAACCGGGCGCATACTCATTGATACCGGATCTGAAAGGACCACTGTGCTGGTCCTTGTGGACAGAAAGGAACTTGGAGATGACCAAACCATTGTGGGAGCTCAGGAAGGACTCCCGGGAGGCTGCTGACTTAAAGATAAAGCGGATCCTGGTCTATGCCAACACTCCAGACAGTTACCTGGAACATACTGTAAGAATCGAGATTCTCAGTGCGCCACTGAATACACAACAAAATATGCGCCTTCTGAACATACCAACAGCCAACGCTTTTTCAAGACACCATATCTTGCCGACATGGATCACCAACCCTCTTTAGGGGCCCCTTTCAGTAATCATCAGAGCCGTGCTTTTTCTACAGACAGATCCAGTGGGGTGATACAGCGTAAGCAATGTACCTTCGCTTTTATTGTATTACTTCAACGATAAACCTTTACTTCTATAAAAGACTTAGTGAACTCACAATGATAGTTAACAATATGTTACTTATTTATTGAATTAACTGGGTTGCAGTTATGTATACTATTTTTTCCATTTACTATCGGGCCTCTCTTGTCACAGTTATACCTAGAGTGTAATAGAAATGAGCTATACTGTAACTATAAAGCTCTGGGGCTAAAAGTCACTTTTTAGCTAGCTATGACTATTATAGTTCAGTTTGTTTGTTCTGGTTGGTTTGACTGAATGTGTTTCACATGTTATACGTAGTACTATAATCCTTGTTTTTGCATTGCAATGTAAGATTCCACACTTTTTCCTTTTGATATACTGGAATGCATAGACTCCAGATTTACAATCCTCGTAACGCATGCGCTGCAAACTCTTTTGTTTTTACAATGCCCTAACCCATAATTGAGTGTTTCCTGTGGGGGGCCCCCTGGAATGATATTCCTCCAAATAATAATTAAAATAAGGGTTTCCTTAATCTATATTTCTACCGCTACCGCATACAGAGCAGATAAAATGCTGGGGTCTCCCCCGGGGGCGAGCGGCCAGGGCCGCGGGGGAGATAACAGTAAGAAACATCTTATGTGCTACAGTATAAGGGGAGCTATACTTCAAGGAAAGTCTGGTAAAATGCATTAATATACAGGTATTGCACAGCTGGAAACCACTTATACACGGAATCTTTATGTGGAATGCCACATAACGCTAAGACAGAATAAGCATAGTTGCTTATATTAAGTTTGGAAGCCAATTTAAAGGTTTCTCTTTATGCCTTTAACATATCACATAATCCCCAATCACATAGAACAAACACCCATATAACTAAAACCAGAAGATCTAGTTGGAGCTATTACCCCTAAACAATCCCTATATCCTCCCTTTACCATTCTTTGATAGCAATAAGGAACCAAGTGGGACCTGCAATCCTGATTTAAGGGACTAAAATATACAATTATGCCCATATATGAATTCACCATGTGAATGATATATTTCTAAGTATGTCCAGTTCTGGCCTGTGCATCTTTAGAACCCAAATGCTTATGTTATTTCAACTTTAATTTCCTTTTTAGATGCAATTTTTCTTTCTGTTCTACCTTACCCCTGGACTCAGACTACAACAATCCAACTGGTCCAAAAGTGACCTACATTATTGAAATAAGGGGAAGAAGGAAAAAAAAAAGAAGGACTTTATCCTTTTCTGTACATGTGAATATTTGATATACTGCTTACCAGGGGGGTATTTATGCATAGGCCAATAAGGCCGGTGCCTAGGGCGACAGATTGGGGGGGGGGGGGGGCAGCACTGGCACTGATATGTTGGCAACTGCATTTTTTTTTTTTCCTAACATTTTAAAAAAAATTTCCGTGCCGAGGTCACGTGATGTTTTCTACCTTCCGTCCACCTTCCTGTCTGCTCACAGTTGCCGCACATGAATGGAGGGAGCCACGCACGCTGGATTCTGAGTGCCTAGGGCTGCACAAAACCTAAATACGCCCTGCCTCTTACTCATTGTATTTCTCATTACGTCCTCAATAAAAATATATAAACTAAAATAGAAAAGGGTGCAAAAAAGTATGCACATTATGATGCTGAAGCACGCGAACCTGAAATCCGGTGTGTGTCAAAAAAGTATATGTTGCACACATCAAAATACGCGTGTGAAACCGCTGACTCGTAACAAAAATGTATGTGCGTGAAAATAACATACACAATTACAATATCTTTTAGGTACAAATGGGATCAGCTTACTATGGGAGATTTGTAGAAAACTCATATGAAACAGTAGAAATGTATGGTACTAGAATAAAGAATTGTTTTGGATTACTAAAAATTTCATAAAGGATACAGTATAATATTAGCAGCATTTATTGTGCAATATACTATAAATATGTAACACAAAATTGACTTTAATGATCCTTTAATAAAGCTTCTGGATATTTAAATGAAATTCAAGATTAAGTAAGACAACAAAAGATTTGTGTTTTCTGCTTTCATTATTTAGTAACTTTTTTTAGGAGCAGCAGCAATATAGTAATATTTGATGTATTATATTAAAAATATTTTTACCAAAATGGGTTAATGTACAAGCTACAGAAAATGTGTAGATATGTGGTATAATGTATAGTACATAGATAGTTGGCAATTTTTGTTCATTTATTTATTTTTATAGAACATATTTACAAAAGAAGACACAGATAAATGGAAAGAAAGAATGCAGGGAATAAATATTGATATTAAAGAAATAATTAGAGAGAGAAAGAAAAAGTAAGAAATGCACTGAGAAATATAGCAGAAGAACAAAATGTGATCAAGGGAAAAGGTTTTGGAATAAAACAAGAAAATATATAGAATGAAGGAATTGAAAGCAGAAGTGGCAATGAGAAGTTCAAGGAGGGGGAAGCAAAGAGCTGAAAAGAGCGGCTGGTAGGAGAATGAGGGAATTAGAGAAAATAAATGACACCATCATGACAAAGAGAACTAGCAGTCATGAAATGTAGCAGTTGACCTATTGTAAATATTATTGAAGATCACTTTTGCAATTTATTCAACACAAAATAATTTAATTTAAAATGAAAAGTTTAAACTATAAATTTAAACTGAGAGGATTTCAAGAGGAAAGAGATCCAGTCTCACCATAATACAAAGCATAGGCAGCTGCGGCTCCTGTGAATGATCCCACCAGCTGAATGACACAGTAGAGGGGCAGTTTTCTCCAGGGAAATTTGCCCAAGACACACAAGCTAAGGGAGTATGCTGGATTCAAGTGTGCTCCTTAAAGAGACAGCAGTGGAGTTAGCAGATGTGACCCATGGTATAGACAAGACAAAAAAAAGAACAGCATAACTTCTTAAAAAACAAACAAGTGTGTACACAACACATTAACTAACTTTACTTTTTTTGTGACATTGTGAAAAATTACTCAATATAATATTACTTGATTCCTTTAAAGGCTGTATAACTGGGTAATATTCCAAGGACACGTACTAAAGGTGTACAGTAAACTAACATTAGAGATGACACAGTTTCTAGTGGGCCATAAAGCATACATGTGTCTATTTCCAAGTCCACTCATGTTTAAATAAGATAACTGACTTACCTGAGACACCTCCTGATATGTATATGGCCAATGTGACAGCCATGGCTCCTGCTAAATACATGCAGAAGAAGTTGCCTTTGGAATTTTGACTTGTGACTCCCTGTGCAGTGGCTCCGACTGTGATTAGCTGTGGTAAAGGAGAGAAGAAAGAAATGGAAGAAGCAATTTATTTGAAGGAGGAGAAGATGTAGCAGAGGGTGGAAATTAGGTGAGATGGCTATAATGTAGGGTGTAAAGAAGAGAAAGAGGGAACAGAGAGCAAGAGAAGCTATCTCCTGCATAATAAATCTACTCCATAGTGTTATTCTTTATATAGGTAATACAGAATATTGGGACAGGGGTTGGCCATACAGAGTGATGGAGAAGAAGAGTACTGGGCTGTGGGACCCCCAAATTTGTCTTGCCCAAGGCCCAGCAAATGTTAAGGGTGTCCCTGGAAAGAGGAGACAAATTGAAACAGAGAGCTGAGGATCGAGAGAGCAGAATGGAATCTATATATATTTTTCTTCTCAAAAATATAAAATAAATGTTTTTCAAATTTAAAATACATTTATTTGAAACCTTCTTCAATTCTTTAATACTTCCCCTCAGCTGATTCCAATAATATTTATTTTAGCAGTAAATTGAATGCTAGTGGATACCTACCCCAATCTTAAATCAATTCACATCCTCTTTATCCTGATGCAATTAAATAATAATCATTCTCCAAGTAATTTCCTACGTCTTTTGTAATTTAAGTTTCTTTTTATCATTTCCCAGCCACCATTTCCTAAATATTTTCTTCAAAATAGCTAAATATTTTTATATAAGGGGAATCTGACTGTGTATCTTATACCCATTTCCCAGCATTCCAATATTATGTTGTGCGCTGGTATTACAAGTTAAGCGCATTTGCATTGCCTGTAAGCTTTGTTCTCTTTCTGATGCCGTATATACACATATTAACACATAAATATATATGTATATAAACATATTCATATATAATATCAGTAAAAACACAGCCCCCATAGACCGCAATATAAAGGCACTTTTCAGTGCCGTTTTTTGCTAACATCTCACATCCCCTCACTTTAACCCCTTATAACTGCTTTGTGCAGTTATTTTTTTAAACTTTATTTTGGGGGGACATTTTTTTATTAACCAGAGGTCCTGATGAAAAATCAGAAAAGGAGACTCACAAACAGACCAGATAATTTGGAAACTCTTCAGCAGAAGAGATAGCCAAAAGGAACAACACTTTCCAAGAAAGTAGTTAATATCCAAGGAATGCATAGACTCAAAAGAAGGGGCCTGTAAAGCCTTCAAAACCAAATTAAGACTCCAAGGAGGAGAAATGTATTTAATGACAGGTTTGATACAGACCAAAGCATGTACAAAACAGTGAATATCAGGAAGCTTAGCAATCTTTTGTTGAAACAAACAGAAAGAGCAGAGATTTGACCCTTCAGACAAACCTTGCAGACAAACCTTTCTTCAAACCATCCTGAAGAACTGTAAAATTCTAGGAATTCTTAAAAGAATGCCAGGAGAATTTATGAGAAGAACACCATGAAATATAAGTCTTCCAAACTCGATAATAAATCTTCCTAGAGACAGATATACGAGCCTGTAACATAGTATCAATCACTTAGTCAGAGAAACCTCTATGACTAAGCACTAAGCGTTCAATTTCCATACATTCAAATTTAATGATTTGAGATCCTGATGGAAAAACGGCCCTTGAGACAGAAGGTCTGGTCTTAAAGGAAGTGGCCAAGGTTGGCAACTGGAAATCCAGACAAGATCTGCATACCAGAACCTGTGAGCCCATGCTGGTACTACCAGAAACACAAACGATCGTTCCATGATGATCTTGGAAATCACTCTTGGAAGAAGAACTAGAGGCGGGAAGATATAAGCAGGTTGGTAAAACCAAGGAACTGCTAACGTGTCCACCGACTCCACCTGAGAATCCATGGACCTGGATAGGTACCTGGGAAGTCTCTTGTTTAGATGAAAAAACACATCTTGATGGTCAACCACTCCCCTGGATGTATAGTCTAACAGCTGAGATAATCCACTTCCCAATTGTCTACACCTGGGATATGTACCACAAGAATTAGACAAGAGCTGGATTTCGCCCAAGAAAGTATCCACGATACTTCTTTCATAGCTAGGGGACTGTGAGTCCCACCCTGATGATTGACATATGCCACAGATGTGATATTGTCTGTCTGAAAACAAATGAATGGCTCTCTCTTCTAAAATATTGATTGGTAATCTCGCCTCTTGAGATTTCCAAACCCCTTGTGCTTTCAGAGATCCCCAGACAGCTCCCCAACCTGAAAGACTTGCATCTGTTGTGAATACAGTCCAGGTTGGACGAACAAAGGAGGCCCCTTAAACTAAATGATGGTGATCTAACCACCAAGACAGAGAGAGTCAAACATTGGGATTTAAGGATATTAATTATATCTTTATATAATCCCTGCACCATTGAATCAGCATACAAAGCTGGAGAGGTCTCATATAAAGACGAGCAAAGGAGATCACGTCCGATGCTGCAGACATGAGACCTAAAACTTTCATGCACATAGCTACTGAAGGGAAAAATTGAGACTGAAGGTTCCGACAAGCTGAAACCAATTTAATTCATCTCTTGTCTGTTAGAGACAGAGTCATAGACACTGAATCTATCTGGAAACCTAAAAAGGTGACCCTTGTCTGAGGAATCAAGAAACTTTTTGGTAAATTGATCCTCTAACCATGTCTTTGAAGAAACAACACTAGTTGATTTGTGTGAGATTCAAAATTTTCAGATCCAGAACTGGCCTGAATTAATTCTTTCTTTGGGACAATTAATAGATTTGAATAAAACCCCAAATCCTGTTACTGAACGGAACTAGTATGATTACCCCTGAAAGCTCTAGATCTGAAACACACTTCAGAAAAACCTGAACCTTCACTGGATTTGCTGGGACGCGTGAGAGAAAGAATCTTCTCACAGGAGGTCTTACTCAGAATCCAATTCGATACCCTTGAGAGACAAAACTCTGAATCCATTAATTTTGGACAAAATCTGCCCAAATGTTTTGGAAAAAGTCTAATCTGCCCCCACCAGCTGAGCTGGAATGAGGCCTGCACCTTCATGCAGACTTGGGAACTGGCTTTGGTTTCTTAAACGGCTTGGACCAAATAAATTGTTACCTTGGAAAGAAAGAGATAGTAATCTAGACTTAGATACTATGTCAGTATTCCAATATCTGAGCCACAAAGCCCTAACATTAATTTTGATGATATTAAAAAATGCCATCACAGATAAAATGATTAGCATTTTGAAGCATGCGAACAATGCTAGACAATCAGGATCTGTTTCCTGTTGCGCTAAGCTTTCTAACCAAAAAGTTGATGCAGCTGCAACATCAACCATAGAAATGGCAGACCTGAGAAGATAGCCATATTATAAATAAGCTTTCCTTAGATACGATTCAAGTTTCCTATCTAAAGTATCCTTAAAGGAAGTACTATCTTCCATAGGGATAGTAGTATGTTAGGTAAGAGTAGAAATAGCCCCATCAACTTTGGGGATTTTCTCCAAAAACTCCAATCTAACTGTTGGCAGAAGAAGGAAGAAGAAGTACCAGGCCTATTCCATTCCTTTGAAATCATATCAGAAATAACATCAGGAACTGGAAAAACCTCTGGAGTAACCACAGGAGGTTTATAAACAGAATTTAAACGTTTACTAGTTTAAGTATCAAGAGGACTAGTTTCCTCAATATCCAAAGTAATCAACACCTCTTTAACAGGGAACAAATATACTCCAACTTAAAGAGAAAAGTGGATTTGTCAGTGTCAATATATCTGAGGTAGGATCTTCTGAATCAGAAAGATCCTCATCAGAGGAGGATAATACAGTATGTTGTCGGTCATTTGAAATTTCCTCAACCTTATGAGAAGTTTTAAAAGACCTTTTACGTTTATTAGAAGGCAAAATAGCAGACAAAGCCTTTTAAATTGCAATAAAATCTTTTATATTCACAGGGATATCATGTACATTAGATGCTGAAGGAACAACAGGCATTGTACTAGTACTGATGGATACACTTTTGGCATTTAAAAGCTTATCATGACAACTGTTACATACCACAGCTGGAGATATAATCTCCACTAACTTACAACAGATACACTTATCTTGGGTTGAACTGTTATCAGGCAGCAGGGTTCCAACAGTGGTTTCTAAGACAGGATCAGATTGAGACATCTTGCAAATGTAAGAGAAAAAACAACATATAAAGCAACCTTATCAATTTCCTTATATGGCAGTTTCAGGAATGGGAAAAAAATGCAAACAGCATAGCCCTCTGAGCATAGAAAAAAAGCAAGGAGCATATAGAAAGTGGTGTTAAAATAATTAAATTATTTGGCGGCAAGTATGACGCACAACGCAAAATTAAATTGTTTGGCGCAAACAACATCAGGAAATGATGCAACTTGCGTCATGGCAGACGCAACCTTGTGCAAGGAAACCTGGCGTCAACTAAGACGCCGGAAATGGCAAATTTGCGTCACCAAATGTAACTTTGCGGCAAAAAAATTCTCGCGCCAAGAATGACACAATAAATAACATAATTTATGTAAGAACTTACCTGATAAATTCATTTCTTTCATATTAGCAAGAGTCCATGAGCTAGTGACGTATGGGATATACATTCCTACCAGGAGGGGCAAAGTTTCCCAAACCTTAAAATGCCTATAAATACACCCCTCACCACACCCACAATTCAGTTTAACGAATAGCCAAGAAGTGGGGTGATAAGAAAAAAGTGCGAAAGCATATAAAATAAGGAATTGGAATAATTGTGCTTTATACAAAAAAATCATAACCACCACAAAAAAGGGCGGGCCTCATGGACTCTTGCTAATATGAAAGAAATGAATTTATCAGGTAAGTTCTTACATAAATTATGTTTTCTTTCATGTAATTAGCAAGAGTCCATGAGCTAGTGACGTATGGGATAATGACTACCCAAGATGTGGATCTTTCCACACAAGAGTCACTAGAGAGGGAGGGATAAAATAAAGACAGCCAATTCCTGCTGAAAATAATCCACACCCAAAATAAAGTTTAATGAAAAACATAAGCAGAAGATTCAAACTGAAACCGCTGCCTGAAGTACTTTTCTACCAAAAACTGCTTCAGAAGAAGAAAATACATCAAAATGGTAGAATTTGGTAAAAGTATGCAAAGAGGACCAAGTTGCCGCTTTGCAAATCTGATCAACCGAAGCTTCATTCCGAAACGCCCAGGAAGTAGAAACTGACCTAGTAGAATGAGCTGTAATCCTATGAGGCGGAGTTTTACCCGACTCAACATAGGCAAGATGAATTAAAGATTTCAACCAAGATGCCAAAGAAATGGCAGAAGTTTTCTGGCCTTTCTAAAACCGGAAAAGATAACAAATAAACTAGAAGTCTTTCGGAAAGACTTAGTAGCTTCAACATAATATTTCAAAGCTCTAATAACATCCAAAGAATGCAACGATTTCTCCTTAGAATTCTTAGGATTAGGACATAATGAAGGAACCACAATGTCTCTACTAATGTTGTTGGAATTCACAACTTAGGTAAAAATTCAAAAGAAGTTCGCAACACCGCCTTATCCTGATGAAAAATCAGAAAAGGAGACTCACAAGAAAGAGCAGATAATTCAGAAACTCTTCTGGCAGAAGAGATGGCCAAAAGGAACAAAACTTTCCAAGAAAGTAATTTAATATCCAATGAATGCATAGGTTCAAATAAAGGAGCTTGAAGAGCCCCCAGAACCAAATTCAAACTCCAAGGAGGAGAAATTGACTTAATGACATGCTTTATACGAACCAAAGCTTGTACAAAACAATGAATATCAGGAAGAATAGCAATCTTTCTGTGAAAAAGAACAGAAAGAGCAGAGATTTGACCTTTCAAGGAACTTGCGGACAAACCCTTATCTAAACCATCCTGAAGAAACTGTAATATTCTCGGTATTCTAAAAGAATGCCAAGAAAAATGATGAGAAAGACACCAAGAAATATAAGTCTTCCAGACTCTATAATATATCTCTCTGGATACAGATTTACGAGCCTGTAACATAGTATTAATCACAGAGTCAGAGAAACCTCTTTGACCAAGAATCAAGCGTTCAATCTCCATACCTTTAAATTTAAGGATTTCAGATCCTGATGGAAAAAAGGACCTTGAGACAGAAGGTCTGGTCTTAACGGAAGAGTCCACGGTTGGCAAGAGGCCATCCGGACAAGATCCGCATACCAAAACCTGTGAGGCCATGCCGGATCTACCAGCAGAACAAACGAGCATTCCTTCAGAATCTTGGAGATTACTCTTGGAAGAAGAACTAGAGGCGGAAAGATATAGGCAGGATGATACTTCCAAGGAAGTGATAATGTATCCACTGCCTCCGCCTGAGGATCCCGGGATCTGGACAGATACCTGGGAAGTTTCTTGTTTAGATGAGAAGCCATCAGATCTATTTCTGGAAGTTCCCACATTTGAACAATCTGAAGAAATACCTCTGGGTGAAGAGACCATTCGCCCGGATGCAACGTTTGGCGACTGAGATAATCCGCTTTCCAATTGTCCATACCTGGGATATGAACCGCAGAGATTAGACAGGAGCTGGATTCCGCCCAAACCAAAATTCGAGATACTTCTTTCATAGCCAGAGGACTGTGAGTCCCTCCTTGATGATTGATGTATGCCACAGTTGTGACATTGTCTATCTGAAAACAAATGAACAACTCTCTCTTCAGAAGAGGCCAAGACTGAAGAGCTCTGAAAATTGCACGGAGTTCCAAAATATTGATCGGAAATCTCACCTCCTGAGATTCCCAAACCCCTTGTGCCGTCAGATACCCCCACACAGCTCCCCAACCTGTAAGACTTGCATCTGTTGAGATTATAGTCCAGGTCGGAAGAACAAAGAAGCCCCCTGAACTAAACGATGGTGATCTGTCCACCATGTCAGAGAGTGTCGTAAAATCGGTTTAAAGATATTAATTGAGATATCTTTGAGTAATCCTTGCACCATTGGTTCAGCATACAGAGCTGAAGAGGTCGCATGTGAAAACGAGCAAAGGAGATCGCATCTGATGCGGCAGTCCTAAGACCCAACATTTCCATGCATAAGGCTACCAAAGGGAATGATTGTGACTGAAGGTTTTGACAAGCTGATATCAATGTTAAACTTCTCTTGTCTGACAAGGACAGAGTCATAGACACTGAATCTATCTAGAAACCTAAAAAGGTTACCCTTGTCTGAGGAAT